>NC_059118.1:10797500-11097500 GCF_020740685.1 Jaculus jaculus
GGTACAAGAAGAGTTCAGCCCGGCTTGGCCTAAGAGGCAGCCCAGGACCAGCCCCAATGCCTGGGAACTGTCCCCCAGGCACCTCTGCACAAACAGACACCAGGAGCAGCTTGGGTTCATACAAAAGAGGCTAGTAGACGGGCTGGTTATACACGCCTTCCCTGGCTTCCAGGAAACAAAGGCCTCTGTATCCAGCAAATGTCTATGATCGATTTTGCATTCAACCAAATACATCAATTGGGTGATTAAACTTTTTTAGCATAGGCAGTTTTCACAGCCCACTCCATAACTACAGAATAACCAAAATGACAGCTCCATGGGTCTGCCCACTGAGGGACACAGAGGGGAAAGTCACATGACTGAAATGATAAATTCTGGCCCTGTTCCCTTAGCTTCCAGTCTGTGCCTCAGTCAAGTTCAAGGGCAGCTGAGCTGGACAGATCCACAGGCTGATTCCCACCTGGATTCCATGGGCCCCTGCTTCTCCAGGGGCCTGATCTTCTTAGGGTACACAGGCAGAGTGGTCGTGTCGATGACTTTGGTCTCCCCATTGCTGTAGGTGAACTCCAAGGTCCCGTTCCATTCCCCGTGTGCTTTACAAACGATGGTGTTGGTTAGATTGTGTTTCACTTCAGCTGTGACCCTGAATTAAGAATCCAGTCAGAGGAATAAAGGGTTCAAAAGCTGCTCTTGTACTCAAAGACATTTTTAATCAATTTTGGTGAGAGGACATTTTTTTTTCTCAGTTTAGCTCAAAGACTAAGTCTTAACATAGTATCTAATACCTTTGATCAGAAAAGGCAGGTAGAACAAGACGTGGTGGCTCACACCTATAATTCTAGTACAAAGGAGGCAGAGCCAGGAGGATTTTAGCAAATTTGGCCTGAGATACATTGTGAGATACTATCTCAGAAAGAAAGGAAGAAAGAAGAAAAAAAAGCAATAAAGAAAGGAGAAAGAAAAAGAAAGAGAAAGGAGGGATGAAGGAAAGGAGAAAGAGAGGAAGAAAGGTAAAGGAAGGAAGGAGGGAAGAATGAATGGAGGGAGAAAAAAGGAGGAAAGAAAGAGAGGCAGGAGGGAGGGAAGGAAAGGAAAGGAGGAAAAACCGAATGTGGAAACAGTCTGCAGTTTGGTTAACAGTTCAGTGTTGGTAAGTGTGCCTGCAATGAGTAAATCCGATACCATCACTAGGATGGAAATCACACAACTTAGTTAAAACAAAACATCCTCTCTCCTCCCTAGAATAGCTTTTGTTTGTGTTACATTTTCACGATCAAAAGAGTGTAGGATGGGGCTGGAGAGATGGCTTAGAGGTTAAGCACTTGCCTATAAAGCCTAAGGACCCTGGTTCAAGGTTCGAGTCCCCAGGACCCACATAAGCAAGATGCACAAAGTGGCACATGCATCTGGAGGTCATTTGCAATGGCTGGAGGCCCTGACATGCCTATTCTCTCCCTCTCTCTCTCTCTCTCTCTCTCTCTCTCTCTCTCTGCCTCTTTCTCTGTTTGTCTGTCTGCTGCTCTCAAATAAATTTTTTAAAAAACAAAAAAAGTGGGCTGGAGAGATGGCATAGTGGTTAAGTGCTTGCCTGTGAAGCCTAAGGACCCTGGTTCGAGGCTGGATTCCCCAGGACTCACATTAGCCAGATGCACAAGGGGGCACACGCGTCTGGAGTTTGTTTGCAGTGGCTAGAGGCCCTGGCGCGCCCATTCTCTCTCTCACTCTCTATCTGCCTTTTTCTCTCTCTGTCACTCTCAAATAAATAAATGTTTAAAAAAAATTTAAAAAAAAGTAAAAGGAGTGTAGGGAGAGCTCTTTCATTCTGAAACAAGGTCAGTTCTCAGCTGGACCTGGTGGTGTATGCCTATAATTCCAGCACTCAGAGGCCAAGGCAGAAGGATCACAAGTTCAAGGCCAGTCTAAGCTACATGGTAAGATCTTGTCTAATATTTCCCTTTCCCCTCAGAATCCCCACAGGGTCAGTTCTGAATGTGAGCCCAGCACAGCCACGCAGAACTCATGCAGGAAAGGGGGGCAGGGAACATGAGCATCCAGTGCCCGCACCTCCCGGGATGAAGGCTGGGCCAAGCCCCAGCTCCCAGTAGCACACGCAGGCTTACGACAGCAACTGGAGGACAGCCTTTAAAATCACTTCCGGGCTAGAGAGATAGCCCAGCGGTTAAGGTGCCTGCCTACGGAGCCTGACAACTTGAGTTGAATTCCCCAAGACCCACGTAAAGCCAGATGCGCAAAGTGGAACATGCATACGGAGTTTGCAGCAGCTGGAGGCTCTGGTGGGCCCAATCTCTCTGTCCCTGTATCTCTTCTATCTCTCTCTGTTTTCCCTGATTGCAAATAAATAAATAACCTCTCCATTTTTTTTGGTTAGACAGGAGTCTTACAACGTAGCCCTGGTTGGCTATGTAAGCCAATCTGGCTTGGAACTTACAGCAATCCTCCTGCCGCTGCTTCTCAAACGCTGAGGTTTATCCAGCTAAATGCAAAAGTTCTTAATGCATCCTAGGCTGGCCTCAAACTCACTATTTATTTATTTTTAATATTTTTATTTATTTATTTGTGAGAGCAAGAAAGAGGCAGAGAGAGAGGAAGAGAATGAGCGCACCAGAGCCTCCAGCCGCTGCAAACGAACTCCAGATGCATGTGCCACCTTGTGCATCTAGCTTACGTGGGTCCTAGGGAATAGAACCAAGGTCCTGTAGCTTTGCAGGCAAGTGCCTTAACTGCTAAGCAATCTCTCCAGCCCAAACTCGTTATTTAGCTAGGGGGAAATGATCATGAACTTCCGACCCTCTCACCTCAGTCATGAGTCACCACACGCTGTTTCTTCTAATGGGGACAAGAAAACTCAAGCACAATGACAGCCACATCCCCAGCCCCATCTGCTTCCTACCTGTGGACCTTCCCACCGTAGAAGGGCTTTGTGTGGAATGTCACTGTGGCGGAGTACCCGGTCTTGGCACAGCTAATGTTGACCTTCCCTCCGAGCTCCACCCACGGCACGGTGAGGATGGAGCGGGCGTAGGCACTGGGCAGGGTGAACACGTAATCTTCCCCATGGTCCAGAAGACGCAGCACACCTCCAGGGAGAGAGGAAGAATCAGGGAGAATACCACAGGAGACGGGAAGACCCTAAAGAGACCTTCCACCGCTGCAGAGCTTCCTGCCTGGCTCCGCTATCTGTCTGGTACTGTGCAGAGCTCTGAGAAGGCACCATGGGCAAGGCAGGCCCCCAGAAAACACACCATTGTCACTGTGACTAAGGCTTAGGTAAGGGAGAGATGCTCCATGCCAACGAGGCCCTGAGGAAGGGGCATTCAAACTGGTGGTGCCCTTCAAGGTCTCATGGCCTGCTGTAGAATAAACACTAAGTATCATAGTTTCAAGTTAAGCATGAGGCAACTGAAGCCGGCAGGTTAGTTTAGCTGGTAATTAAATCACCCCAGGGTGAGAGCATACATGGGTGGGAGGGAGATAATACAGACAGACAGACAGACAGACAGATGTGGGAACCTGTACCTGCTGGGACAGTGTAAGGAGAGATGGGGTTATGTATACAGAACATCATCATTTCTGTCAGTGTTTGATATTAACAATAAGATGCTCTGATTGAATTAAAGAATATTATAAGTTCCCCCCCCACCCCCTGCAAAAAAAAACCCAGTAAAATGCATTTAATTTCATGCCATTTACCCTTCAGCATTCCTGTAACTCCTGAGCCACAGAAGACATAACATCCTAGGCTCTCGGTCTGTTAAGTTCTGAGCTCCCATCTGTACCACAGGGGCCTGATTCTGTAAACACACAGTGCCATGTCGTCTAGACCACCCAGAGTGGAGCGAGGCTCACCTACGGGGCCTGTGCAAGAACGGAGATGACCGAAGAGGCTGGATTCGTGGGTTGTTCACAACATGGGTAGGACAGAAGGACAGATGAAGCTGCAATGGACCCTCCCCTTGGGGCCAGGAATATGACCGAGTTCTGTGTAGCCTACACACATAAATCGCACGGCTCCCCTCTCCCCAGACGTCTCAGTATCCGAACAAACTAGCTTTCTCCAACCACCCTGCTCCAGCTGGCCTCACACTCTCGATGCAGTGAGCCATCATCCTGGAAGGGATGCCCGGGCCACCCAGGCTCTGCCTGCCACTTTGCCAGTCCATCTTCCTGTACCTCGGAGAGCTCCCCACACCACAACCCAAGGCCCCATCCCATCCATGCACATAATGAGAAAATCAGACACTTCGTTCACACCTTGATGGCTTCTGAGCAGGACCTTTACTTGATAGAGAGTTAGTTGTTTGTTTGTTTTTTTTTTTTAAGTCTTCTTTGTGCCCAACTTCCTCAAATTGACTTACTTGACCAGACAGCCCAAAGCAGGCGGAAATTGCAACATGAGACCAGAAGCCAAGAGTTACAAGGGAAAGTTGAATAGGGACAAGTCACCAGGTTTGAGGTAGCCCGCTTGTGATCCCAGCAGGAAGAGCATGAGTTTAAAGGTCTATCTAGGTGACGCTAGTGAGACCCTGTCTGAAACAAAACAAAACAAAACAACACCACAAAAAAAAAAAAAGAAAAGAAAAGAAAAGAAACCAGAAACAGGAGAAAGAGAAGCCACCTGGGATGCCCCTGCCAGCCTCAGTCCTTCTTACAAGTCCCTTGATTTCTCAAGCGCTGGCCACATCCCCAGGGAGGTAGCACTGTTGACAGAGAGGCCCCTGGGGTTCTGTGTAAGACACTGCCAGACTCCCTGGTTTCCAGCCCCCAGAGAAAGCATGATCCCCGTGTTATTGTCTACCAGGCGGCCAGCATGTCCCCCCACAGCCCAACCTCAGCCCAGTGATGTACTGTGTCCTCTTCTGTGGATAAAACGTTCCTCATAAGCAGGACACAGGGACATGCGCACAGTCCACTGGCAGCCAGTTCCCAGCACATGTGACCATAGCCTCTACACACCCACTCTGCCTGCTTTCTCTCCCTCTCTCTCTCTCTCTCTCTCACACACACACACACACCACATACAGACACACCACATACACACACATATTGCATACACACATACCACATACACACACACATACACATACATACACATCCCACACACACACACACCATATTCACACACATACACACTTTGTAAGCAGCACCTTTTGTGTGGACAATATGTCGCAGGTTGTTTTTGCACACGGATGTGAATGTTCATGCTCATATATGTATGTGCACATGTGTGTGCATCCATGTGTGCACCCGTGCGTGCAGAAGCCAGAAGTCAATGTTGGGTGTGTTCTCTTGCTCTCCACTTTGTCTGTCTAAGACAGGGTCTCTCATTGTATTGAGAGCTCTCTGATCTCCCTCCACCCTGCTAGGTTTTGGTGTTTCCTTTTAATTTCCAGGCACACATGCACGCATGTGTACATATGTGGGGGAACTGGCCAGGGCCTCTTGCCACAGCAAATATAAACAAGACGCTTACACCACTTTTTGCATCCAGCTTACATGGGTGACTTGGGAATTGAACACGGGCCAGCAGGCCTTGCAAACAAGTGCCTTTAACCACCGAGCCATCTTCCCAGTGCCAAGATCGGAGCCTCTAGCCACTGCAAAAGAACTCCAGACACGTGCATCTCTATGTGCATCCGGCTTACAGGGGTTCTGGAGAATTGAACCTGGGTCCTTAAGCTTCCCAGACAAGTACCTTAACTGCTAAGCCATCACTCCAGCCCTATTCCTTTTTTATTAAGGTCCACCATACTAAAAAAAAAAAAAAAAAAAAAAAATTCAAAACAAAACAAAAAACCACTTCCCCTGCTTATGCATGCCAATCATTATCTATTACCTTGTGGACTTCCTACAGGCTGTCTGTCTACTGCCTGGCCCCCCACAGGGTATAAACCCCAAGGACAGACATTTCTGTGCTCCACAGCCCCTGCCTGAACCCACACCAGGCACAGTGATGACTACACAGGTGACTGACAGGAGAACAAGGGACATTTTATCCGAGCCACCTCTGGCAATAAGGTAAGCTTACTGACATCAGTGCTTCAGCAAGGGAGGGCCAAGGGGAGACTTTTCTAGCAAACACCCACATCTCACCTTCAAAGTACTGATTATGCAGGCCATGCTGGGGCATGCCTGTAGTCCCAACACTTCAGAGGAACAGGCAGGAGGACCACAGCAAGTTCAAGACCAGCCTGGGATATGTAAGACACTGCAGTCCAGCCTAAACTATAGACCAAGACCCTGACTTTTTTTTTTCTTTAAACCAGCGAATGACAAAACCAGCCAAAGAATTCATTATGTGGGAAATTTTGAATAAGTAATGAAATCAAAAAGAATGATAACCTGAATGCCACCTTCTCTTTCTCAATAAATGGAAGGAGTCCGCCAGCACGAACCTCACAGCATGAGGCAGGCCTTCAGGAACCTATGAAAAGCCCTAGTTCTGACAGGTCAAAAATCAAGATTAATGGTCGCTCCTATTTCTCATCACAGACCTGAGGACACAAATCAGCACAAACATAAACCTCCCTCTGGGTCCTTAACAATACTGTCCCCAAGCTCCTGGGGGCTGAAACACGCTGGCTGGGACCTGCCCTGCTCCTCCCTGTGAGTAGTGAGGATGCTGGGCCGAAGCACCTCTGCTGCATGGGCCAGTGTAGATGTCTCGTACAGAGGCCAGCTCTTAGCCAGGCAGGTGGCTCACGCCTAAAACCCCAGCACCCTGGAGGCTGAGGTGGGAGGATCACTGTGAATTTGAGGTCAGCCAGGGCTATAAGTGAGACCCTGTCTCAAGAAAGGAAGAAAGAGGGCTGGAGAGATGGCTTAGCGGTTAAGGTGTTTGCCTGCAAAGCCAAAGGATCCCGGTTCAATTCCCCAGGACCCACATTAGCCAGATGCACAAGGGTACACATGCATCTGGAGTTCCTTTGCAGTGGCTGGAGGCCCTGGCACACCCATTCTCTCTCTCTCTCCCTCTTTCTCTCTCTCTCAAATAAACAAATAAATATATTTTTAAAAAAAGAGAGGAGGGAGAGAGGGAGGGAGGGAAGGGAAGGAAAGAAAGGAGAGAGGAAGGGAGGGAGAGAGGAAGGAAGGGAGGAAGGAAGAAAGGAAGGAAGAAAGGAGGAGCAAGTGAAGGAGGGAGGGAGGGAGGGAAGGAAGGAAGCAAAGAAAGGAGAAAGGAAGAGAGGGAGAAAGGAAGGAAGGAAGGAAAGAAAGGAGAGAGGAAGAGAAGGAGGGAAGGAGGGAAGAAGGAAGCTCTCAGGAGCCACTAGGTTGTGGAGCTCACAAGTGTCATCTTGAAAAATACTCCCACAGCGCTGGCAAGAAAGCTGAGCTCGAGAGCAGGAGCTGTGTGCTGCGTGACTAGGGCCAGAGGACAGGCCCATGAGGGAATGGTGGCCTCACAGCCCCTCCAGGACCGGGACCCTGCAAACCACCATTCCTTCCTCGTCGGCACTGCTGGTCACCCTCATACGGTCCCCAAAGCCTGTGACCGTGGGCACCTCCAGGAACCTTCTCAGGTCTGATTTTCCATCCACCACAAGCTCATGGACCCGAGGGGTCCCCAGGATGGGAGATCGCAACAGTCCATGCCACGCAGTTCAAGCCACGCAGACTTCTTTGGGGTTTTTCCAAGATGGCACTTCAGGGGTGTTCCAGGCCCAAGAATAGCTCTGGACATCTGTCCATTTCTTCTTCTTTTTTTTTTTTTTTTGAGAGAGAGAAAGACAGAATGAGAGAATGGGTATGCCAGGGCCTTCAGCCACTGCAAATAAACTCCAGATGTTTGCACCCCCCCCCGTGCACATGTGCGACATTGCACGCTTGCGTCACTGTGTGTCTGGCTTACATGGGACCTAGAGAGTCAAACATGAGTTCTTAGGTTTCACAGGTGAGCGCCTTAACCGCTAAGCCATCTCTCCAGCCCGGATCTGCCCATTTGTCAGCGAAGTTTACGACTGCCTTGCAAATACTGCCTAGTAGCTGAGACAAGGTAGAAGGGCAGGGAAAATGAAAAGGATGAGGGAAGGGAAGGAGTTCCTCCCGCCTCGAGGACTCTGGTCAAAGCCTCTCATAATCTGAGAGTCAAGAACTTCAGCACAATTAGCATGTGTGAGGATGTCTGCCTGCAGACACCCAAAGCCCCTTCTGATTGACAGATGCATCAATTGAGAATGTTAAAATAGCAGCGTGTGGTAGCACACGCCTTAATCCCAGCACTCAGGAGGCTGAGGTAGGAGGATTGCTGTGAGTTCGAGGCCAGCTTGAGACTACATAGTGAATTCTAGGTTGGCCTGGTCTAGAGAGAGGTTTAGCCTGGGCTAGAGAGAGACCCTACCTCAAGAAAGAAAAAAGAGAGAGAGAGAGAAAGAATGTTAAAATAGCAATGAGCTATGCTTAAGGTTATGAGCATATGAGCCTTAAGCAAGGCCTTTATCCTTTCCCAGCTGTGGGGGTTTGATTCAGGTGTCCCCCATAAACTTAGGTGTTCTGAATGCTTGGTTCCCAGCTAATGGAGATTTGGGAATTAACGCCTCCTGGAGGGAGTGTATTGTTGGGGGCAGGCTTATGGGTGTTATAGCCAGTTTTCCCTTGCCAGTGGCTGGCACTCTCTCCTGTTGCTGTTGGCCACCTGATGTTATCTGCCCTCTGCTCATGCCATCGTTTCCCCCTGCCATCGCGGAGCCTCCCCCCAAGTCTGTAAGCCAAAATAACCGCCCCCCCTTTTTTTCCCCCATAAGCTGCTCTTGGTCAGGTGATTTCTGCCAGCAATGCGAACCTGACTGCAACATGAGCTGCAGACCTGCAATTTTCCCGAGGCTACGTAGTGAATTCCAGGTCAGCCTGGGGCTACAGTGAAATCCTACCTTGAAAAAAAAAAAAAAGGGCCGGGCGTGGTGGCGCACGCCTTTAATCCCAGCACTCGGGAGGCAGAGGTAGGAGGATCGCCGTGAGTTCAAGGCTACCCTGAGACTACATAGTGAATTCCAGGTCAGCCAGGACTAGTGAGAGACCCTACCTCGAAAAACCAAAAAAAAAAAAAAAAAAAAAAAAAAAAAAAGGAGGATAGCCAATGACGTCCTCTGGCCTCTGCATGCCTGCACATGTGCACATACGTGTATATACCACATATACATCATATCACATATCATACCACACGTACTTTCTACACACACCTCTTCCCCCTCAAAATGTGCTCAAAATGAAGAGCGTCCTTCCATCATGGATCTAGAAAGAACTTCCTGAGAGTCAACATATTTTCCTAGACACTGAAAGTCAAATTGTGTGTGTGTTCTGGGAGAAGAGCCTTATAGAGTGTCAAAGAGATTTATGACTCAAAAAACGCTGAAAAACCACGAAGGCAGACGCTTCAGTTTAACAAGGATGATTACAGGTTTCTTCAAACAGAGAATAAAGTTTGTTCACGGCCATTTGCTAAAGTAGGAAGACACGACTCATCAGTGGAGCGAGCCCGCTGCGTTCTACCACCGGAACCTCACGTGCAGTCGAAAGATTGGCCTTGGGAATTCTGAGGAGCAGTGTTTGGATGGGCACCGCTGTCCTCACACTTTGTGAGCCAGAACTCTGGGGAGGGTGAAGAGAAGTGATGCGTTCTCACAGATCTGGAGCCAGGCCTAATGTTCCCTTAACACCCAATCAAGAAGAAGTCTCCGTAAGTGTCAGATGATATGTGTGCAGGTGAGCTGGAGAGATGGCTCAGCAGTTAAGGCACTTGCCTGTAAAGCCCAATGACCCGGTAATTCCGTTCCCCAGTGCCCAGATAAAGCCAGATGCACAAAGTGGTGCATGCATCTGGAGTTTGTTTGCAGCAGCTAGAGGCCCTGGCATGCCCATTGTCTTGTCTGTATCTCTTCTATCTCTCTCTCTGCTTGCAAATAAATACATAAAAATATTTTTTTAAAAAAAAAGATGCAGGTGAGCAGCTCGCTATAACACATCTAACTCCTTGGGTCTCCATTGGGGGACTGGAAGATCTGGTCCAGAACCCACCCCTCACCCACTCACCCCTAGTCCAAAATAAAATAGCAAAAGCCATTTACAGGGCTGGAGAGATGACTTAGCAGGGAAGGAACTTGCCTGTGAAGCCTAAGGACCCATGTTTGACTCTTCAGATCCCACGGAAGCCACACGCACAAAGGTGAGGCAAGCGCAAGGTGGCACATGCCCACTAGGTGGCTCAAGCATCTAGAGTTTGATTTTAGTGCCTGAGGCCCTGGTGTGCCAATTCTCTCTCTCTCTCTCTCTCTCTAAAATAAATATATTTTTTAAAAAGTCATCTGCATACAAAATGATGCTTAGTTTATTGATATGCAGACATCACTATGTAAGAGTCAAAGTCCAATCCACAGGATGGCTTACCTTCCCCTATCATAGAGACCCCCACGGACATGCCCAAGAACTTGCTTTTGGTCCATACGTGAGTGTTGACGCACAGTCTCTTCTCCTTGCACTCACAGTAGAAGCAGGAGATGGGTGGGTGATGGGATACTTGCTCAGCCACAAACCTCAATTTGTAGCTTTCAGAAGGGTCTTCGGCCACCGGGTACTCGTGACAGCCAGTGGGGGAGGGGGAAGCAGTCCTCTTCGGCTTGACCCTGTCCTTGGGAACTTCCCAGGAACAGTGAAAGGTCTCGCCAATGATGGGGTTGTATGGCTTCTTGGCCAGGGTGCCCTTGCGTCCCTCGTGGAACGCGGTGAGATAATACTCCACGAAGCAAATGACTCTCTCCTCTGGTGTGGCCCCCGCAGTGACGGCCAGCAGCAGGTCGGGGTGTGCCATAAAGTCTGCGTACATCTCCAGCAAGGACCGCTTCTCCAGGATGAACGTGGGGAGCACCACCTGCGTGCCAAGAACACAAAAACAGACAGGGGCCGTGAGGACACGGGCAGGGACAGAGGCGAGGCTACAGCCACCTCCAGGTGAGCTCCAGAGATCCTGGCCAGGGAACTCTGCTCTCACCTCAAGCACCAAGGACAAGTCAAAGGAAGTGACCTCAATGGAATTAGGACAGCGTCATCCAAGACAACCCAGCTTTGGGGATGTGATTGTTCTTAGCTCATGTGAACGAAAACAGAATCTCTCTCGTTCTCTCTGTCTGCTGCTGTGGCTTTCCTAACACATCTCTCATTCAGCCCCGTGTCTCCCCATCACTGAGAAGCCAAACAGCGCAGCGAGGCTTCTCCCTCATCCTCCTGCCGGCAGTGGGGGCCCTGCGGGTACCCCATGTGTTTCCTCAAACTAGGCCACTGTGACTTCTTGGTGCTGTAGCACAGAGAAGGTCAGGCAGACAGGGTACCACCGCCACCAAGAACATCTCTGTGGGGATGACAGGATAGTGGTAAACGCAGACCAGTGTGGCGACAGGGGTCTCGGGATGGGGCCCAATGCCACACAGCCGCCGTGGGGAAGGAGGATATCGTAATGCCATGTCTGGAGGCTGCCTGTCTCCTGGAAACCGGTGAACGAGCAGAGTAAGAAGCACTTCTCTTCTGGCATCATTGGCTGAAGGTGGGCAGAAGAATGCCCCTGGGTCCACTGCTAACCTGTGACTGATGGAGAGGTGGGCATGACACTGTGATGGGACAAAGGGACACCACACCGGTCTAAAGGAAATCCAGGCAGGCAACTCAGGGCCTGCAAAACCCCCAAATTTCTACAAATCCAAGGATCAGGTTACCTCAAGCAAGAGAACTGTCATCTAAGCCTTGGATAAGAAGTAAGCCGTTCCTGTTACTGATCTGGACAGGACAGCACCTGCTGCCCACTTGTCCTGGAGTCCCTGCAATATACTTACTTGTGGGCACCGGGACCCGCTCACTTGGCTGCGAAGCGCAGCCTGCTTTGGTCTGGATCGCCTCGCGCCTCTCAGCATGGACTTACTGAACGCGAGTATCAGTTACTCCCCTCGTTGCTGTGACCGGTTGCTGGACAATCAGCTTAAGGTCGGAAGTTAGGGTGGGTTTGGGCTCACAGTTCCAGAGGACACAGCTCACCATGGCAGGGGGGAGGAGCGTGCAGCATGAGGAGTGTGAGGCAGCTGGTCACCTGGTGTCCACAACCAGGAAGCAGACAGCCAACAGGAAGTGGGGTCACGCTATACCACCTCAGTGACATATTTCTTCCAGGAAGGAGGGGCTGGAGAGATGGCTCAGCGGTTAAAGGCACTTGCTTGCAAAAGCCTGATGGCCCAGGTGCAATCCCCCCCCCCACCCAGTATCTATGTAAAACCTGATGCATAAAGTGGCACATGCATCTGGAGTTCATTTACAGTGACAGCTAGCCCTAGGACACCCATTCTCTCCCCCCCCCCCTCTCCTGTCTGTTTCTTTCTCTATCTCTTTCAAGTGGATAAATTTAAATTAAATCAATAAATAACAGAAGGGGGCTGGAGAGATGGCTCAGCAGTTAAGCGCTTGCCTATGAAGCCTAAGGACCCCGGTTCGAGGCTCGGTTCCCCAGGTCCCACGTTAGCCAGATGCACAAGGGAGCGCACGCGTCTGGAGTTCGTTTGCAGAGGCTGGAAGCCCTGGCGCACCCATTCTCTCTCTCTCCCTATATCTGTCCTTCTCTCTGTGTCTGTCACTCTCAGATAAATAAATTTTAAAAAATATTAAAAAAAAAAAAAGAAGGAAGACATCCAGGAGAAGAGAGAAGACAGCAGATTCGAGGGCGGCCAGGCACAGGGCCTTCAGAAGAGCCAGAGGAAACGCAGCCCACCATAGAAGCAAGGCTCCATAGAAAGATTCTCATCTTATTCGTCATTTAAAAACTAAATAAAAAAGAATCCAGATATAAAATTGAGCACATATAACACAGTCCCAAGTAAATCTATTGAAAAAAAAAAAAACAGCCTCCAACGTTACCATGCCTCCAGATGACAGCAGAGTGGCGTGTGCCATCTCCTGCTCTGCCTTAATGACATGCGGGAAGAAGAGCCTCATTAGAATTTATGCACTTTGTGCAAATCAATTCAGAATTCCTAATTTTTCTTCCAGCCAACACTTGACAAAACCGAGATTACAGACTGTAAGCCCCACACCCTGTCAGCTTTCTAACGATGCCTTGCAAATGACTTGGCTCCTGTCCAAGGATCTCTCCAGAACAGGAAGAGTGCCCTCCACGCCACAGCTTTCCCCTGGCACCTCCCTGACTTCCTGTGGGTCTGCAGACATCGAGCAGCCACCACTGAGGTGGGGGTGGCTCTCCCGTGGTACAACCAAGTAGAGATCAGGGAAGCAGTGTCCCTCCAACACTCCTTTTTTTCCTTTTATTATTATTATTATTATTATTTTGGTTTTGGTTTTGGTTTTTTGAGGTAAGGTTTCGCTCTGGCCCACGCTGACCTGGAATTCACTATGGAGTCTCAGGCTGGCCTCAAACTCACAGCAATCCTCCTACCTCTGCCTCCCGAGTGCTGGGACTAAAGGCGTGTGCCACCACACCCGGTTAAATTTTTTAAATATTTAATTAATTAAATTATCTATTTATGGAGGGAGGGAGGGAAGAGAGACAGAGGAAAAGGCAGAGAGAGAGAGAGAGAATACGGGCACACCAGGGCCTCCAGCCACTGCAAACAAACTCCAGATGCATGTGCCACCTTGTGCATCTTGCTTACATGGTTCCTAGGGAATCCAACCTGGGTCCTTAGGCTTCACAGTCAAGCACCTTAACCACGAAGCCATCTCTCCAGCTGACCACTCGCTTTTTTTTTTTTCTTCCCCAAGGGGCACTCACGGCCCTGGGCTCTGTGATGCTGGATCCTTGTCAAGTTGATTGGATTCAGAATCCAAACCCATCGATGGTTACATTGGTGAGGGTGGCTCCGCGGAAGATTAACTGAGGAGGGAAGACTCTCCCTGGACGTGAGCATCAGCGGGGTGAGCTCCCAGCCTGAAAGAACAGGAGGAAGAAAGGCGCTGGGGAGACGGCTCGGCAGGTAAGAGCACTTGCTAGGCAAGGGTGAGGGCCTGAGCTTGATTCTCAGCACCTACATAAAAACCCAGGCATGGGCTGGAGAGACGGCTTAGAGGTTAAGCGCTTGCCTGTGAAGCCTAAGGACCCCGGTTCGAGGCTCGGTTCCCCAGGACCCACGTTAGCCAGATGCACAAGGGGGCGCACGCATCTGGAGTTCGTTTGCAGTGGCTGGAGGCCCTGGCGTGCCCATTCTCTTTCTATCTGCCTCTTTCTCTGTCTGTCACTCTCAAATAAACAAATAAAAATAAACAACAAAAAAATGTAATTAAAATCCCAGGTATGCCAGGGTCATGAGTCAGTGGTTAAAGAGACTTGCTTACAAAGCCTGCCTACCTAGGCTCAATTTCCCAGTACCCATTTAAACCCAGATGTACAAGGTGGCATGTGAATCTGTACTTTGCAGTACCAAGACCCTGGTGTACATAATCTCTCTTTCTCTTCCACCTTCCACTCAAAAATAAATAAATAAAAATAATTTTTAAAACCCCAGGCGTGGAGCTGGAGAGATGGCTTAGCAGTTAAGGCACTTGCCTGCCAAACCTAAGGACTCATATTGGACTCTCCAGATCCCATATAAGCCAGACACAAGGTGACGCAGCCTGCAAGGTTGCACACGCGCCTGGAGCTCTACTGCAGTGGCTGGGGGCCCTGGTACACCAATTCTCTCTCTCTCTCTCTCTCATAATTTTTTCTTTTTAATCCCAGGCATGCCTGCACATGCCTGAAAGTCCAGAGCTGAGGTGGGTAGAGACAAGGAGCTCACCCATTCTCACCAGTTAGCCAGTCTAACCAAAAAGAGGACACCTGACATCCTATTCTGGGCTCCACACCTCTGCACATAAGTCACACACACACGGGCACACACACACACACACACACACACATACACACACACACACAGAACAAACTTTCCAGACGTGGTGAGACAGTCTTTCCACTGGGGCTGGGGATGCAACAAACGAGAAGCTGTCACATCTGACAGCCCTCCAGATATCATAGACCCGAGGATTAGGGTTCACAGCTGTCACCAAGCCCAATGTCTCAAATGAGGTCAGGGCCTTGATAGACCCACATGGGAATCCAGAGCAAAAGTGGCCTGCGGTGACGTCTCTTTCCCGCTTGCTGCGTGTGTCACTGGGGTCTGAGCAGAGTCCAGAATGGCTTCCCTACCAGGCTGCATCCTTGTCATTCAAACTCAATTCCCTGGTCTACTCTCATTTCTTCCTCTCATAAAACCCCCACGTACACCCCCCCCTTTCATCCCTTTCTGGGTGCGTTTCCAGACAAGTCACTTCATCATCCGTTCCTCGGGCAGCGGACACTGGAGATACAGAGGGAGCCAAGACGCTCTGAGCGCTAATTGGGCTGTCTGCCTCCGACGGAGGGTGAGTGATGGCCCAGCTGCAAAGACTGACATCATCCAAACGGCCTAGCATGGTGGCTGCAGATTTACGAGCCATCAATAAGGACTGCCTGTCATCCCATTAGCATAATTAACACAATGAACCACTTTGGGGAAAGTTAATAAATAAATAAATAAAAGAGGCCTGCGCTCAGGACTCTGAGGACAATTAATTACATTGAGAGATGCATCAGTCTAGATCAATCTACAAGTAGATAACTCACCTTCAGTTTAGGCTCTCAGAAAGCTGCTGGTAAAGGACCACCCAGCTACTGGGAGGAAAAGGACGGTCAGAAAGAGTGGTGGTCGTCCCCTCCCTCCAACACGGAGGACGTGGGCTCCTGTGGAAGATTCTGGTATACGAGCAATGCTCCTCAAAAGCCCATGACCAACCTCAGGGACCACCTACACAGCATCTTGGGAACACACCAAGTGCAAACCCACAAGTCGCCGAAGCTCGGGGCCACACACCACACTCCATTAATGAACTCTCAGGACATCGAGGTACCTGGCAAAATAGAGTTGGCTATTTTTTCTGCCTCTTTCTCCTTAGCAGATAGAGACAAGCTTGCCCTGGATTTCCTTAAGGCACCCCATCCCTCCACATCCTTCTTACGGTGTCTGAAAGATTACAAAAAGTGACTGTCTGACAAATTTTGTTGGGTGGAAAGAGTTTGAAATAAAACCTTACTTTTAAGAGTTGTAGCCAAGGGTGGTGGCGCACGCCTTTAATCCCAGCACTCAGGAGGCAGAGATAGGAAAATCGCCATGAGTTCGAGGCCACCCTGAGACTACATAGTGAATTCCAGGTCAGCCCAGGCTAGAGTGAGACCCTACCACGAAAAACCTCAAAAACAACAACAAAAAAAAGATATTTAATAGCAAGAGCCCAGACTCGTTTGTTTTTGCAGACTGGGGGATTGAACCTAGGGCTTCACGTATGCTACACAAATACTCAACCCCTGAGCTGATTTCCCAGTCCTAATTAGAGCCCAGACTTCAGTGCCCAGAAGAGAGTCACTGAGGAGCTGAGCTGCGTCTCCTGGCGGCTGGGAACAGGTGGGCTTGGCAAGTTGTGCCTCCATGACTCAACTTCCCCATCTGTAAAATGGTGCAATGAGAAGATCACCCTCCTAGGCTTTGGGGGAATAACCAGTGTGTAGTCTACACACAGCCAGTGCTCGCTTGAAGTGAGCTGTTGTGTTCAGGGATCAGCAATCTTGTTTGTAGCTCAGAGAAGATGAGGACAGCAAAAAAAAAAAAAAACTGGGCCAATTGTGACTGACAACTTGCACAGGTTTAGAAACACCGAGGAGACACACCTCTGCGCACGCCTGTGAGAGTGTTCCCAGGAAGTAAATTTAACTGAGCAGGAAAGACCCACCCTGCAAGCAGGCAGCGCTATCCCATAGGCTTGGGGCCCCGACCACACACAAAGGAGAAAGTGAGTGGAGTGGCAGCAATCGTTTCTCTCGGCTTCCTGACAGCGGACGCAGCGTGACCCGCTGTCTCATGCCTCCCTATGACGTCCCTTCAAACTGTGAGCCAAAACAAACCCTGTAATCCTTTACGTTGCTTCCTGTCAAGCATTTGGTGGCAGCAATAAGAAAACCTGTCACATGACATCCAATGACAACAGAGATCAACCCAATAACCAGAACCACTGCCCCTCCCCCACCCCCGACTCTCTCTGGTACTTCTGAAATAATCAACTAAGAAGTGAAATAATCTGACATTATCAACTAATCAGCTCAGAAGGGGAGGGAACACTACAGAAACCAAGAGTGTTGTTAAGGGGTTGTGGAGTGTCTTAAGGTATTTATTTGTAAGATTGCAAGCCAGGACAGCACGGTGAGGTGCGTGCACGTGATCTCGCAGAGTCTTTTCAGAAATCTGAGAGTGGATAATGCTCGTTCTGTTTTATAAAGGAGAAAGGTGAGGACCAGGGGCTTTTGTCTTTACGGTGGCTTAGCGAGGCGAGGTGGAGAGCTGGGACGTGGGCCGGCTCTGCTCCCAGCCAGGCTGAGGTCCTCGGCCTCCCAGGGGCCGGCAGACCCCCAGTCACTCCTTTTAGTTCCTCCTGAAGAGTGGGACCCGCGAAGTTCTGTGGATGGAGTGGACGGCAGGGCAGAGATCACGCAATGACGTCCCCTCAGGACACAGATTCCGAGAAGCTAAGAACCTCGGTGGCCACTGGCTCTTCTACCGAAAGGCAAACTCGGAAGGGATGGCAGGCGTTATGTGACAACAGATTAGAAATGTAACTGGGGGAAGGGGAGTGGGAAGCTTGCGGAGTCCTAGGAGACCAGCGACCCCAAATGTTTATAAGCTCTTCCCAGTATGGTTGAACCGTTGACTTCCAGGGTAAACCTTGGGTTTCTGGTCATTGTCAAAAACAGTTATTCTGGGAGCTGCAGCGATGGTTAAGGCAATTTCCTACAAAACCTAAGGACCTGAGTTCAATTCCCCAGTACCCATGTAAAACCAGATGCACAAGGTAGCTCATGCTTCTGGAGTTTGTTTGTAATAGCTAGAGGCTCAGGTGCACACATTCTCTCTCTCTCTCTCTCTCTCTCTCTCCCTTTCTCTCAAAAAAATAATAAAATATTTTAAAATTGTTATACTTTTGCAGGTGTGATGATGTACCAGGGAATCTGACACAGGAGGGTTAGGAGTTTGAGACCAGCTTTGGACACACAGTAAGTTTGGGGCCAGCTTGGGCTACAGAGTGAGATCCTGTTACAAAACCCACAAAAGGCTGGAGAGATTGCTCAGCAGTTAAAGGTGCTTGCTTTAAAGCCTAGGTCCAATTCTCAAGTACCCAACTAAAGCCAGATGCACAAAATGGTGCATTCATCTGGAGTTTGCAGTGGTAAGAGGTCCTGGCATTCCCATATTCGCTCTCTCTCTCTCTCAAATCAATAAAAAAAAATTTTTTTAAAGAAATACCAACCTGGGCATGGTGGCACATGTCTTTAATCCCAGCATTTGTGAGGCAGAGGTAGGAGGATTGCTGTAAGTTCGAGGCCACCCTGAGACTACATAGTGTATCCCAGGTCTAGCCTGGGCTAAAGTGAGACCCTACTTTGGGGAAACAAAAAAAGAAAGAAAGAAAGAGGGAAAGAAAGAAATAAAAAGAAATGCCAGAGCCGGGTGTGGTGTCGTACACCTTTAAGCCCAGCACTCAGGAGGCAGAGGTAGGACAATCACCATGAGTTCGAGGCTACCCTGAGACTCCATAATAAATTCCACATCAGCCTGAGCTAGAGTGAGACCTTTCCTTAAAAATAAAAAAAGAAAGAAAGAAAGAAACACCAAAAAATAATTCTCAACTTTTAAGAATGTCCATAGTCATGTTCATGATTGGCTGTTGTGACCGGCTTCAGAAATTTAAGCCTAATGAAAATTCAAAAGCAGAAAGCTGGATGCCCAGCGCGCACTCTGTCACATCCTGAGATGAAGACGGAGGGCGATGACATGACGAGCCACGCTGCCTTTTGTTGGGCAGCACACGTCAGCCAACGGCCCGGTGGGACGCTCGACGCCAGTATGCGACAGGTACCGAGGCTCTTCTCCTTAAGCCCCGCAGTGGGGCCATGGCTGGCAGTGTGGGTCGCCCCATCAGGAACAAACAAATTGCAGGGCACAGACCACATCACTGGTCCTCTCGGCTTGTTTGACCGGGACCAGCCATGTGCCAGCAAGCTCAGCGGCCGGGAGGCCGAGGCAGGAGGACCGTCACGCGTTTGAAGCCAATCCGGGTTACCAGAGGCGGGTCTTGTCTCAAAGTCTGCACACCCAAGTCAGGAATGAAAAGTGGTGTCTACTGACATCCTGCACATCAATCCCTGTTGCATCACTGTGATGGCAAGGCTGCCTGCCGCATGCCGTGGCGTGCCCACAAAACCCTGAAGGCTTATCACCCAGCTGGGTAGAGGAAAGCTTTGCTGCCCCATGCCCCGAGTGGTGACTCAGTGTTTGCTCTTGGAGTCAGGATTTCATTTGAGAACAAACTGACTCTGGGGAAAAGGAAAACCTTCAGTGAACACACCTCGAGTGTGTGTGGGCCAGCACACGCCATCGAGTGCTTGTGGAGGTCAGAGGACGATCTCACGACGTCACTCCTCACCTCTCGCCTTGGTTGAGACGGGGCTTCTCTTGTTTGCCACCACAAACTCCAGACTCCTGGCCCAAGACCTTCAGCATTCTCCTGACTCTGCTGCCTTGCGGATGCTGAGATTTACAGACTCAGGGGCTCCTCGCACGTGGCTTCATGTGGATTCTGGGGATCCGAACTCCAGCTGTCAGGTTTGCATAACAAGTGCTTTTCCACACCAGGCCATCTCCCCAGCCTCCTGTGACTTACCATTCACGTGGACAGTGCTCTCTGAAGGCAAAACTGGAGCAGAGGGTGTACCTCGGGAATAAAGCCCTCTCTCAGCATTCACACGCGCCACCTTGTGCATCTGGCTTACGCGGGTACTGGGGAATTAAACATGGGTCCTTAGGCTTTGTGGGCAAGTGGCTTAACTGCAAAGCCACTTCTCTAGCCCAGCCTGAGCTAGAATGAGACCCTACCTCAAAAACCCAAATATATATACATAAATATGTATATGTATATGTATGTATGTCTGTGTGTGTGTGTGTGTGTGTGTGTGTGTGTGTATATACATATATATATATATATATATATATATATATATATATATATATGTATATGTATATATATATATATATATAATTTGTGAGAGAGAGAGTATGTGTGTAGGGTATACCAGAGACTGCTGCCACTGCAAGCAAACTCCAAACACATGCACCACTTTGTGCATCTGGCTTTACATGGGTACCAGGGAATCGAACCCAGGCCATCATACTTTGCAAGCAAGAGCCTTTAACAGCTGAGCCATCTCTCCAGCCCCCACCCCCCAAGCTTTAAAATGTGACAGCAAATCTTAAAGCCATGCCGGGCGTGGTGGCGCAGGCCTTTAATCCCAGCACTCGGGAGGCAGAGGTAGGAGGATCACCATGAGCTCGAGGCCACCCTCAGACTCCATAGTGAATTCCAGGTCAGCCTGGGCTAGAGTGAGACCTTACCTCGGAAAAAAAAAAAAAAATCTTGAAGCCAGCATGGGCCCTTCTGAGCATGGAGTGTTGTGCAACTGCACAGGTCACCCGCCCGCGACACTAGCCAGTCTGGTGACCCACGGTTCCCTAAGGCGAACTCAGCAGTCTAGACTCAGACCGGTCCTGATTCATGGGTTCATCAAGAGAAGCCTTGTCACCCGCATGCACGTGGAGTGCTGGGATGGGGCCCTGGGCCTTTCGCATGCTAGGCCGGAACTCTAACCCTGACCTTCACACACGGCCCCAGAACCTGCAGTCCATGGAAGAGACTAGAGCTTCCTCCAGAGTCAGAGCCTTCCGCCTGGCACTCCATTCGGGCTAGGTTCTTTCACTGCCCATTTACAGCAAGCGTAGCTTAATGACCAATGCGGGCGCTGGAGGTTACAAGCAGACAGTTACAGGAGAACTTTATAAGCCTTTTCAAAATACAAGTCGACAAAAGCCAGGAACCACAAGTGAACCCAGCACAAGTATTGACGCTTGTCAGATTCTCCTCCTGGTGCCTGAATGATTGTGTCTTCCTAGTAAAGTATGCAAGCTAATAAACTGGGGAAGTTTTTCTTTCAGGTAACCAGCCAGGCATTAAATAAATACAAATAAATGCAACGTTTGCTCTTTTAGGAGGAGACCATGGCACTGGGAATGCAGTCGCAATCCAATAAGATAATAATGTGAAATGCACAGTTCTAATGACTTGTTTGAAGTCAAGAGTCATGACATGGAGGCTCTTGGGTGGTCAACGTGCCTTTGTACGGAGGCCGCTACGCTTCGTTCTTTCTCCAGAGCTGACCTGGTCAGTTTCAACTTCTTGGTTGCCCTTTTTCCATTAGTCATCATTCCAGCTCTGAGCTTCACAAATACTTTGAAAAATATGACACGCAGCAAGAATATTTTATGCTCTGACCCAGCACGGGAGGAGCGAGATAAAAGTTTCATGCACAGCATATCCTGATATTTTCTATTATAGTTCATATTTTAGAAATGATCGCCTGTCTGACCCACTAAATGGGTTTTACAACCCAATGATGGGTCATGACCCACAGTTTGGAAACACTGTGATTTTTTTCCATTGCACTTAAATGCCTTGCCACCCACACACTATCAGAATTATTTGGAACACCACCTCAGTGCCTACATCGTCACCAAGGATAAAAACTAGGAGGCTTTTAAAAAGCCAAGTATTTTATTGCAGAAGGACAGTGACAATTATAGTTAAAAAGAATCTGAAATTAGTGGGGGAGGATGGTGAACAGGCCTTCCTCACTCAGTGAAGACCCAAGGGAAGAGGCATGCAGAGGGAGGAGAAGTTAGAACAAGGGAACTTTGTTAGGCATCCTTGGACTAGGTCATGGTTAAAGGTGCACAGTTGGGCAGAGATGGCTCAGCAGTTAAGGCACTTGCCTGAAAAACATAAGGACCCAAGTTTGATTCCCCAGTACCCACGCAACGCCCGATGCACAAGGTGGCTCATGCATCTGGAGTTCATTTGGAGTGGCAAGAGGCTCTGGCATGCCCATTCTCTCTTTAATTAAAAAAAAAAAAGATATTGCTGGAGAGATGGCTTAGTGGTTAAGCACTTGCCTGTGAAGCCTAAGGACCCCAGTTCAAGGTTCGATTCCCCAGGACCCACATTAGCCAGATGCACAAGGGGGCGCACACATCTGGAGTTTGTTTGCAGTGGCTGGAGGCCCTGGCGCGCCCATTCTCTCTCTCCCTATTTCTCTGTTGCTCTCAAATAAATAAACAATTTTTTTATTAAGATAAATAAATAATAAAAAAGGAGTCCAGTCTCCCAGGACTGACACACATTCTAACCTATCGAGTCATTTCCAGGAGGGGCTAGGGACATAGCTTAGATGGTAGGGTGCTTGCATGAGACTCCGGGTTCAAGGACAAGTCCCTGGGCTGCAGTCTCAGCACCTCATGAACTGGACATACACTTGGGAGTTGGAGGCAGGAGGATCAAAAGGTCAAGGTCATCCTCAGCTACACAGGAGTGTCCAAAGCGTTGTGGTTGGTCTTCAGAATCTACGCATGCCTCCCCTGCAGCCCCACGCGGGCCACCCTTCTCTCTTTCTGTTCAATGTTCTGACACAGCTGAGCCTCACACTGTGGCATTTTGTTAAGGACAAGAATGGTGACACACTCACCAGGCATACAACACTGGCCACAACACCCTTCCAGGAAGCGCTGACCGGGATGGCCAGCTGGAAGTAGGATCCAGGCAGACCAACCTACAGAGTCCAGGCTCTTTCCATCACCTATCAATGCCCCCACGACACCTGTGCAATGTTTCACCACATGCAAAACTGCCTTTCCAGGGCTGGAGAGATGGCTTAGTGGTTAAGCACATGCCTGTGAAACCTAAGGACCCAGGTTCGATTCTCCAGGTCCCATGTAAGCCAGATGCACATGGTGGCGCATGCGTCTGGAGTTTGTTTGCAGTGGCTAGAGGCCCTGGCATGCCCATTCTCTCTCTCTCTCTCTCTCTCTCTTTCTCTCTCCTCTACCCCTCTCTATGTCTCCAATAAATTAATTAATTAATTAATAAAAATAAACCTTTTATAAAAAGAGCATATTCATAAAAAAAAAAAAAACCCAAACTGCCTTTCCAGCTTGCTTCTAGAGTAAGGCGCCCGTCCCAAGGTGAAGGAGGAGACCTGTGGGCCCCTGAGCAGGTTGTCTGGCGTCAGCTGTTGGGATGCTGGCTTTTCTGAATGTATCTCTTCAGGGGTGGGCCGCCTTGCTGGTGACCCACATATCCTTGACCAGGAGTGAACCCAGTGGTGAGCACGGTCATGGTGCCTCAGACATGCAGGATTCCTCCTGAGGAGATCCAGGAGCAGCCTGGACAGCGATCGGCATCCTGCTTCCACATTACCCTGTTCCCCCTGGCTATGGCATCACTGCGACCTCTCTGGTCAGTTCTAGCCTCAAGGAAGGAGGGGAGCAGCCAGCACCACCTACTGGGGGTTGTCAAGTGGCGTGTTCTACTCTCAGTGAGCAATTCTCTCAGAAGAGTGTTTTTGGTGCACACATGTAGTCCCAATCCTCTAGAGGCCAGGATGGGAGGATGGCTTGAGCCCAGCCTACACCATACATCCGGGTCCCATCAAAAAGCTTATAATCCCAGCACTTGGGAAGTAGAGGCAGGAGGATCAGGAGTTCAAGGCCAGCCTCACTCACATAGCAATTTCAAGATACATGAGACTCTGCCTAAAAAACAAAAAAAGTAAGCTGGGGGCTGGAGAGATAGCTTAGCGGTTCAGGTGCTTGCCTGCGAAGGCAAAGGACACAGGTTCGATTCCCTAGGACCCATGTAAGCCAGAGGCACAAGGTGGCACGTGCATCTGGAGTTTGTTTGCAATGGCTAGCTGACCCTCTTTGGGGTCATGTCCCACGGTGTGGTCACTGAAACCGCCCTTATTATCTACCCTTCATCTGTAATTAGTCCTCCTGGCCCCAGGACTGTCCTTGATTTAAAACAAATGAACAAATGAATAGGCCCTGGTGCACCTATTCTCTCTCTCCTTCTTTCTCTTTCTCAAATAAAAATTAAAAAAAAAAAATTTTAAGTAACCTGGGCGTGGTGGCACATGTCTTTAATCCTAGCACTCGGGAGGCAGAGGTAGGAGGATTGCCATGAGTTCAAGGCTACCCTGCGACTACAGAGTGAATTCCAGGTCAGCCTGGGCTACAGCGAAAAAAGGAAAAGGGGGGAAAAAAAAAAAAGATGTGTGTGTGTGGCGGGGGGGTGGGGAGGGAGAGATTTCTAGTCACACCTGAAATATCCACACAGAAAACCGATGCCTGCCTTTCCCACCGCGACACGGTCATGACGGAGTGTGGCTGGGGGAAAGTCCGAGCAAGGAGGAGAAGCAGCCTTCAACCCGCAGGGCCCTGCCGCCCTACCTTGGTCAAATCCATCCCGAGTTTAAGTTGTGAGATCAGGTGAAGGATTACGCTGCGCTGATCTTCCAGGACACCCAGGTCGGCCTCTTCCTTATCTTCATTGTCACTTTTTTCATCTTCAGACAAAACCAGTTCGGGGCCTGAGTTTGGCTAAAAAACGAAATCGTCATGACAAATCATTAGCTGGTCCGTGAGAAGCTGGAGACAACAGTCCAGTTGGATGCTTAAGTCACGTGCTTAACAAGGACACAAGGAGCCCAGTCCCCAGACACGTTGCTTTGTGATGCAGTCCTGCTAGCCAGGCGGAATCCCTCCTTGGGGTCATGTCCCAAGGCGTGGTCACTGTAACCGCCCTTATTATCTACCCTTCATCTGTAATCTGTCCTCCTGGCCCCGGGACTGTTCTTGATTTAAGACAAAAACAAATGAGCAACAATAACAACAACAGAAAAAGCACTATGAGTTCATTCATAGCCTCCAGCATACAGCATACACACATAGAAGCCACCATGTTGCCAAGTCACACCTATGAATTTACACAACCCAGGGCACTGTAAATGCAGTGTACATTTTTTTTGTGTGCTTAAAAATTAAAGTTGGAGCCGGGCATGGTGGTGTGCATGCCTGTGATCCCAGCACTCGGGAGGCAGGGGTAGGAGGATCACTGTGAGTTCGAGTCCAACCTGAGACTCTGTAGTGAATTCCAGGTTAGCCTGGGCTAGAGTGAGACCCTACCTTGAAAAACCAAAAAAAAAAAATTGAAGTTGGGGCTGGAGAGATGGTTTAGCACTTAAGAAGCTTGCTGGCGAAGCCAAAGGAATCAGGTTTGACTCCCCATTACCCACATAATTCAGATGCACAAAGTGGCACATCCATCTGGAGTTCATTTGCATGGCTAGAGGCCCTGGCACACCCATTCTCTCTATCTGCTTCTCTCTCTTTCTCTCTCTCAAATACATAAATAAATAATATATATATATAAGAAACAAAAATAAAGTAAAAGTTGTATTTCCCTCAAGACCAATGAAAATTACTTTATTTCTGGAAAGTTTTACTCTGAGACGATTTCCACTCAAATCAGCTGGGATCATGAGAGCCAATATAAGTCTCAGAACTGGCATGAATTTAGGGAGGGGAGAAAAGTGAACTGGAAGGAAAAACTGAAACGTCACAATGACAGGGCTGCACGCTCTCACAGAGCCTGTTTTCCTTGATGCTGGGTCGCTCGTTCGATCTCTGGGTCCGCTCCCCCACATTCCACCGAAACTAGAGTGGGAGCATGGCACTGGATAAAACAGTTGTCTCTCAAACCTGAGTACCCACGTTCCGTCATCAGGTCCCGAAGAAAAGGCCAGAAGCCATAGTGGGCTTCTACAATCCCATAACCAGGAGATGGGAAGTGAAGATAGCAGGGTTCCCCCCAAGTTTGGGAGAGCTCAGCAAAAATACACCAGGGAGAGAAATTACCAGATACCCCAACAGTGAGTCGGAAAGGTGATGACCACCTCAAAAGTTCACTTCTGACCTTCATACTTGGGGGGCAGGGGCGTGTGCGCACACACACACAGTGTGTGTGAGGGGACTCCTGAGCATGAAAACTCCCAACATCCAAGAATCCAGGGCCCTGGTTACAAAATGAGAGGCCGCTGTCCGTGGAATTCCACAAGCCTGTTCTACCAGCCCACACGTACTGAGCTCTCACGACACTTGTTACCTGCGAGCCAACTCACTCTATAAACATAAACTGGTTTCCAATTATGGGCAACAGGTCAGACATGATGAGTTCTTTTTGTTTGTTTTGTTCTGTTTTTCTTTGAGGCAGAGTCTCACTGTAGCCCAGGCTGACCTGGAATTCACTCTGTCATCTCAGGGTGGCCTTGAACTTATGGCGATCCTCCTACCTCTGCCTCCCGAGTGCTGGGATTAAAGACGTGCGCCACCATGTCAGGCTTCAGACACGATCAACTTATTATACAGAAATGCAGAAGTTTAGGGGTGTTAAATATAAAAAGACAAAGATTTGCCCAAGTGTCCTCGCATAACTTGATATTTAAAAACAATTTTCTTAGACAGAAGCATATGACATGTAAACACACTTAGATGGATGTGTGTCTGGGCAAACACACTCGTGTGCGCTGGCTGTCCTTCACCAATACTCAAGAGAGAACTTGCTGGCTACTTCCTGGCTATCCTTGGCATTTTCTTTTCTTTTTTTTTTTTTTTTTTTGAGGCAAGCCCAGCAGACTGGCCTTATTTTATGAGAGAGAAAAAAAGAATTGGCGTGCCAGTGCCTCCAGACACTGTCATCTAACTCCAGACGAATGTGCCACCTTGTACGCATGTGCGACCTTGCGTGCTTGCATCAGCTTGTGTGTCTGGCTGATGCGGGACCTGGAGAGTTGAACATGGGTTCTCAGGCTTCGCAGGTAAGCTAAGCCATCTATCCAGCTCTGTCCTAGGCATTTTTAAATTTTAGTATAAATAGAATCTTCTACAGACTTCTTCACTTGTGATGGCTAATACTGGTTGTCAACTTGACAGGATTTAGAATCTCCACAGAAACAAATCTCTGGATCTGTCTGTGTGTGTGGGTGGGGGGGTTCTAGATTAGCCTAACTGAGGTACAAAGACCTACCCTAAATGTGGATGGCACCATCCCATGGGCTGAGGTCCTGGAGTGGAGAAAAAGGAGAAAGTTGGGGCTGGAGAGATGGCTCAGAGGTTAAGTCACTCGTCTGCAAAGCTTAACGACCCAGGTTTGATTCCCCAGTACCCACATAAGCCGCATGCACAAAGTGGCACGTGCATCTGGACTTTGCCTGCGGCAGCTAGAAGCCCTGGCGTGGCGTGCCATTTTCTCTCTCTCTCTCTCTCTTTCTCCCTCTCCCTTAGAAAGAAATAAAATATAAAACATTAAAACTTTTTACTTATTTTATTTTATCTTTTCTTTTTGGTTTTCAGGAATTCACTATGGAGTCTCAGGCTGGCCTGGAACTCACAGTGATCCTCCTACCTTTGCTCCCAAGTGCTGGGATTAAAGGCGTGTGCCATCACACCTAGATACATTTTCAATTTTTAATATTTTATTATTTATTTATTTATTTGAGAGAGAGAGAGAATGGGTGCACCAGGGCCTCCAGCCACTGTAAATGAACTCCAGACGCATGTGCACCCCTTTGTGCATCTGGCTAACATGGGTCCTGGGGAATCGAACCTGGATCCTTTGGCTTTGCAGGCAAGTGCCTTAACCGTTAAGCCATCCCTCCAGCCCAATTTTTAATTTTTTGAAAGGAGAAAGTTAGCTGAGCTTGACCACGCATCACTCTGTTTTTCTGAGTGGACCGAACATGACCAGCTCCCGCCACGGCCCCTTCCCCACCATGATGAGCTGCACTGCCTTGAACTGGAAGGTGAAGTAAGCTTTTCCCTCCTTCAGTTGCTTCTTGTCAAGTACTTGGCGACAGTGATGAGAAAGCAACGAACGCGCTCTCAAAACTGATCCGTCCCCTCCTCTACATAACCTAGGCTGGGGGGAGGGGATGGTGCGGCGCCCACGACTCACACCCCCCAAGCCTCCTCCTCACCTGCGTTATAGGACATCCTTGCCAAGCCACATTGCTAGAACATTCCGAAATCACAGGAGCCCTTACCAGCCCTGTCCCGGCAAAAGAGAGCCAGGGAGAACAGGAGCCAGAACTTCTGGGATTCTCCATGGGAAGGTAGGTGTGAGAGGTGTGGGAGCCCAGCATTGCAGTCAGGGGCCTGAGGCCGCTAACACCCCCTTTCTGCTGGGCTGTGAAGGCTGCTATCAGGGCCATGGCAGCAGAACCCTGGCCAGGGAAGACTGAAATTCACAGGTTCCCACTTCTCCCACCTCCTTCCAGTTCCCTCACCATCTCCTTCCAGCTCCCCCTCCCTCCCCTGGGCTCCAGGCCAGGTTCCCTGGGTAGTCTCAGGTCACTATGAGCTCACGGTCCAACATGACACTGCTCAAGTCACTCGGGTAGAGCATGGGTCTCTCCCAGGACCCAGGTGTTGCCAAATCCCTTTGATGCCCTGGGGGCAGACACCTTTGCCAGCAAGAGTCCCTTCATCCCAGGGCAACTGGAGGAGGGAAAGAAAAAAGGAGAGAAGCCGGGCGTGGTGGCACACGCCTTTAATCCCAGCACTCAGGAGGCAGAGGTAGGAGGAGCGCCGTTAGTTTGAGGCCACCCTGAGACTACATAGTGAACTACAGGTTAGCCTGGACTAGAGCGAGATCCTACTTCAAAAAAAAAAATGAAAGAAAAGGAAAGAAAAAAGAAAGAGAGAAAGGGGCTGAAGAGATTGCTCAGTGGCTAAAGCCACTTGCTTGCAAAGTCTGAGGGCCCAGGTTCGATTACCCAGGACCCACGTAAAGCCAGATGCACAAAGTGGCACATGTACCTGAAGTTTGTTTGCAGTGGCAAGAGGCCCTGGCATGCCCATTCTCTCTCTCTCTCTCTCTGCCTCTTTCTCTCTCTGTCTGTCGCTCTCAAATAAATAAATAAAACAAAAAAAATTTTTTTTAAGTGGCACATGTGTCTAGAGTCTGTTTGCAGCGGCTAGAGGCCTTGACATACCTATGCTCACACTCTCTCAGGGTCTCTCTCTTAATGTAAAATTTAAAAAAGGAAAAGAAAAAAAAAAAAAAAAAACCCTGCAGGCCATGGATCCAGGCTCAAAACCTTTCTCTTGCAGGAGCAGGGGTTTTTTGGTGATTCTGCTGTGCTGATGGGGGAGGGGCTTAAAGACACTGGAAACTGGGCTGGATGAGGCTCACTGCACAGTGCTCACCTAGCACGCAAAAAGCCACGGGTTGCAGCCCCCAGCACTCCATAAACTGGCCATGGTGGCACACACCCGTAACCCCAGCAATTCAGGAGGTGGAGGCAGGAGGATCGGGAACTAAAGGTTATCCTTGGCAGCTCAGGGAGTTCAAGGCCAACCTGGGATACACAGACCCTGTCTCAAAACAACAAAATCTAAACAAAGAGAGGCAAAGCGCTTGCTGAGGTTGCTGCCCAGCGCCCGTGTAAATGCCGCACGTGGTGGCACACCCTTGGAATCCCAGCACTGGGGGAGGCAGAGATAGGCCCGTCCCCGGGGCTCGCTGCCAGCCAGTCCAGTGAGTCAGTGAGCTCGAGGCCAATCGTAGACCCGGTCTTAAGAAGAGGTGGACGGACTTCCTGAAAAAGACGCCTGGGGTTAGCCTCCACCTGAGTCTTCACACATGCAAAAAGGTCAAAGAGATAATGGTGGGTTGGAGAAATGGCTCAGCCATTAAGGTGCTTACCTACAAAGCCTAATGGCCCAGGTTCAATAGCCCAATACCCATGTAAAGCCAGATGAGCAAAATGGTGCATACATCTGGAGCTTGTTTACAGTGGCTGCTGGCCTTGGTGTGCCCATTCTCTCTCTCTCCCTCCCTCCCTCTTTCTTTCTTTCTTTCTTTCTTTCTTTCTTTCTTTCTTTCTTTCTTTCTTTCGTTTTTCCCTTCTTTCTTTCTCTCTCTCTTTCTTTCTTTCTCTTACTCTCTCTTTCTTTGCAAATAAATAACTAAAATATTTATAAAAGGATAATGGCAACTATCACTTGGTCAAAGGTTTCCCTTTCTACAGTGAGGGACATGGGCTCATGTCCCTCTGTGGTAATGCCAACTTCTGTCTCAGGTATCCCTGCATGCCCACACCTCTGACCACAAAACGAACTCCAGGGGCTCCAGGGGAAGCGGAACTGTGTTTCTCCATCTCAGGAGAAAAGCAAACATCAGAAATTGGTTCATAACACTGAACAAGTTAATACGACTCATGCAAGAAGGAATTTTCAGGTCCCCACCCCCAGGAGAGCCTTGAAAATGAGCCAACCCAGTCCTAGAAATGTCCACAAGCTTGAAGATGGAACGGAATTAAAATAGGTTTTAAAGAGAAGTAAGCTTTGGGGGAAAATGAGATTTTTAATAAAAACAAAAATTAAGACTCAATATTTCTACCAGACGAGCACCTTGGGGCATACAGTGCTATAGGTATCACGGTGTGACTCGTGTCTGTGAGGAACGTAGGGGAAGACATGCGACAATATGATGGATGAGAAAAGCTTTTAGGAGCAGGCTGGGGCTGAAGGACCTGCCCTGGTGGTCCTGCAGTGCCCACAGCAAAAGATCTTGGCCTGGGAGGGACAGAGATGCACCCCAGTGATTGAGTGCTGGGGTAGCATGTGCAAAACCCTGGGTTTGATCCCAGCACTGCATAAGTGGGGTGGTGCCCAGCGGTAATCCTGGCACCAGGGAGATAGAGGCAGCAGGATCAGAAGTTCAGGGTTGGGCTGGAGAGATGGCTTAGCGGTTAAGCGCTTGCCTGTGAAGCGTAAGGACCCCGGTTCGAGGCTCGGTTCCCCAGGTCCCACGTTAGCCAGATGCACAAGGGGGCGCACGCGTCTGGAGTTCGTTTGCAGAGGCTGGAGGCCCTGGAGCGCCCATTCTCTCTCTCGCTCTCTGCCTGCCTCCCTCCCTCTCTCTCTATCTCTGTCACTCTCAAAATAAATAAAAAATAAACAAAAACTTTAAAAAAAGAAGTACAGGGTTATCCCCAACTACGTAGTGAGTTCAAGACCTGGTACGCTTGAGATCTTGTCAAAAAAGAAAAAACAAAAAAAAGTGCCTGGGTAGTTTTCTAAAGAGAGGGTCCAGATCTTTCTTTGGGCTATCTTGGTGGGGTGGGGGAAAGAGGTTTGCTTCTTGTTGGATCTCACTCCCCTGGAGGAACATTAGTGACACCGTGGAAGAGATGGGCCCCTGAGTGAGAACAGTCCAACCAGGGTCGCCAAAACACCTGCGGCTATGACCTGACCCCCGCTTTCTACCTAGGAGCGAGCGAGGAGCCGGGGCAGAGATTCCCAGCAGAAGCCACGGCTGGAGGGAAACAGTGATTAGTGCGGGGTTACATGAGCTCATGGTCTTCTCGCTGGGGACACTGGTATAAGGAGACACATTCAGTTTTGTCTTCACCTCTGATTTTTTTTTTTTTAAGTTTTGTATGTGGGGGCGGGTGTGGAGGGTGTACCAGGGCCTTTGCCACTGTAAATGGAACACAAAATACTTACACTACGTTTTGGGTCCGGCTTTACATAAGTGGCTGGGGAACTGAACCAGGGCTGGAAGGCTTTGCAAGCATATACTTTTAACTGCTGAGTCATCTCCCCAGCCCTGTCACCCTTTGATTTTTGTTTTGTTTTGTTTTGTTTTTCAAGGTAGGGTCTCACTGTAGCTCAAGCTGACTTAGAATTCACTATGTAGTCTCAGGGTAGCCTTGAACTCAAGGCGATCCTCCTACCTCTGCCTCCCGAGTGCTGGGATTAAAGGTGTGTGCTACCTCGCCTGGCACATCCTTTGATTTTTTTTTTTCTCTAAACATTTTTTGGTTATTTTTATTTATTTATTTGAGAGTGACAGACAAAGAAAGAGCCAGATAGATAGATAGATAGAGAGAGAGAGAGAGAAAGAGTGAGAAAGAGAGAATGGGCATGCTAAGGCCTCCAGCCACTGCAAACAAACTCCAGACGCATGCACCCCCTTGTACATCTGGTTAACATGGGCCCTGGGGAATCAAGCCTTGAACTGGGGTCCTTAGGCTTCATAGGCAAGCGCTTAACCGCTAAGCCATCTCTGCTTAGAAATGGCTTAGCAGTTAAGACACCTGCCTGCGAAGCCTAAGGACCCATGTTTGGCTCTCCAGATCCCACATAAGCCAAATGTACAAAGGTAAGGCAAGTGCAAGGTCGCACATGCCCACTAGATGGCGCAAGCATCTGGCATTCAAGTGCAGTGGCTGAGGCCCTGGTGCACCAATTCTCTCTCTCTCTCTCTAAAAAACAATAAAATAAAATAAATAAATATAAATAAATAAATAAATTTCAATTTTTGAATAGAATGAAAATGCAAAGCTCAAGGAAGACTGAAATCTCAATGTGTTTTATTTAATACATAAGCGTAATTTAATTACAGTTTGGATTGGCTCCAGAAGTAGACAGACATCCACCAGTTTACCTGGGGGGGACAGGTGTCACTTCCCCTCACCCTGTCATTTTAATGTCTGACCACCCACCCACAGGTTACCTTGGCAAGGAGGTGCCAGGATGAATTGGGTTACACCAGGACTGAATGCTAAGGCTGAGTATATCCCACCATTATCCTTACGGGACAGTGAGGAACCCTAGCAAAGTCACAAGGGCTTTTGTTTTTCTTCCTATCGTGCTGTGGGTTGAACTCGGGGCCTTGAGTGAGCTCAAAGCGCATGCTGCAACACGGAGCCCCCTTTCCTTCCCACAACAGGAATTCTGAGGGTCACAGAAGGGCGGGCGGTGGGGACACGTGACACGAAGCACCGCCTTCAGACATCAGCACTTGCCGGGCAAAGGAAGAACCGGGAATATCTCCTCATTCACACCTTTGTTCTCAACTCTGCAACCCCACCATCATGCAGGCACAAGCTGAGGGTCACCAGACAGTACAAAAGAGTTCTCTTGTCCGTGAGGGACTGAGAGTCCACAGAAGCTGGGGTGTCAGCAGGCGAGAGCTTCCGGAAAAAAAAAAAAAGGAGATGCTGAGACCCAGGCATTGCCCGGGGACAGGAAGGGTAGGTGACGAGGTAGGGAGATGGACCGAGGGAGAACAACGCAGGGGACGCCTAAAGAGAGTCATCAGGTGTACAGGAGAAACATGAGCACATGACAGGTGTGCAGCCTGGGAGCCATTACTGAATCCTTCTTTCTTTATTATTATCTATCATCATCATCATCATCATTATAGTATTGCCATTGTAATTTTTTGAGACTCATGTAGCCCAGGCTGGGCCTAGGGCTAACCTTGAACTCCTGACCCTCTTGTCTCCACCTCCTAAGTGCTGAGGTTACGGCATGTCCGACCCACACTGCCTCATTTTTTTTTTTCAGTTCTCATGATAACATATTATGGTTGACAAAGTTTATGGAATTCGTCAAACTAAGGGCTTAGTCTCTTTTATCACTCCTCATTTTCTGTTCACAGCATATTTAATCAAATTATCACAATCGTCACATATTCCTGCAGTGTACCGTCTTTCACATTAGCCATAGTACACATGACATTGGTTCCTGAGAACCCATCTGCTGGTCCAGTGTCAGGAACATGGGCACAGTAACAGCTGAAGATCCAGTCCACCACCACACCCCGGCACATACCAATCACATCACAAGGCTGTGCAAAATCCACCCAGGGTCCCTTCTTCCCTAACAGGTCACTGATATCACGTGACAACCAAGTATTAAGGCATTCACGTTTACATGCTTGGGAAAAGAATGCAGGGACATAAAGTTTTGTCATATGAATGCATAATGGCTGTTCCTGGTGACCTACTGTCCTTTCCACGCTTAGCTCAGGTGGACCATCTCTTCTAGAAACATCTCTCCGGTTCTTGCTTCTAATTCCCCAAAAGTAGGCCATGGCTGCTGGGTAGAGCGTCTCTCAGTGGGACAGGAGGATGCCCTGCTCTGGACACGAGTCATGCCGCAGACAGACGTGGTGGACACGTCTTCGACTGGGTCTCGCACGGTTGTGACCCCTCTGCCCTGATGCAGGGCAGCCGTTGGAGGCTCCCGCACATGTAATGACCCTCTGTGCGAAGCCAGGCGAGCTCACTGTGTCCCGAAAGCCACCACCGTATTTAGGGGGGCCTTTATCTTGCAGCGTGGAGGGAGACTGCACGCCAAGGCTGCTGTGATGAGGCCCTGGATGGAGAAGTTGGCCCTCGCCCTTGACAGGTGTGAAGACAGCGTGTCCGCACAGCAGGCTGGTCCCCGCTGCCATCTTGGAGATGCTGAGCTGGCTGCCGCTGACATCACAATCCTTCTGCTGCCTCGCAGTGGGGGGGTGGGGGTGAGCTGGCTTTCTTGGGCTTAACCACACATACACACACATTTACCACACTTGGCTCTCATAGACTGGAACGACAGGTGCTCTTCCCAAGCAAAGGGGCCGACCTGCAGGAAGGTTAATTTTCAATGAAACATACCCTGCGTGGTAGAAGGAACTCACTCCTGGGGAGGGAGGATGGGGAGAGAGAGGGGACATTTGTCATCAGTGAACATATTCGAGAATAATCACACCAAGGGGGATTCAGCTGTTTTTTTCCCCTCAGAAACAGGTGGCAGGGAAAACTCATTGAGAAATGGAAGGATTACTTGTCTCATTTCCACGGAGCTGGCTGGGCCACAGTCCAACCATCTTTTAATGAAAGGGCAAAAGGGAGTCGAGAAGCAATGGAAATCCACAGGAGTGCAAAGAAAGAAAGGGGGGGGGGCAGCAACAACAGGAGAAGAGAAGGTACCAGTGTCCCTCAGGTGAGGCCTTGCCATGCCGGTGGGGACAATGACAGCCAGCATGCAGGAGTCAGAGGCCACAAGGCCACAGGGGACAGGGCTCGGGCGCCAGTGGCCCAGGGAAGACAAGAGGAAGAGGTGTCCATTGGATGGGGAAGGCCCGCTGAGCACCAAGGATTGCAGAGGGGGCTCCCCAACATTGCCTCAGGAACTAAGGGCTGACCCCTTCCAAAGGAGACTCAGCACTGAATTGGTATTGTGGCCAAGGGCCTAAAAACCAAAGGTGTGTGGGAGTTAAGAAAGCAGAATCACAACCACGGCCCTCATTCCGGTGCAGAACAAGCATCATGGCCCAGGGGCTGGAACAGCACTGAGCTAAATTGTTACGTCACTGTAGGGACAGGGAAGAGGCCACGGGAGCGCGACACAATCTCCAGGCTTTGGACAGTCGGGCCTGGAGGCGGGGAAATCCCCGGAGCTTCGACGGCAGACTGGATGTCCCAATGCCAAAGCCACTCATCCCCACCTCCACGGCCAGTCTCCGTGGCCCTGAAGCAGAGGAGAGGACCAACCTTGTCTCTGGAGAAGTTGTGCCCAGCCTGACCCTGTGAGGCCCCGAGCCAGGGCTGGCTCCCAGGGGTGCCTGGCCAAGAGCCATTCGAGTGCTCAGGGTGGCCCACAAGGCGTTGAACCTTCCTCTTCTCCCACAGCTCCTCTCTCGGAGCCCAGTGATGTCCTCAAACTCTTCTGCAGGAACGGTGGCTCCTCCACCGACGAAACAACTGTTAACTGTCTATAACCCTGGGGGAGGGCAGGGGCCTCATGAAATCATGACCCAGCAGCGATCAAGTATAGAAATCCTTGGAGGAGAGGTGACGCCTCGCCAGCCCCGCCCCCTAGTAACCATTTAACCACCTACATCCTTGGGGAAGGGGGAAGTCTCCTGAACCCACCCACCAACTCTGTAAATCCTTGGAAGAGAGGTGGAGGCTTATGAGCCCCATGCCCTAGCAACCATTAGCTGCCTACAAATCTTTGCAGGAGAGAGGGCCTTGGCAGACAATGAATGGGCTCAAACTTCCGTGGCCATCCTGTGCGGAAAGCTCAAGGGAACAATGGCTGTGTCATGTCCACGGCGAGGGACCCCGTCAGTGGTCCAGGCTGACCAGCTCCTCTGCCATCCTGACCACAAGACCAAAGCCACGCTGCATGAGTGTGGGCAGCCCCAGCAACCGTCTGCCGAGGGCCAGCCGTGGCGTGGAGGTGATGCCAACAATGGAAAGTAACTTCTGCCCCTCCCAGCACGACGTAAACGATAAGAGGTGGGCTGGATGATTAAACACACTTCAGCTTACTGCCATCCCTGCCACCTTGGATGCCCACCCGTAAGACACAGAAGACAAAAGTGAGCTGCCGAGGCTGTTTCTCAGCCAGGCGCGGTGGGGCGTGGCTCCAGGGGGGGATGCCACAGCAAGAGTTTGAGGCCAGTCTGGGCTACGTAACGAGACGACCCTGTCTCTCAAAAAGAGGACTTCTCCATGTTCTAGACAGAGGAGCGTGCCATTCTTCCCAGCTTTCTCCCAGCCCTGGGTCACACTGGTGAGTTCCAGCTCATCCTGGGAGACTTCATTCGTCCACATCTCGGGGAGCAGAGGTGGAGCCCCTACCCAGGAATCCCTAGCGTTCGGCCATTCGGGTGCTTATCACACTGCAAATGTTCAGCTGTGCACCTGATTTTCAAATAGGCCAGTCAGCAAAGTGCTTGCTGTGCAAGCATGAGGACCTGAGTTCGGATCCCTGACACCCAGAAGCTCAGGGCAGCACCGAGTTCCCCGTAATCCCAGCCGAGGGGAGGAAGACCCCTGGGGCTTGCTGGCCAAGCTAGTCCAGCCCAACTGGTGAGCTCCAGGTTTAGGAGAGACCCTTCTCAAAAAATAAGGTGAAGGGGCTAGAGGGATGGCTTAGCAGTTAAACACTTGCCTGTGAAGCCTAAGGGACCCCAGTTCGAGGCTCGATTCTCTAGGAACCACGTTAGCCAGATGCACAAGGGGGCACACATGTCTGGAGTTTGTTTGCAGTGGCTGAAGGCCCTGGTGTGCCCATCCTCTCTATCTCACTCTTTCTATCTGCTTCTTTCTCTCTCTCTCTGTTGCTCCCAAATAAATAAAAATGAACAAAAAAAAAGGTGAGGGCTGGAAAGATGGTTCAGCGGTTAAGGACCTTGTCTGTGAAGCCTAAGGACCCATGTTCGGCTCTCCAGATCCCACATAAGCCAGGTGCATGAAGGTGAGGCAAGCACAAGGTGGCACATGCCCACTAGGTGATGCAAGCGTCTGGCATGTGATGGCATGCCAATTCTCTCTCTTTGTCTCTACCTCTCTCTAAAAAAAAAAAAATTAAAAAAAAATAAGGTGAAAGTGACTGAGGAACATCCTAAACATCAAATTATGATCTACACACACACACACACACACACAGTGCATCCATACACATAGGCACATACATGCACACACACACAGTGCTCATACACAAGCAAATAAGTAAATTAAAATTCCACTCTGTGATGGTACTAGCCACATCTCAAGGGCACAGTAGCCACAGGTGACCAGTGATTATAGTATTGTACAATTTGGAAAGAAAGCATCTCCCCCATTGCAGTAAGTGTATTGCATGCAGAACACTGCTCCAAAAGTTTCAATGCCCTCCTGACTAATTTCTACTCTGCCCGCTGTTTATATGTCTGCAATGCCAGCACCCGTGTCCTGACACCAGTGCAGTGACTCAGGCAGGAGCTATTGTCCCCTGAAGCCCCACAGGTGAGCTGCTGCCAGCCCTAACTGTTCTTAACGTTTTGGTCACGTGAAGCTCAGCGAGAATCGATGAGTGTGGAACTGAAATTCCAAATGCAACCCCACCAAAGGTCAGTTTTACAAACACCCCCATCTCAGAAGTCAAGTGGAATGACGTCACTAGTCCAGGCTGACCTGGAATTCACTCCGTAGCCTCAGGGTAGCCTTGAACTCACAGCGATCCTTCTACCTCTGCCTCCCGAGAGCTGGGATTAAAGGCGTGCGCCACCCTGCCCGGCTTTGGAAGATGTGTTTCTATAGTCAAGGACAGAATTCTGCCTTTCTATTCCCACAGTGGAAAGTGCTATCGACCTGCGCTTTGGGCTGTGTGATGGATTTCTTCAAATTACACAGATGGCAAATGCCTTATTCAGAAGGTAACCACAAAGAGATGAGAGTCGATGGTGGCCTGTCAGGGAAGCAGACTCCATTGCTAAATTGCCTGGCTTTGATGACAAATTATGAAGTCAGGGGCCTGAGCTCTAAGGGAGGTGGGGACAGAGGGGGGAAGATGCAAAGCAGCAAGGGTATTGGAGCGGCAGTGGAGAGAAGCTCTACACAGGCCGATCAATGTATGCGGCCCCGGGCCCGTGATGTCAGAGCCAGGGGTGCAGAAACGCCTAGCGCAAGCTGAGCGCGGTGGTTCACACCTGCCCTCAGGTGGTGGGAGGCGGGAGGATCAGGAGATGGAGGTCAGGCTCCACTACACAGGGAGTTAGAGGGCAATGTGTGCTACCTAAAGGAAGGAAGAAAGGAGGGAAAGGAGGACGTGAAGGGAAGGAGAGGGGGAGAATGGAAGGGAGGGAGGGAGGAAAAGACCAAGGAAAGCAAGAATGAAGAAGTGAGGAGAAGGGAGGAAGAAGGGAGAGAGAAAGTTAGGAAGGGAGGGAGGGAAGGCAAGGCAAGGCAAGAGAAGGGAGAGAGGAAGAAAGGGAGAGAAGGTACAGGGGACAATGCCAAGTCCAGGGTCTATCCCGAACTGCAGGCTCAGAATCCTGGGGCTGGAGCATAGACTCACATTTATTTGTCCTAACCGAAGTGTAATACTGGGTACTTAGCAGATCTTCGCATACGGGTCCTGACAAACATTACCACTTTATATGTAAATCCTCTTCTTATCTCTGGGTGTACACTCAGCCGCATGAACCATCTTGACACCCTTGTGCAACCAACTTAACTTTCCAACTTGCAAAACATTTAGACCCGCTGTTACAGTAGCTTCTCCCCACTCCGAGCCCCTGCGGAACCCATGCTGGGGAGAACCCTGCGGGTGACTCAGAGGCACCCCAGTGTTTGAGAGGTGCTCTTCTGCCCACCCCAGGCCCTGCCAGCAGCCAGTGGGAGGGAAGAGCCTCACAGGATAGCCTCCCCAAACCGTGCTCAGTTGGGACGCAGCTCTGGGCTGGGTACCAGAGAGGCAAAGAGACACCCTTTACCATAAGCTGGAGAGGGAAACTGTTTCTTTCATCATTAGACCAGATTCAAGAAATTTCATTTGAGGGCTAGAGAGATGGCTTCACAGTTAAGGCGCAGGCCTGCGAAGCCTGAGGATCCAGGTTCGATTCTCCAGGTCCCACATAAGCCAGATGCACATAGCGGTGCATGCGTCTGGAGTTTGTTTGCAGTGACTAGAAGCCCTGGTGTGTCCATCCTCACTCTCTCTCTCTCCCTCTGACTGCAATAAATAAATAAAAATAAAATCTATTTTTTTTTATTTCATTTGAGCCCAAAACAAATGCAGAAAGCTATCAAATTTGACTGGACACAAGCAGGATTGGAGTTTCATCCATGACCTGTGTGGTCATCCAATTCTGAGAATTTTATCCAGTCATTCATTTTAACAATTTATGGCTCTCACCTGGAAATCCCCCACTGGCTCTTCTCTGTGGAAACTGGGGGAGGGCGTGATGGCGCAGAGAAAATAACTGGCATCGAGGCCTCACTAACCGCAGAATAGCTTTGATTTACAAGTCATTAGAGGAAGAGGCATTTACTGTTTTCTGCGGGCCCAGAGGGACGGCGCGGTGAGTAATGAAGAAAGCAAAATGCATGGAGAGCTCTTTGTGTATAACGTTCTCCCCGGGCCACAGGAAGGCACGGTCATTGAGGACGCTCAACGTGCCGGGCACACAGCCCGGACTCAGACCAGAGGCAGCCCAGCCTGGGGGCGCCACCGACAAGCGAGCGCAGGCTGAACGTGCCGGTCCATAATCCCAGAGAGAGGATCGCCGTGGGTTCGAGGCCCGCCTGGTCTGCATGGTGCGTTCCTGGTCAGCCTGGGCTGGTGTGAGAGACTGACTCAAAGCAAATATCTTTATTGTGCTTGAGAGGGGTGGTCTCCCTGTTGCTGCTTCCATCTAACCATGGTTTCTACCACAAGCAGAGGCAGACATTTCAAGCAATTTTATATGCCATTTTTTTCTTAAAATTGCTCTTGAATATGCCAAAATTGCTCTTAAGTATGCCAACTATGCTTGTTTTCTTTCTGCTTTTCTTTTCCCTTCCTTCCCCTCCCACCCTAACTCTCTCTTTCTCTCTCTTCCTCCCTTTATTATTTGAGGCAGGGTCTTGATACATAGCCCAAGCTCGCCTAAAACTTGCTATGTTGTCCAAGCTGGCTTTTGAACTTATGGTGAGCTTTCCACCTCAGCTTCCAGAATGTTCCAAATTCTCGCCCAGACTTCTATAAATGTTAATAAGAAATAAAGTGTCTGGGAGAATATGAACTATAGCATTTTCTAGAGAAACAAGCAAGCAACTAAACAAAATCCTCAACTCCTACCTCCACAGCAAGGAGACACCATTAATGCTCAGACAAAGCCCCAGTCTCCCCCCCGCTCAAGGCCATTTGGATCAAGAAGCAGGCACTTCCTGTGCTTTTTAATTTGCATTATATGTCTATTTTTCCAGCCCACTGTGCCAGAGGATATTGAAAGATGGTTTCCTTGCCCTTTTATTCAAATGAGAATTGAAGAAAAAGATCTAAGTGGGTAATTGCACCAGTTCATAATTTTTTCATGTTATTCCACTGTCATGAAACGCAAGTGAAGCTCATTATGCTCTTTGTTTTAAAAAGCTGTCAGGCCAGGCATGGTGGCGTGCGCCTTTAATCCCAGCGCTAAGCAGGCTGATGTTGGAGTATTGCTGTAAGTTCGAGGTTAGCTTGAGACAAAACTAATTCCAGGTCAGCCTGGGCTAGAGCGAGACCCTACCTCTAAAGACCAAAAAAAAAAAAAAAAAATTGTCAGGCTGCATGTGATGACGCACGCCTTTTAGTCTCAGCACTCAGGAGGCTGAAGTAAGAGGATCACTATGAGTTCAAGACCAGCCTGGATGACAGAATGAATTCCAGGTCAGCCTGGGCTAGCGTGAGACCCTGCCTTGAGACAAAACAAAACAAAATGAGAATTGTCACAACTCCATGCTGTGTTTGCTCGCTCTCAAATCCTTCTTTCAATGAAAACGTCAAGCAGGAGGAAGGTTGTGAGGCCGCTATGATCCTCAGTAAATCAAGCCTTATGGCGTGCCATTATTCACAATCAAACTGACATTGTCATACTCAGCTCAGAAAGAAGAATGTGGATTTTAAGGTTTAAATGTAACAGATAGGCCCTAGCCTACTCTAAACATTAAATTCCTATTGTACAGAATTGCTACCTCTGCATATAAAATAGCCCCATGAGGACTCTCCAAGCCTGGAGTTTTCCCACTTGGGTAGAGATCTTGACAGAACTTTCCGCTCCCGGAGCTGAGGAGATAGCTGAGTAGATAAAGTGCTTGTCTTACAAGCATGAGGACTTGAAGTCAATCACTTTTTTTTTGAAGGGGAGAGGCTGGAGAGACAGCTCAGTGGTGGAGTGCACTTCCTGCGCAAGCATGAGGGCCTGAGAGGGCCCAAGTTTGAATCTCCAGAACCCCAGAAATAGCCGGGCATGGCCACATGCCTCTGTAGCCGCAGTCCCTCAGGGGAGCAGAAACCCAGGAATCACTGGAACCCCTGGAAAGACAGCAAGCTCTAGGAATAGTAGGAAACTCAAGCTCAAAACCAGAATGAGGGCTGGAGAGATGGCTTAGTGGTTAAGGCACTTGCCCACAAAGAAAGCCAAAGAACCCAGGTTCCATTCCCCAGGACCCACATAAGCCAGATGCATGTGGTGGCACATGCATCTGGAGTTTGTTTGCAATGGCTGGAGGTCCTGGGACACCCATTCTCTCTCTCTCTGCCTCTCAACTAAATAAATAAAAACAAAATGTTATAAAAGAAAATGATGGAGATGTGGGACAATATGAAGACCTCTATGGCTTTGCAGACGCATGCATTATTCTCAATTATGATTAATTTCTTTTTAAAATTTTTTTTGTTCATTATTTATTCATTTATTTGAGAGTGACAGACACAGGGAGAAAGACAGATAGAGGGAGAGAGAGAGAGGATGGGCGCACCAGGGCTTCCAGCCACTGCAAACGAACTCCAGACGCGTGCGCTCCCTTGTGCATCTGGCTAACGTGGGACCTGGGGAACCGAGCCTCGAACCGGGGTCCTTAGGCTTCACAGGCAAGCGCTTAAGCCATCTCTCCAGCCCATGATTAATTTCTTATTATTTATGATTCGTAAGTTCTATGTCCACTCCTGTTCATGTCCTTTTCCTCATGTGACTATTTTCTTCTAACGTCCTGATGCACATTAGTGGTGAGGTCTTTTCTAGGGACCGTCATAGCCAGCGAAGTGGACGGCACAAGACAGAGCGGTCTACAGCAGATCTGGCAAAGAGTACAGAGTGAGCGTTGGTGTAAGAAGGGCCAGGTACTTGGGAAGGAACTGGACACAGCAAACTAGTTCCAGAGAAGGGAAGAAATGTCGTGGCAGAGAATATGACAGCCCCAGATGACGCTGTCCTTACAGAGCGCCCCCGAACTCAGCCACGGACGGACAAACACTTGCCAAAGCATGGCATGTTGGGGACCTGGGGAGTTGGGGATGGGGCGGGTAGATAGACAGCAGAGTGCACAGGATGTGCCCACAATTCACCCCTCACTGCTTCACACACACACACACACACACACACACACACACACACACCCCTGTGTCTCCCGCCTAGCTGTCCCCGGCTACTCACTGGCAAAACTCTAGCATTTATTTTATTTTTATTTTTACTGGCTTATTTATTTACTTTTGGTTTTATGGAGGCAGAGTCTCACTCTAGCCCAGGCTGACCTGGAATTCACTCTGTAGTCTCAGGGTGGCCTCGAACTCACGGTGATCCTCCTACCTCTGCCTCCCGAGCGTCGGGGTTAAAGGCATGCACCACCACGCCTGGCAAAACTCTAACATTTGTAATTACAGGGCCGCAGCACCCAGCAAGCCCCTGCAATGCCCCAGCACCCAAGTCAAGCAGCCAAGAGAGGTACAGGGGCTCATCGGCCGGGTCAGCGTACATGAGGAGCGCTTCGATTCCCTTCCTTCCTAACGTTCTTTCCCTTGAGATCATAAATCCCTGAACATCGACTTTCCATCTTCAGAAACGGAACGTCACCAGAGCCAGCATATAAATCACCTCTGGGGTAGTTATCCGTCACGACAAATAAAAACGTGAGCCAGTCGGATGGCACAAAGCTGATTACTGTTGGAACGAGCCCAGGCAGGCAAGGGGCAGAGAGACGGGGCGCAGAGTGAGGGTCAAGAGCACAGATGGACACGGGGCGGGTAAAGACAGGGCAGTGAAAATTTCATACCACATTGCTACAGTCTCTTCAAGGCTTCACCTCTGGCTCAGATCTGACCTCTGTGGCAACAGCCATGATGAGAAGAGCTACAGGACTATCAGGACTTAACACTCCTTGGAGCTGAAGTTTTTCAGGAGTCTCCAGCTCACAGTTGACAAGTTCAAGGTGACTAGGACCCACCCCCCGCCACCTCCCCAGCAATCTGGTGGGTGTTTATGTCACAAAGCCACATTGGCTCAAAGGGGTGGGGACAAGGAAGTGACATGGTGAACAGTCCTGAGGCCATCCCCCTCCCAAAATGCATTCAATGCAGGGGGAAAGCCTATTAATTTTTCCAAATACAACCCATAGGTCAAGGCATGATTTGGAACCTTCCACAATATTCCATATCTCTCCTAAAGAAAACACTTAGCCAAGAGGGCAAACCTTATCATCATGCATAGAAGGAAGAAAGAGGCAGGGGGAGTGAAGGGAGAAAGAGAGAGAGAGAGAGAGAGAGGGGGGGGGGCAAGTTCTTGGGTTTGACACCCAGCACTACAAAAGCTGGGTGCAGTTGTACATGCCTGTCATCCCAGCACCCAGCACCGGGGAGGCAAAGGCAGGAAGATCAGAAGTTTCAGGCCGTCTTTCAGGTGGAGAGATGGCTCAGAGGACAAGGTACTTGCCTGCAAAGCCTAACAACCTGGGTTCAATTTGCCAGTATCCACAAAGTGGCACGTGCATCTGGAGTTCATTTGCAATAGCTAGAGAGGCCCATTTTTCTCTCTCTCTCTCTTTATCTCTCTGTCTATATCTCTCTGCTTGCAGATAAATTAATAAAATGTTTTTTTTTTTTAAAGAAAAAATAGCAGGGCTGGAGAGATGGCTTAGTGGTGTTTGCCTGCAAACCCAAAGGATCCCGGTTCAACTCTCCAGGACCCATGTAAGCCAGATGCACAAGGGGCACATGCATCTGGAGTTCGTTTGCAGTGGCTGGAGGTCCTGGCACACCCATTCTCTTCTCTTTCTCTCTTTCTCTCTCTCTCTGCTTCTTTCTCTCTCAAATAAATAAATAAATAATATATTTTTTAAAAAGATGGTCTGGAGAGATAGCTTAGTGTGAAGGCATTTGCCTGCAAAGCCTAAGAACCCATGTTCAAATCTCCAGGTCCGATGTAGCCAGATGCAGGGACACAAGCACTAATGTCTCACGTGTGTCATAAGGGGGCGCACACATCTGGAGTTCGTTTGCAGCGACTGAAGGCCCTGGTGCACCCATTCTCTCCCCCCACCGGCACCCCTGCTCTCGTTCTCTTAAAATTAAAATAATTTAAAAAAAGAAGTTCAAGACCATCTTTGGCTACATAACAAGTTCCAGGCCAGCCTAGGCTACATGAGACTCTACCACTAAAAATTTTTTTTTAAAAAGTGCATGTCAGAACCAAAGAATCAAGAGTATAGCTTAATGGCAAAAAACCCGCCTAGCATGCATGAGGCCCTGAGTTCCATTCCTATCAACACACACCCCACAGGAAAACGCTATTTTGTAAGACAGAAAGGAGCATGTAACCACAGTGATAATGGCCTACGTCCGTATCAAAGAAACACATCTTCAAATTTCACATTTTCTCACACATGGTCACCTCAATTGCCCCAGGACAGCCCAACATCCCTCCAGGACCTCGAGTCCTGGCGTGATAAAGCTGGAAGTGTGTCGGCTACAGGCTATTCTCTCCCCCGACACCCGTTTCTAATCTCACAGTTTCCAGCCGCTGTGAAATATGCACAGAGTAAAGACACTGCTCTAGGAGAATCCGCTAAGCTCAAGAGGGCTCCGCTTGATGCCCAGCACACAGTAAGAGCTTAATTAATATTTGCTAAGTGTGCAAAGAAAAGGGCGGAACTGGTTGATCACTGTCTTTCTACATGGGAACAGGGTGCAAACCAACAACCAAGCAATGTGTTTTTTTCCAAAAACCAAGGTAACAACATGAGCCTTTCATTCACTTTTTTTTTTTTTTTTTGGTTATTTTATTTATTTATTTGAGAGTGACAGAGAGAGAAAGAGGCAGAGAGAGAGACAATGGGTGAGCCAGGGCCTCCAGCCACTGCAGCCAAACTCCAGATGTGTGCGTCCCCTTGTGCATCTGGCTAACGTGGGTCCTGGGGAATCGAGCCTCAAACCAGAGTCCTTAGGCTTCACAGGCAAGTGCTTAACTGCTAAGCTATCTCTCCAGCCCCCTTTCATTCTTTTTCACTTATTTATTTATTTATTTAATTTTACACATGTATGTGGCATGTGGGGGGGGGGGGGTGCAGGTTCCTGTGAAGACCAGAAGTTGACATGAGGTTTCTTCCTCAATTACTTTTATATTCACCTTATATTCTGAGCTAGAATCTCTCACGGAACCAGGAACGCACAGCCACATAAACTGGCCAGAAAGCCCCAGGATTCTCCTGTCTCCGCCGCCTCAGCACTAGGATCACAGGTGTGTGCCCCCATACCTGGCTTTTACGTGGGTGCCGGGAATCTGAATTCTGGTCCTCAGGCTCCCATGGCAAGCTCCTTACCAACTAAGCCATTTCCTGACTCCTGGACACTTCTGTTTGTGTTTTTATTTTAGAGAGAGAGAGAGACAGACAGAAAGAGAATTGGCACACTAGGGCCTCAGCCACTGCAATCGAACTCCAGATGATTGCGCCACCTAGTGGGCATGTGCACCCTTGTGTTTGCCTCACCTTTGTGTGTCTGGCTTATGTGGGATCTGGAGTAGAACATGGGTCCTTAGGATTTGCAAGCAAGCAAGAACCTTAACCACTAAGCCATCTTTCCAGTCCCCCTTTCTGGTTTTGAAAGAAGCCTGAGGGTCTGGTAGCTAGGTATCTTCCACACTTGCCTGAGGGATGAACTACTACAGCCAGAAGAGAATAGAAACCCGCTGACCACACAACTGCTCACCCTACAGCAGCAGGATTGAAAGTGCATGTCCACAGTGGCTCCTCTAGTAGATTATAAGTTTCTAACATTTTTATTTGCTTATTTATTTGTGGAAAGAAAGACAGAGAGAGAGAGAGAGAGAGAATACCAGGGTCTCTTGCCACTGCAAATGAACTCCAGATGCACCATGTTGTGCATCTGGCTTTACATGGGTGCTGGGAAATTGAACCCAGACCTGCAGGCTTTACAAGCAAGTAAGCCATCTTCCCAGCCCCAACATTATAAGGTCTTGTGTGTGTAGATCAAAGAGAAGAGCCTGCACTACAGACTCTTAGGAGATGATAGGTGCAAACTGACGTTGGGCTGGGTAGACTCAGGAAGCTATGAACTCACAGAGAACACATCTCAAATGCAAGCAACATTTCCCATGCAGCAGCCACTTAGAATTTAATTCTGTGAGTTTATTACAGGATTCAATAAAGTGATTTACCATCACTGTAAGCCAATGACAGTTGCCTCATTCCTCAGTCAGATGGTTGACAACCAATAATTAATGTGTCAAGTATTGTGAACAAACCTGTAAGATTGAAGATTTGTGTTAAAAACAATTATCTGAAGGATTAAAATAATACACACCTTGTGAGCCTTCCAAAATAAACCGCTGTTCCACACCTGACCTCAAACTCATCAAAATATACACCTGTGTCTCACGGAAATGAAGAATACATCAATGATCAGAAAGGGTTGAGGGGACTGTCCTGACCAGCCTTCAACTTGAATGCCAGAGGACTGCAGATTGACAATTTTCTATGTTGGTAAGTGGCTCAAAAGTCCCGTGTTAAATGGCAACTCAACCAAGAACAGACAAAACTCTTGTTGGACAAGAATTCTTCAGTGAAACTTCCCATGTCAATTTCCTTCCTTTATGCTTAATCCCCTTGGATGAGAAAACAAAAAGTATTATAATTTGCTCATTAAAAGTCAACTGCCCAGCTGGGCATGGCAATGCACACCTTTAATCCCAGCACTCGGGAGGCAGAGGTAGGAGAACCGCTGTGAGTTCGAGGCCAGCGTGGGCCAGAGTCAGACCCTCCCTCGGAAACAAAAACAGAACAGTCAGCTCTACAGGGCCGGGAACTTGGCTCACTCAATAACGCGTTTGCTGTGCAAGCATGGGGACCAGAGTCTGGCTCCCCAGCACCCACAGATGAGCTAGGCATGGCAGTGGGCACCCATAATCCCAGCGCTGGGCAGAGGGAGGCAGAAGGATCCCTGGGGTTTCCTGGCTAGCCTAGCTGAGGTGGTGAGCTCCAGGTCGTATGACAGACGAATGTGGTGCTGTGGATATAAATGCTTATAATCAAACCGCACACTTGATTCCCGGCTCGTGGAGCCTTTCAGGGGTTCAGCCTTGCTGGAGGAGGTGTGTTGCTGGGAGCGGGGTACTGGGCTGTTCCAGCCTCACTCTCTCTGCGAGGCTGACGGTACTAATCTCTTCAGGATAGGGGTAGGTGTTTATGTACCAAGTATCTGTCTCCCCAACTTAACACACACTCTTCTTTGTTGCTGAGTTTTTACCATATTTTCCATGGAGGAGCTGAGGAAGTGTTTTATTTTGTTTTGCAGTACTGAGGGCTGAACCCAGGGCCACATGAACACTAGACAAAGTGCTTTACCACACAGCATTATTATCCACAGCACTCTTTTTACTTCTTTTTGTTTTGTTTTGTTTTTTGAGATAAATTCTCATTCTAGCTCAGGCTGACCTGGATTCCACTATGTAGTCTCGGGGGGGGGGGGGCGGGGGCTCAAACTCACGGCAATCCTCCTACCTCTGCCTTCCAAGTGCTGGGATTAAAGACATGTGCCACCATGCCCTGCTTTCTTTACGTTTTTAAAATATTTTTTGTTTGTTTTGGTTTTTCGAGGTAGGGTTTCACTCTAGATCAGGCTGACCTGGAAGTCACTATGTTATCTCAGGGTGGCTTCAAACTCACAGGGATCCTCCTACCTCTGCTTCCCAAGTGCTGGGATTAAAGGCGTGTGCCACCACGCCTGGCTTAAATAATATTTTTAGATATTTTATTTTATTTATTTATGAGAGAAAAAGAGAGATAGAACGGGCACACCACAACATCTAGCCACTGCAAACAAACTCCAGATGCATGCGCCACTTTGTGCACCTGGATGTACGTGGGTACTGGGGAATCGAACACTGGTTGTTAGGCTTTCCAGGGAAGCACCTTAACCACTGAGCCATCCTGCCAGCCCCTCTTTTTACTTTTTATTTTAAGATAGTTTTTCATTAAGTTGTCCAGGATGGCCTGAACTCATTCTGCACCCAAGGCAGCCCTTAGACTTACTTAGGATCTTCATGCCTTAGCCTCCCAAGTAGCTGGGATTATAGCCTTGTGCCACCAGCCCTGACTATTGGGGATCAGCCCCAGGGTGAATACCAGCAACCCCACTGAGGAGGGTCCCCAGAGGAATGGGGGCATGGAGGAGGGAAGAGATGATAGCATGATATATCCATACAAAGTATGTTCTTAATAAAAATTAATAAGGGCTGGAGAGATGGCTTAGCGGTTAAACGCTTGCCTGTGAAGCCTAAGGACCCCAGTTCGAGGCTCGATTCCCCAGGACCCACGTTAGCCAGATGCACAAGGGGGCGCACGCGTCTGGAGTTTGTTTGCAGTGGCTGGAGGCCCTGGAACATCTTTTCTCTCTCTCTCTCTCTGCCTCTTTCTCTCTGTCTGTCGTTCTTAAATAAATAAATAAAAATAAACAAAAAAATGTTTTAAATAATAATAATCAAATAAAATAAAAATATATGAGCTGGGATGAAACTCAGTAGTGGAGTACTTGACTAGCAAGTTCAAGGCCTTGGGCTCATTACCCAGCACCACAAAGCCAGATATAATTTACAAAATATTTTTCAATTTAGCGAGCGGGCACGTTGTGCATCCACTTGTAACAGTGATCCATGCTGAAAGAGAATAGGCTGGAGGGGAAGTGAGCAGGTGAGATGTCCTATAGAGAGACACTTGGGTCCCTCCAAGCTCAGAGAGAGAGGGGAGGAGCCTGCTACAGAGCTAAACCACGCCCAGTAGCCCTCCCTACGTCCCCCAAGAAAGGACTGATTAAACAACCTATCTTCTGGCCTTCATCACACTGTTTTCTATGAACTATAAGACAGACACAGGCCAAATGGTAAAGAAATCCATTTTCTGGTTTTTAAATATTTATTTATACTAGAGAGAGAGAAAGAGAATGGGCATTCTAGGGCCTCCAGCCACTGCAAACAAACTCCAGACACACACGCCACTTTGTGCATCTGGCTTTACGTAAGTATTGGGGCCTCAAACTCCGGCCATCAGGCTTTGAAGGCAAGGACCCTCACTACCAAGCAATCTCTCTAGCCCCAGTGATTAAGGTTTTTAAAAGGCTTCTGATTTTTGACCTGATCTTATCTGTAAGGAATGCTGTAGTTTTTCAGCTAAGTCCCAGGTTAACTTTCAAAGTATGGACTATATAGTTTTGTGCTGTTGGAAACAAATTGGTTTTATTTCTTTTATAAGTCTTGAGAGAAACCAGGCACATTAGGTACATTAAGGCCTGTAACACTGAAGGTTCATCTGATGCAGTTGTCCCATAATATGACAGGAAAGTTCAAATTTTGTTTGGGGGTTAAAGAGATGGACCAGGGGCTAAAGGGGCTTGCTTGCAAAGCCTGTTGGCCTGAGCTCAAGTCCCCAGCACCCACATAAAGCCAAATGCACAAAGTGGCACATGTGTCTAATATTCATTTGCATCAGCAATAGGCCCTGGCTTGCCTGTATATAAATACTCTCCCTTTCTCTCTCAGTCTTGTTTACTCTCTTCCTCAGATAAATAAATAAAAATAGTCAAATGTCATTTGGAAAATGCTCACACTTCTGTATAGCCTGACTTGGCACCTGCCTTTAGATTTGGGTTTCCATCATCCTCTCCATGTTTGAGATGGGACGGTCGCTTGGACTCACCTTGGGCCACTCTGCAGAACCAGCTGATATGAGGGAAATGACCTCCGTGATCTGAGATTTGGATACCCATCTTGTTTGGTTTGGGGGTACTAGCACTGTAGGATTAAAAACCAGAGGACTGAAATTCCCAAAGAATGTGTCTGTTTGCATTCGAATTTGCATAAAATTTGGGGGGATCACTATTGTAATTTGTGTAGATATAGGAAAGAGTGTATATGCTATCTTTGTTTTGGTTTTTGGAGATAGGTTCTCACTGTAGCTCAGGCTGACCTGGAACTCACTATGGAGTCTCAGGCTGGCCTCAAACTCACAGCGATCCTCCTGCCTCTGCCTCGGTGTGCTGGGATTAGAGGCATGTGCCACCACGCCCGCTCTGTCTATGCTATCTTGATGGCTCTTGGGGAGAATGCTAGCTGATGAACTCCACGTCCCCCCTTTCTTTTTTTAAAAAAAAGTTTATTGACAACTTCCATACATATAAACAATATTCCATGCCCAAAATCCCCTCCCACAACTGACTCTTTTCCCTCCGCCAAAATCCCCCTGTACTGAATCCTTCTTCTTTCCAATTAGTCTCTCCTCTATTTTTTGTCATATTTTTTCCTCCTGTTATTTAGGTCTTGTGTCATCAGCCACAGTGAGGTCATGAATATGAGCATCTGTGTCTTCAAGACGATATTGTAAGGATCCCTCCCTTTCCTTTGGCTCTTACATTCTTCCCTCCACCTCTTCCGCAATGACCCCTGAGCCTTGTAGGGTGTGATAGAGATATCTCAGTGCTGAGCACTCCACTTGTGGAGTCCTTTTATGATGTAAGGGTGCACACTCATTCGATGTAGTTGTTCCTTTGTATTTATTGTGTGCATAAGTGTGTATGTGTGTGTGTGTGTGTGTGTTAGTCTGTGCTTCTGAATCTCTCTTATTGCACATGAAAATTGTTACTGTTATTAGTCTGGAGGAAGATAGGGTCTCACTCTGAAGCCAGACTGGCCAAGAACTCACCAGGCTAGCCTTAAACTCAAGGTGGCCAGGCGTGGTGGCGCACGCCTTAAATCCCAACACTTGGGAGGCAGAGGTAGGAGGATCGCCATGAGTTCAAGGCCAGCCTGAGACTACACAGTGAATTCCAGGTCAGCCTGGGCTGGAGTGAGACCCTACCTCAAAAAAAAAAAAACAAAAACAAACAAACAAACAAAAAAACTCAAGGTGAAGCCAGGCGTGGTGGCGCACGCCTTTAATCCCAGCATTTGGGAGGCAGAGGTAGGAGGATAGTGTGAGTTCTAGGCCACCCTGAGACTACATAGTGAATTCCAGGTCAGCCTGGGCTAGAGTGAGACCCTACCTCGAAAAACCAAAAAAAAAAAAAAAAAAAAAAACCTCAAGGTGATGCTCCTTCCCCAGCCTCCTAAGTGCTGGGATTATAAGCATGAGCCACTATTCCTAGCTTAAAATAGACATTCATTTTTAATACATTTTATTTATTCATTTATTTGAGAGAGAAAGAAGAAATGGGCACACGAGGGCTTCTAGCCACTGCAAATCAATTCTACGCTCACGTGCCACCATGCGCATCTGCATATGTGGGTCCTGGGGAATCATAACCACTAGGCCATCTCTCCAACCCGAAATAGCTATTCTTTTTTTTTAATTTTCTTTTTAATTTTTTATTTATTTATTTGAGAGCGACAGACACAGAGAGAAAGACAGATGGAGGGAGAGAGAGAGAATGGGCGCGCCAGGGCTTCCAGCCTCTGCAAACGAACTCCAGACGCGTGCGCCCCCTTGTGCATCTGGCTAACGTGGGACCTGGGGAACTGAGCCTCAAACCGGGGTCCTTAGGCTTCACAGGCAAGCGCTTAACCGCTAAGCCATCTCTCCAGCCCAAAATAGCTATTCTTAAAATGTTTAATTTGCAATACTTTTGTGTATGCATGTGCATGTATGTACTTCCTCTCCTATGGAAACAGCTTATCCAAGGACTTTTCTCTCAACCAAGTCTAACTAAAATTAGGGCATTCAGAGAAAAACTACTCAACTGGAGGCCTTAGAAAAAAAAAATAGGTAAATTTAAAACCCAAATACAAAGAACTCAAAAAACTAAATAATAAGAAATCAAACAACCCAATTTTTAAAAAATGGGTTATGGAACTAAATAGAGAGTTCTCAAAAGAAGAAATGCAGCTGGCATATAAACATCTAAAAACAAGTTTTATATCCACAGCCATCAGGGAAATGCAAATTAAAACTACTTTGAGATTCTATCTCACTCCTGTCAGGATGGCCACCATCATGAAAGCAAATGACCATAAATGCTGGCGAGGATGCAGAAAAAGGAACTTTCTACACTGTTGGTAGGAATGTAAACTACTGTGCAACCATTGTGGAAATCAGTCCGGAGGTTCCTGAGACAGCTAAAATTAGACCTACCACATGACCCAGCTATAGCACTCCTAGGCATATATCCTAAGGACTCATCTTACTACCTTAGAGATACTTGCTCAACCATGTTTGTTGCCTCTTATTCACAATATCTAGGAAATGGAACCAGCCTACTTGTCCCTCAGCTGATGAGTGGATAATGAAGATGTGGCATATTAACACAGCGGAGTTCTGCTCAGCGGTAAAGGAAAAATGGAATTATGAAATGGATGGACCTGGAAAGGATTACACTAAGTGAGCCCAGAAAGCCAAGAAGCTGCATGTTATTATATTATTATGCTCACCAAACTGCACAGTAAACACTTCTCTTAATGTTCATGCCCATAGATTAATGCTACTCTCACTTTTGGCTAGAGAACCTTCTCTTTTCAGATGGCAGTGACCTTGGGATGACTCAGAAGGCACCATGGCGCTGAAAAGAAGTGACAGAGGAGTGCTCAGCACTGCAGTATCTCTATCACACCTTCCAAGGCTCAGGGTCCATTGCGGAAGAGGTGGCAGAAAGAATGTAAGAGCCAAAGGAAGGGTAGGACTCCTTACAACGTGCTCCCTCCAGACACAAAATGGCCTGGATATCCATAACCTCACAGTGCCTGACGTTACCTACACAAGACCATCAGAATAGGAGGAAAAGATGATGACATCAAAATAAAAGAGAGCCTGCCAGGTGTGGTGGCACACGCCTTTAATCCCAGTCCTCGGGAGGCAGAGGTAGGAGGATTGCCAAGAGTTCAAGGCCACCCTGAGACTACATACTTAATTCCAGGTCAGCCTGGACCAGAGTGAGACGCTACCTCGAAAAACAAAAAAATAAAAATAAAAAATAAAATAAAAGAGAGCCTGAATGAGAGGGGGAGGGGATATGATGGAGAGTAGAATTGCAAAGTGGGAAGTGAGGAGGAGGGTATTATCGTGGTTTATTGTCTATAATTATGGAAGTTGTTAATAAAAAAGAAAAAATAAATACATAAAATAAAATATTAAAAAAGTAAAATCCCTGCTGCATGAAGTGAGGTTTATACAAGAGATGTCAATAAAAATGTACAGGGTTGGACTAAAAGCAGATTATCTGAATTCATTTTTCTCTGTCATAAATATAATTTTGACTTAACTATCTGTTCATAGGCCTGATGAATCTATGCTATTTTACCTTGTACACGTGGTTACTCTTCACTTCCTTAAGATCTATTAAAATGTTACATTTGTGTATATCAAATGTGTTTCACAGAATATTAACATGCTTTGACTATATCATTAAGAGATATCTGATCTTCTAAAGCCAATATTCTAGAGGGACAGTAGCCATCTAAAATAAAGACTTTAGGGCTGGAGAGATGGCTTAGCGGTTAAGCGCTTGCCTGTGAAGCCTAAGGACCCCGGTTCGAGGCTCAATTCCCCAGGACCCACGTTAGCCTGATGCACAAGGGGGTGCACGCGTCTGGAGTTCGTTTGCAGGGGCTGGAAGCCCTGGCACGCCCATTCTCAATCTCTCTCTTTCTCTCTCTTTCTTTCTCTATCTGTTGCTCTCAAATAAATAAATAAAAATAAAACAAAAAGAGTGTTTTTTTAAAGACTTTAAAGTACAGTTTGTGACTGGATACATAGACTGGAGACTGTGGACAGGAACTAGTAGGCTTTGCTATTGGTATGAAATATGTGGCGGTTTGATCAGGTGTCCCCGTAAACTTAGGTGTTCTGAATGCTGGGTTCACAGCTGATGGAGATTTGGGAATCAATGCCTCCTGGAGGCAGTATATTGTTGGGGTGAGCTTATGGGGGTTATAGCCAGTTTCCCCATGCCAGTGTTTGGTGCACTCTCCTGTTCCTGTTGTCCACCTGATGTTGGCGAGGAGGTGATGTCCACCCTCTGCTCATGCCGCCATCTTTCCCTGCCATCATGGACCTTCTCCTTGAGTCTGTAAGCCAAGATAAACCTTTCCCCCCACCCCCAAAGCTGCTCTTCGTTGGGTGATTTCTGCCAGCAATGCAAACCTGACTGCAACAGTGAAGTTGCTACTTAATGAGTTTCTTGCTAACAAATAATGTGTATCTTATTATAAATAATGTCATGAAATAAGATATCTTAATATCTAATTTGACATACATTATAAAATTACTCAGATAAAATAAGCCAGGTATGATGGTGCACACCTTTAATCCTAGCACTTGGGAGGCAGAGGTAGGAGGATCACTGTGAGTTCGAAGCTAGCCTAAGACCACATAATGATTCCAGGTCAGCCTAGGCTAGAGTGAGACCCTTCTTCAAAAAACTAAAACCAAACCAAAACAAAAACAATAGATGTATTGTTGGGGCTGGGAAGGTGGCTCCACAGTTAAAGGCATGTGCTTGCAAAGCCTGCTGGCCCAGGTTCAATTGCCAAGACACCTACATAAGCCAGATGCAAAAAGTGGCACCAGCCTCTGGTGATCATTTGCAGTTGCAAGAGGTCTTGGCATGTGTTCACACAAACACACTGGTCATACACATAGATAAGTAAATAAATTATTAAAAAAACAACAAAAGGTAAACAACAAAGGTTAACAAAAAGGCATATTAGATTTAGAGTACATTCATTGGACTCAATTTTTATGTATGTAAAAGAAAAGGTTCTTATGATATATGTAATACAATGCTATATGTCCATCTGTCACAGATATTAAATAATGTAATGCTATGTAAGTGAATCTTGACTGATGTAACACGATGGATATGTCATTAGAAATTCTGTTTATTGGCCCAAGTGAGGTCAAGGGAAGAGATTGAGTAAAGGAAAGATGGAGGGAGGGCTAATCAAAATCTAAGAGGATATAAATAAGTCATATGGAAACCTACTTTTTTGGACAATGGAGCACACAGGAGCCATACATTGTTACTAGAAAATTTTCAGCACCAGGGATGGGATACCCTCCAGTGAGTTGTTGGCCAGGGAGGTCCCTGATGCCCCCAACACATTACAGGCCATTGCCGAGGCCTTGGTACCCCACCAAGAATTGATGGTAAGACCCTATCGCTGAAGACTCACATACTTGAGTTAAAAGGTCACTGAGAAACCCTGCTGGAGCTGAGCTGAAAACTTCCTCCTTGTAGACCAGCTGACAGAAAGCTGGAAAAACCTACACTGCATGCAGTTTCATTGGGAGAGAGAGAAATCTGATGTCACATGGATACCAGGGAATAGAACTTGGGCTATCAGTCTTTGCAAGCAAGTGCTTTTTGTCACAAAGCCATCTTTATTTGATCTTTATTTTCCTTATCCAAAACTAAAAAAATTTTTTAAAAATAATTTTATTATATTTAGTGATTTATTTGACAGAGAAAGAGGGAGAGAGAGAGAATGGGGGAGGAAGGGCTTCCAGCCACTGCAAATGCACTCCAGATGTGTGCACCCCCTTGTACATCTGGCTAACTTGGATCCTGGGAAACCTTTGCAGGCAAACGCCTTAACCACTAAGCAATCCCTCCAGGCCCCAAACCAATTAAAAGGAAAAAGAAAGCCAGATGGTTTAAAGGGTGTTGTGCCCATCCTGGAGACATGACATTCTAAGAGACAGACAATTGTGCCCCTCCAGCTTTCACACCACAAACCGTGGATCCTGGAGAGTTAAAATTCCCTTAGAAATCTCCTGCTGTGGGAAGGGACTGGCCTGGTGCCAAGTACCGGAGTGCTGTGAGCTTGCTCTGTCAGCAACATCCACACCCACACACTTGTCTTTACACAGTGTCAGAACTTACTGAATAATAATTGTGGCAGTTAGGATTTTGTTGCTGGGAAAGTACGTAATATAATGTAATAATATATATATATATATATTTCCACATACATGTGTGTATATGTCACAGAATGGGTTAATGAGGTAGCAGGGTCCAAGGAGTCTCAAAGAGGAGGAACTGAGAGGTGGAGGCTGGAAGCTGATGGGAAGACAGAGAGTCTCCATGGGAGGACAGTAAGGAACCCCACAGGCACTACAGCTGAGCGCCAGGCCTCCACTGGTCCAAGGTGTGCCTGGAGCTGCAGACAAGAGGTGGGGGACCACGGAGGCCGTAGAAGGGAAGGGCATAACTGGGTCTGAATGAATGACAACACAGATGGACAGGTGGCACGTCCAGGTGGACAGCAATTCAAACAGGCTATGTCAGCAGTGGGGACAGAGCCAAGCTGAAGCCCCTGGAAGAGTCTGGACCGAGTCTGTTGGTCTTTCTTTCTTTTTTTTTTTAATTTTTTTTGTTCATTTTTATTTGTTTAAGAGCGACAGAGAGAGAGAGAGAGAGAGAGAGGCCTCCAGCCACTGCAAGTAAACTCCAGATGTGTGCGTCCCCTTGTGCATCTGGCTAATGTGGGTCCTGAGGAACCGAGCCTCGAACCGGGGTCCTTAGGCTTCACAGGCAAGCACTTAACCACTAAGCCATCTCTTCAGCCCATCTGTTGGTCTTTCTTTATCTACTTATTAAAATGTTTATTTATTTAAGAGAGAAAGAGGCAGAGAAAGAGAGAATGGGCATGCCAGGGCCTCTAGTCACTGCAAACGAACTCCAGATGCATGCACCACCTTGTACATCTTGTATGTGGGTACTGGGGAGTCGTACCGGGGTCCTTAGGCTTCACAGGCAAGTGCCTTAACCACTAAGCAATATCTCCAGCCCTTATTTATTTAAAAAAATTATTAATTAATTAATTTATTTCAGAGAGAGAATGGGAGCACCAGGGCCTCTAGCCACTGCAAGCAAACTCCAGACGCATGTGCCACCTTGTGCGTCTGGCTTATGTGGTAGTGGGGAATCAAACCTGGTCCTTAGGCTTCACAGGCAATTGCCTTAACCACTAATCCATCTCTCCAGCCCCTTATTTATTTATTTATTTATTTTACTTATTTGCAAGCAGAGAGAGATAGAGGAGAGACACAGAGAATGGGTGCACCAGGGCCTCCAGCTGTTGCAAATGAACCCCAGATGCATGTGCCACTTTATGCATCTGGATTTACATGGGAACTGGGGAATCGAGTCCAGGTCATTAGGCTTTGCAGGGAAATGCCTTAACCACTTAGCCAATCTCTCCAGGCCTTCCGTTGGTCTCTTGATGTGTACACCAGGTGGTCACATGACAGGCTGCTGAGGCTGCCCAACAGAGCCCACAGGGGTGCTAGTGATCTTCTCCTTTGTGAGACCAGGTCAGGTGCTGAGCCCTTCCCTCGGTCGGCTGTGCCCAGTAGGTTCTCAGGCCTGCTTTTCCTGATCTGGTTTAACATGCCCATGTGCTCCTGGGGACCCAGCTTGCTTTGATCAATTTATAGAAATGGTATCATGTCTACTTTCCTTTTGAAAATATCTTTTTTTGTTGTTTTTCTTTTATATGTTTATATTTATTTATTTGAGAGAGATAAAGAGGCAGATAGATAGGCCAGAGAATGGGCGTGTCAGGGCCTCCAGCCAGTGTAAATGAACTCCAGACGGATACGCCCCTAGTGCATCTGGTTTTCGTGGGTCCTGGGGAATGGAAGCTGCATCTTTTGGCTCCGCAGGCAAATGCCTTAACCGCTAAGCCATCCCTCCAGCCCCCACGTTATCAGTCAGTGCCTCGTGGGCAGTGCTGGACAGATGGCATTGTTCACGTGTCCACCAAGGGTCAGCGTCCTCCGTCCTCTAGATATAATCAAATCCTGCTTGTAAAATTGAGTCTCTCAGGGCAAGGCACAGTCTGAAAAAAAGAAGAGTTTTTAAAAATTTTATGTATGTATTTATTTATCTGAGAAAGAGTGAAGGAGGACTGGGCACCACAGGGCCTCTTGCCACTATAAAGGGATTGCAGACACAAGTGCCACCCTGTGCATCTGACTTTATGTGGGCACTGGGAAATTGAACCTGGGCCATCAGGCTGCACAAGCAAGTGCCTTGAACGGCTGAGCAATCTCCTCAGCCCCTGATGCAACACCTTCACACAATAAGAAGTAACTTAGGGAAGGGCTCAGCCTGAGTTCCACACGGAGCGTGTCTTCCAGGACAAGACCTCACAGTTCCAACAGCCTTTAAGACGACCTCAGAGAAGACACTATAGCCAAGACACGGAAGGGCTGGCTGGTGATGGGCAGGATGGCACCCTGATCAGGACTGCTTAGTCATACCTCTTGCCCTCTCTGGCACTCTAAACCTCCAATTGGTACCCTGAAAGATGGACTTGGGGGCAGTAGGGTCACTAACCTTTTTTTTTTTTAATTTTTATTAACATTTTCCATGATTATAAAATATATCCCATGGTAATTCCCTCCCTCCCCACCCCCACACTTTCCCATTTGAAATTCCATTCTCCATCATATTACCTCCCCATTACATTCATTGTAATTACATATATACAATATCAACCTATTAAGTATCCTCTTCCCTTCCTTTCTCTACCCTTTATGTCTCCTTTTTAACTTACTGGCCTCTGCTACTAAGTACTTTCATTCTCACGCAGAAGCCCAGTCATCTGTAGCTAGGATCCACATATGAGAGAGAACATGTGGCGCTTGGCTTTCTGGGCCTGGGTTACCTCACTTAGTATAATACTTTCCAGGTCCATCCATTTTTCTGCAAATTTCATAACTTCATTTTTCTTTACCGCTGAGTAGAACTACATTGCATAAATGTGCCACATCTTCATTATCCACTCATCTGTTGAGGAACATCTAGGCTGTCACTAACCTTTATTTGTTTTTCCTGACATGGCTGCATTGGATAAATCCCCTTTCTTTGCTGTTCACTGTTCCTCGTCCTTTTTTTTTTTAAAGATTTGTTTTTATTTTTATTTATTTATTTGAAAGTGACAGAGAGAGCCGGGCGTGGTGGCGCACGCCTTTAATCCCAGCACTCGGGAGGCAGAGGTAGGAGGATCACCGTGAGTTCGAGGCCACCCTGAGACTACATAGTGAATTCCAGGTCAGCCTGAGCCAGAGTGAGACCCTACCTCGAAAAACCAAAAAAAAAAGAAAGAAAAGAAAGTGACAGAGAGAGAGAGAATGGCCGTGCCAGGGCCTCCAGCTACTGCAAATGAACTCCAGATGTGTGTGCCCCCTTGTGCATGTGGCTAACGTGGGTCCTGGGGAATCAAGCCTCAAACTGGGGTCCTTAGGCTTCATAGGCAAGTGCTTAACCACCAAGCCATCTCTCCTATTCCTCGTCCTTTTGACTGGCAAATTGAGAACATATGACTCCAGCTGGCTGGGACCGTAGAACCCCAGCTCTGACCCTAAAAACTCTAGTAGTAACTGCAGTGGATATATATATATGGTTTCTGCTTGATATGATACAGCTTTATAACACTTTATAGATTATGTTAAAAAATCGACATGAGTTACACACATTTTGCACAGTTATAAGAGTCTTATAGAATAAATCTTCTAAGGAAAGATTTGTAATGTAATTAGGTTGGCTGGAACCAAAATGTTATTTATAAGGTATTCTAATTCTTTATCTTCAAAGCAATTGGACTTTCTTAGAATATTGATCTACTTTGAGTAAGCTTATAAAAAAGGGCTAACTTTAAAAGAGAAGAAAGTAATAGGTTATGTTTCCTATTAATTTTATCAGGCTTTTTTTTTTTTTTTTTTTTTTTTTTTTTGGTTTTTCAAGGTAGGGGTCTCACTCTAGTTCAGGCTGACCTGAAATCCACTATGTAGTCACAGGGTGGCCTCGAACTCACTGCGATCCTCCTACCTCTGCCTCCGAGTGCAGGGATTAAAGGCGTGTGCCTCCACGTCCGGCTTATCAGGCTTTTAAGAAAATTACAGCTCACTGAAATTTCTGTGTGGGCTATTTTTTTAAAATTTTTTTTGTTTATTCTTATTTATTTGAGAACGACAGAGAGAGCAAGAGGCAGAGAGAAAGAGAGAGAGAATGGACGCGCCAGGGCCTCCAGCCACTGCAAACGAACTCCAGACGCGTGCGCCCCCTTGTGCATCTGGCTAACGTGGGTCCTGGGGAATTGAGCCTCGAACCAGGGTCCTTAGGCTTCACAGGCAAGTGCTTAACCGCTAAGCCATCTCTCCAGCCCGGCTATTTTTTTTTTTAATGACCACTTCATAGTGTTGGTTAAATAGGTTTGTCACATTTGTGAGGTGCATTAATTCTGTTGACAAAATATTGTAGATGGTTGAAGTTTGTTTTCTCAAAGGTAAGGTATCTTCTATTATCATTGTGATGATGATTTCTATATGTCTCTGATCCTGCAGGATATAAGTGTTGGATAATACAAAGCTTAAAATGCTTTCTATGGGCTGGAGAGATGGCTCAGTGGTTATGGTGTCTGCCTGCAAAATCTAATGATCCAGGTTGAGTCCACCAGTACCCACATAAAGCTGGATGCACAAAGGGGCAACAATGTTTTGTCATTGTTGTTCTGTTGTTTTGCAGTGGCTAGCGGACTTGGCATGCCAAGTTGTGTGCGTGCGTGTCTCTCTGCTTACAAACAAATCAATAAATAAAAATATTTTTTTAAAAAAATGCTTTCCAAGGCTGGAGGGATGGCTTAGCGGTTAAGGCATTTGCCTACAAAGCCAAAGGACCCAGGCTTGATTCCCCAGGACCCACGTTAGCCAGATGCACAAGGGGGCACACGCATCTGGAGTTTGTCTGCAGTGGCTAGAGGCCCTGGCGCGCCCATTCTCTCTCTCCTCCTTTCTCTGTCAAATACATAAGTAAATAAAAATAAATATTTTTTTTAAATGTTGTTCAAGTCGGGCGTGGCAGCACATGCCTTTAATCCCGGCACTCGGGAGGCAGAGGTAGGAGGATCACTTCTGAGTTCAAGGCCACCCTGAGACTACACAGTGGATTCCAGGTCAGCCTGGGCTAGAGCGAGACCCTACCTTGAAAAAAGAAAGCTTTCCATGGGGCTGGGGAGATGGCTCGGTGGGTAAAGCGCTTGCCGTGCCAACGTGAGGACGTGAGTTTGTCTCTAGAACCCACATAAAGGCGGAGCACAGTGACATGAACCTGAAACCCCAGGGCTACAGTGGCAGGCATGAGGGTCCCTAGGGCTTATCTAGCCGAGTCAGAGGGCAGGGGCATGTGACAGAGGAGAGCACCTGACACTGAACCCTAGTCTCCACATGCGTGTGACATACATGCACGAGCCCTGCACACACATGTGCTCACACATCCAAACATGCGTACACACATGTACCACGTTCAAATGCAAAAGAATTCACGCTTTCCCAAGCTGGGGTCGAACAAGCTGAAGTTGTTAATGAAAAACTTTTTTTTCCCACTTTCTTTTTTTTTTAATTTTGACAAATGTTTCTGTTTAATTTGATGTGAATAGATTTTCATTTCATATGTGAAATCCAAAAGCTTTGCATTTTTTTCTCAATTTTTATTAACATTTTCCATGATTATAAAAAATATCCTATGGTAATACCCTCCCATCCCCCACTTTCCCCTTTGAAATTCCATTCTCCATCATATTCCCTCCCCATCTCAATAATTCTACTTACATATATACAATACCAGCCTATTAAGTACCCTCCTCCCTTCCTTTCTCTTCCCTTTATATCTCCTTTTTAACTTACTGGTCTCTGCTACTGAATTTTTTTCCTTCTCACGCAGAAGCCCAATCATCTGCAGCTAGGATCCACATATGAGGGAGAACATGTGGCGCTTGGCTTTCTGGGCCTGGGTTACCTCACTTAGTATAATCCTTTCCAGATCCATCCATTTTTCTGCAAATTTCATAACTTCATTTTTCTTTACCGCTGAGTAGAACTCCATTGTATAAATGTGCCACATCTTCATTATCCACTCATCAGTTGTCTTTTTACTTATTTATTTATTTGTACTCAGAGAGAGAGAGAATGGGCACACCAGGATTTTTAGTCACTACAAATGAACTCCAGATACGTAAGTCACTTTGTACATCTGGCTTTACCTGGGTACTGGGGAACCAAATTTGGGTTGTTAGGTTTGGCAGGCAAGTGCCTTAACCAATACCGTGCTGTCTCTCCAGCCCTGATAACTTTTTTTTGGCATGGGCATGTTCCTAATGATGTTGTGACCATTATGTTGGAGCACAAATACTGTAGAGGTCATTAAGCACTTTGCATCCCAAAGCAATGCCACTCTCACAGTTAAAAGGATGAAACCCACGGACCACTGAGAGAGTCCCGGTATAACAATATATTCACTGGAAACGATTGGATTGTCTTGCAAATTGCTAAGCATTCTGTGGTTTGTTTTTATGCTTCCCTGCTAAAGCTTTACAGCTGCCATCTTCTGACACTCTGCTACAAAAAGACGAGGCGCACAGAAGCTTCCCTCTTTCATTTATAAAGTCAGTGTGGTTCACAGGACTCCAAACTAAAACCTTGAGAAAAAGACAAGGAAAAAGCTCCTGTACTCCATCCTGTCAAAGAAAAGAAGTAAATAGACCCAGACACTTAATATTCATTCTCTCTCTCTCTCCCTTTATTTTTTTTTAATTTTTTTGTTTATTTTATTTATTTATTTGAACACAACAGACAGAGAGAGAAAGAGGCAGAGAGAGAGAGAGAATGAGCACACCAGGGCTTCCAGCCACTGCCAACGAACTCCAGACACGTGCGCCCCCTTGTGCATCTGGCTAACATGGGTCCTGGGGAATTGAGCCTCGAACTGGGGTCCTTAGGCTTCACAGGCAAGGGCTTAACTGCTAAGCCATCTCTCCAGCCCTCCCTTTATTTATTTGAGAGAGAAGAGGCAGAGAGAAAGAAAGAATGGGCATGCCAGGGCCTCCAGCCACTGCAGACAAACTCCAGATGTGTGCGCTCCTTGTGCATCTGGCTTACGTGGGTCCTGAGGAATTGAACCGGGGTCCTTAGGCTTCACAGGCAAACGCCTTAACTGCTAAGCCATTTCCCAGCACGCCTCCTCCCTCCCTCCCTCCCTCTCTCTCTCTCTCTCTCTCTCTCTCTGTCTCTCTTTCTTTCTTTCTTTCTTTTTAAAATTTTTATTTATTTATTTATTTGAGAGCGACAGACACAGAGAGAAAGACAGATAGAGAGAGAGAGAGAGAATGGGCGCGCCAGGGCTTCCAGCCTCTGCAAACGAACTCCAGACGCGTGTGCCCCCTTGTGCATCTGGCCAATGTGGGTCCTAGGGAATTGAGCCTCAAACCGCGGTCCTTAGGCTTCACAGGCAAGCGCTTAACCACTAAGCCATCTCTCCAGCCCACCTTTCTTTCTTTATCTCTCTCCCTCTCTCTTTCTTTCTCTCTCTCTCTCTCTCATTCCTTCTTTCTTTCTGTTATTTTGAGGCAAGTCTCATGCAGCCCAGGTTGACCTCAAACTCCCTAGGAAGTTGCGGTTGACCTTGACCTCCTAGTCCTCCCGCCTCCACTTCCGGCACACTGATACTACAGCATGCGGCGCTGTATCCAGCTGTGGCGGTACGGGGAATTGAACAGAAGCTTTTATTCATGTTAGGCAAGAGCTCTACCAAGTGAGCAAAATCACCAGCCCTATAGATTCAATATTCTAATAAATTTATTTTCAGTTGTTAAAAGATATTTTTTACTTATTTATTTGTGAGAACAAGACAGAAAGAGGAGAAAGAGGAAAGAGAGAGAGAATGGGCACACCAGCGCCTCGTTGCTGCTGCTAACAAACTCCAGGTGCATGCTCCACTTTGCACATCTGGCTTGACATGGAGACTAAGGAATCGAACCCAGGCCAACCAGGGCTAGCCGACTTTGCAAGCAAGTGCCTTTAACCACTGAGCCATCTCCCCAATCCCTCTTATAGAGTTATGAAAACATGACAAGTAAACTCTGGTAAGAGCCTCTCCTTCTAGAACTCTCAGCTGATCACATGGGGTCAAGAAAAGAGGACTCTGACATTGTCTTCCTGGTTGCCTGCTGCCTCTGCTCTCACTAGGGAAATCTCATCCTGCTGACGAGGGACACAAGGTGGCGAGTCAGTGACGGCTTCTGAAAAACTGCTCAGGGGAAGGGGAAGGGGACTGTCATAATTAAAACAGTCAGTTATGCTGGGCCTGGTGGTGCATGCCTTTAATCCCAGCACTCGGGAGGCAGAAGTAGGAGGATCACCATGAGTTCGAGGCCACCCTGAGACTCCATAGTGAATTCCAAGTTAGCCTGAGCTAGAGTGAGACCCTACCTCAGGGGGGAAAAAAAGGGCTGGAGGGATGGCTTAGTGGTTAAGGCATTTGCCTGCAAAGCCAAATGACCCTGGTTTGATTCTCCAGGACCCACGTTAGCCAGATGCACAAGGGGATGCATATGTCTGGAGTGCATTTGGAGTGGCTGGAGGCCCTGTCACACTCATCCTCTCTCTCTCTCTCCCTCTTGCTCTGTCAAATAAATAAATAAAAATAAAATATTTTTGAAAACTCAAATTGTATTTTAAAAAAGCCAGTCACTTATGCCTGTATAATTTCCAAAAATAACCCACACTAACAGGTCATGGGAAAAGGGTTCTTATGTGTAATTCCCTGACACTGACTTTTAACTTTTTTTTTTTGAGGTAGGGTCTCACTCTAGCTCAGGCTGACCTGGAATTCACTATGTAGTCTCAGGGTGGTCTCGAACTCATGGCGATCCTCCTACCTCTGCCTCCCGAGTACTGGGATTAAAGGCGTGCGCCACCACGCCCAGGACTTTTAACTTTTAACTTGGGCTCCTACTATTCTACTCATGATATTCCTTGAGTCATGGGCTTACTCCAGAAATTCTCACACCAGTTCGGCATACCACCCCAAATCCCTCAAGACTGAGGAATGGACAAGGAGGCGGTGTCGTAGCTGTGTGGTCCACGCTAACAGAGAATGGGAGGGGAGCACAACATATCATCTAAGTCCTGCAGAGATCCTTTATTTTTATTTATTTATTTGTGGAGAGAGAGAAAGAGAGAGAAAAAGAGGCAGAGAGAGGGAAATAAAGAATGTGCATCCTGGGGTCTCCAGCCACTGCAAAGGAACTCCAGACACATGCACCTCCTTGTGCATCTGGGTTTTGGAGAATCGAACCGAGATACTTTGGCTTTGCAGGCAAACGCCTTAACAGCTAAGCCATCTCTCCAGGCCCTCCGCGGGCATTCTTGTGTCCTTCTATACTGAGAGCAGAGGCAGCTGACCGAGAGCAGAGACGGTGGAGACCCTGAGCCCCGGGGGCCTTCTCCCTAATCCCTCAAGAAAGGACTTCTCCACAGCTATCTTCTGGCATTTGGCTCATGGTTTTCTATAGAAAGAGCTCTCCAGAGGCCCCACTGTAAGTGAATCCATCTTCCCTGACCAATTTCTGAGGCGTGACTTCTTTTGGAGCACAGGGAAACTGAGGTGGTGGGCATGAGCCCCAATGCCCATCACTGCACAAGGGCCACCAGTTACCGCACACGGGTGGATCTCACATGCAAATGAAGGATGCTCAGCCCAGGAGGCTACGGCGCTGCATGGTGAAGCTCACCCATAATCCCAGTGCTCAAGGGGCCAAGACAGCCAGGTTGTGAATTAGAGAGGCCATCCCAGGGTTTCTCAGTGAGACTCTGCTTCAAACACACGCATGCACACACACACACACACACACACACACACACACACACATACACACCACACACATCTACATACTGCACCATTCATTCCATTTCCATGACATCTGAGAGAAACAATCGTAAGGACTGAAAAGATCACTCGTTGCCAAGGATGAGCGAAAAACTGCTGGCTATAATGGGATACAAGAGAATTTGGGGCGAAAATACAACTCTTTTATACTTTGTTTATTTTTATTTATTTATTTGAGAGTGACAGACAGACAGAGAAAGAGGCAGAGAAAGAGAATGGGCACACCAGGGCCTCCAGCCACTGCAAACAAACTCCAGACGTGTGCGCCCCCTTGTGCATCTGGCTTTCGTGGGTCCTGGGGAAATCGAGCCTCGAACCAGGGTCCTTAGGCTTCACAGGCAAGTGCTTAGCTGCCAAGCCATCTCTCCAGCCCCTCTTTTATACTTTGAATTGTTGAAACTAATAAACTTGAGGATTTATTTATTTAAAAGCAGAGAGAGAGAATAGATGCCCCAGGGCCTCTTGCTACTGCAAGTGAACTGCAGATACATGTGCCACTTTGTGCATCTGGCTTTACGTGAATACTGGAGAACTGAAAAGAAGCGTTAAGGTTTCAGTCCTACAAATGCATTCTCCTGGAAGGTGAGTGTGCCCATTATGAAAGGAGATTTACTCAGTGTAACCTCATCAGGAAGAGGAACAAACACAGTGGTCCACTGATTTACCCACTTCTCTGAAAGTCCATACACATACATATATATGTCTGTATGTATATGTATATGTATATGTATATGTATATGTATATGTATATGTATATGCATATGTGCAGTGGTTTGCATTAGGTGTCCCCCATAAATTCATGTTCTGAATGCCTGATCCCCAGCTGATGGCAATTTGGGAATCGGAGCCTCCTGGAAGCAGTGTGTTGTTGGCGGTGGGCTTATGGGTATTATAGCAAGTTCCCCTTGGCCAGTGTTTGGCACACTCTCCTGCTGCTGTTGTCCACCTGATGTTGGCCAAGAGGTGATGTCCAGCCTCTGCTCGTGCCATGTTTTCCCTGACATCATGGAGCTTCCCCTCGAGTCCATAAGCCAAAATCAACCATTTCCTCCAACAAGCTGCTCTTGGTGGGATGCCTTGTGTCAGCCACAGGAAGGGAAGTGCAACAGTTACATGTATGCACGTGTGAGCAGTCCGGGTCGGAGGGTGGCCCTGCCACCATCATGGTCTTAGTTTCAGCTTCTCTGGCAAGGCGCTCTGATGCACCATCCGAAATACTTGGCATCTCTTTGAGGGAGGCAGATTCGCTTCTAACTGCACCAGGACTTAGCCGTCTCCCGTTCCCATCAAGACATCCCTAAGGACATTCCAGTTTCTTGGAGGTCCGTGTTTTAATAGCCTAATAGCTGAAAATGGGTACACAAGTGTCTCTCCTTAGGATACCTTCTCTTCACTCTGGAAGGACGGCCACGATGTCAAGAGAATAAGGACACAGTGAGCGCCTGGTCTGTGGCGGTGATGAGAGCCGGGCACGGTGGTGCACGCCTTTAATCCCAGCACTCGGGAGGCAGAAGTAGGAGGATTGCCGTGAGTTCGAGGCCACCCTGAGACTACATAGTGAATCCCAGGTCAGCCTGGGCTAGAGCGAGACCCTACCTCAAAAAAAAAAAAAATAAATAAAAATAAAAGTAAAAGGCGGTGAGGAGGATCGCCTGACCCTCTCCTGAGATTTCAGCCCGCACTCGTCTGCTCCCCCTGGACGTAGGGGCCTGGGGTGAGCTGTAACACAGAAGGGGTGGCAGTTTGGCTGGAGTCAACATCGAGGCTCCACTGATCCTGTTTTTCTGCGAGACATCACCAGCACCAGGGCGGGACTTTACAGGGACAAAACTGCCTTCGAGCCACTCACACGCTTGAAAAGAGCCCTGTGTTCCCGTAAGTGACTCCAGGGAAGTCACTGGCTCCAAGAAGATGGGACGGTTCCTGGGGTCTGCCAATGCTCGGTCTGGGGTGAATAGATGTTTCCTTATGTCTCCTCCAGGAACAGTTAGGCAACAGACACAATGAAGGTCACAAGCACTGGTCTTCAGTATATGCTCTTCTTATCCTAAAATAATGGGTTCTTAGATAAAGAAGGCCTGATGAAACCCCTTTTCAGGCTAAATTTAAATCTCAAATGGTGCCACAGAGTTGAAGAATTGTTCCACTACTGGATGAGGCCAAGTGTGTTCCTCATTTTGTTATGTCATTTCCCCGTTTACTTAGTGCTGGCCCCAGCAGAACGCGTTAAGAGAACTACATTCAACAACACAGCCATCCACAGCTCCCTTCGTGCATGTAGATTAAACATACACTGTTCTTTAAGCTTCTATTCTGCTGGAAATTAAGGAGAGTAAGCTTAAAAATGAATTTATTTATTTTTCACATGTAAGTTATTTTGTGGTAAGCCAGAACCAGTGGAGGAGACAGGACATGCCTTCATCATAACTGTGACTCCCAAAGACCTAATAGCTATTAAATCAACAAATTGAGAGAAGATAAATATTTCTTAAATGTTTTGCATGCTCATGTATATGTACAGTGCATGTTTGAATGTGAGCAGGTACCCCTGTGCATGCATGAGTGTAGGTAGGTAGATAGATAGATAGATAGATAGATAGATAGATAGATAGATAGATAGATAGATAGATAGATGGATGATAGATGGATGGATGGATGGATGGATGGATGGATGGATGGATGGATGGATGGGTGGATGGATGGATGGGTGGGTGGGTGGGTGGGTGGGTGGATGGATGGATGGATGGATGGGTGGGTGGGTGGGTGGATGGATGGATGGATGGGTGGATGGATGGATGGATGGATGGATGGATGGGTGGGTGGGTGGGTGGATGGATGGATGGATGGATGGATGGGTGACAGATGATAGAAGGTAGACCACAGGTTGACAATGGGTACTGTCTTCATTTCCACTCTGTCACATCCTTTGAGACAGGGTATCTCACTAAACCTAGGACTCACTGACTCAACTGGACAAGGTGACCAGCCGTCCCAGGTTGTCCCCTTTCCATCTCCCCAGGAGCTCATCTCCATGTCCGTCATGTTACATGGGGGTTGGGGATCCAGACTCGGGTCCCCAGCTTGTGTGGCCAGCACTTTACCCACTGAGTCATCTCCCCAGCTTGGAAAAAAAAAGGTTTATTTTTTAAAGTATTTTATTATTTATTTATTTGACAGAGAAAGAGAGGGAGAGAGAAAATAGGCGTACCAGGGCCTCCAGCCACTGCAAACGAACTCCAGATGCATGCACCACCCCCCCGTTCATCTGGCTAACATGGGTCCTGGGGAATCGAACCTGGGTCCTTTGGTTTTGCAGGCAAACACCTTAACCACTAAGCCATCTCTCCAGCCCCTTATTTTATCTTTTAAATAGAAAACTAAAGGTACCACAAAATTACAATTCTTAAATTTAGTCCTTCAATGAGGTGGGCTCACATAGTAATTACATTCTCAGTATCAAAGTGAGTAAGGAACCTTTTCCTCAGGAATATTTAGTTCTTACAAATTGCACTTGATTCCCTCTAGAGTTATTTCTCTGGACTGCATGAAAGGGAGGTAATGGCAACATTTTCCTTTTTTTGTTTCTGCCAGGAAAACTGTTGGGTAGATTTTGTTAGCTGCTTCAACTATGAAGAAATAATAATGATAATAATAATAGTAATAAGTAACAGTCAAAGCACAATAGCCTGAAAAGAAAAATACTAGCAATCAACACCGTTTGGGTTTTGAGAATCATCCATCCATGGGAGATGTCTCTGGGAAAAAATGAGGGGAGGCTGGGAAAGGAACTTTAATCCCCCGTTCTCGGAAAGCCCCACAACCCCGTCCCACGCCTTAGGTCTCTCCCTGCCAGGAGGAATCGGTGGACAATCTCCTCCACCGCTCTAGCAGGCCATGAGGGGAACAATGACAACCAGAAATCAACGGCTGTGGCTGCTCCCATCTTAATGGTAAAAGCATTCCCGAGGGGGTGAAGTTGATGCTTTTATTTTCTTCCTTTCTTTCTCTCTCCCTTCTTTCTCTTTCCTTCTGAGCAGACTTAAAAGGAGACACAGAGAGAGAGAGTGCACCAGACTCTTGCCGCTGCAGAAGAACTGCAGGTGCTTGCTTCACCTTGTGCAGCTCATTTTACGTGGGGCCTGAGGAATTGAACCTGGGAAGTAGCCCTTGCAAGTAAGCACCTTTACCCACTGAACCATATCCCGGCACCCTTTCTTTCTTTCCTTCCTTCTTTCTTCTTCCCTTCCTTCCTTCCTTTTCCTTCCTTCCCTTCTTTTTTCTTCTTTTCTTTCCTTCCTTTCTTTTCTTTCCTTCTTCCCTTCCTCTCTCCCTCCCTCCCTTTCTTTTTTTTTTTCTTTTTTTTTTTTTTTTTTCAAGGTAAGGTTTCACTCTAGCCCAGACTGACCTGGATTCACTATGTAGTCTCAGGATGGCCTCGAACTCATGGTGATCCACCTGCCTCTGCCTCCTGAGTGCTGGGATTAAAGGCATGTGCCACCACGCCCAGCTCCCTTTCTAATGAGAGTGTGCACGTTTATATGTATGTGAGAAGGTCACACATGTGTATAGATGACAGAGAGCAATCCCAGCATCCACGTTTTTTGACACAGGGCCTCTAATGGACCTAGAGCTCGCCAAGTAGGCTACCAGTGGCTGGCCAGTGAACCTCAGAAATCCTCCTGTCTCTGCATCCCCAGTGGCTGGGATTACAAGCATGTGCCACTGTGGTAATTTGAATGGATGGCCCCCAGTGTATTCAGGACTTTATGAAAGTTTGTAATTTAGATCTGCAGCTGCCTGGCTGGAGGAGGGGTCACTGGGCGGATGCTAGGGTCCAGCGCTCAGGTGTGTGTGGGCAGGTGGGGGTGGATGTGGAATTCCAGTCTGAAGGTGTGCAGAGTGCCTGAGCTCTGCCCGGAGTTCCTAAGTGCGCTGTGTGGCGTGGCTTTTGGCTTTGGGTGGTGGCTTTGTCTCTCTCTGCTTGGACCTGTGAAAGGGGACCAGCTTCTTCTGCCATTATGGAACTTCTCCTTGATCTGTAGGGTTCAAATAAATTTCCTTCCTCCATAACTGTGCCTAATTTGGAAATTCATCCCAGCACCTGAAGCTGACTACTACAACCACTGGGCTGGACGTTTTCACGTGGGTGCTGGGGATCAAACACGGGTCCTTATGCTTGGGAAGCAAGCAATCTACCCAGTGAGCCATCTGCCCAGCCATGGTGCTACACATCCGGTTATTTCTTATAAGCATTTCTTTCTTTCTTCTTGTGTTTTCTTTTTTTCTTTCTTTTTGGTTTTTCAAGGTAAAGTTTCACTCTAGCCCAGGCTGACCTGGAATCCACTATGTTGTCTCAGGGTGGCCTCCAGCTCACAGTGATCCTCCTACCTCTGCATCCCAAGTGCTGGGATTAAAGGTGTGCACCACCACGCCCAGCTTTTATAAACATTTCTTAATATCTCCTACCCACTGATAAGCAGGACAGAGCAGGTGACAATTTTATGTAAAAACAACAGGTCTAGTCTGCATCTTCAGGGCTCAGAAGACACACCTATCAGGGAAAGCAGTGAAGGACCCAAGCAGTGACGAGTTCATACCCCAGACCAACAACTACAATCACTAGGCTGTATCTCTGTAAGAATGCTGCTGAGAATGAGAATCTGGGGCTGGGGACAGGACTTAGTGATTAAGGACCCAGGTTCGATTCCCCAGGACCCATATAAGCCAGATGCACAAGGGGGCGCACACGTCTGGAGTTCGTTTGCAGTGGCTGGAGGCCCTGGCGCACGCATTCTCTCTATCTATCTGCCTTTTCCTCTTCCTCTTTCCCTAGCTCTCTCAAACAAACAAATAAATAAGTAAAATATATTCTTTTTTAAAAAGAATGAGAATCTTATGAGAAAAAAATCACAGGGCTGAGGAGATGGCTCGGCAGGTAAGAACACTTGTTGCACAGGTATGAGGGCCTGAGGAGATGTGAGTTTGATCCCCAGAACCCACACGAAAAGCTAGGCATGGCCGTGCATGCCCGTCTCCCCAGTTCAGTAAGGAGGAGAGACAATTAAGACTGGTCAGCCAGCCTGACTGACAACAGCAGTGCTGGGTTCAGTCTGACTGTCTCAAGAAAACAAGCAAAAGAGTGACAGAGATGGCTTAATGGTTAAAGCGCTCGCCTGTGAAGCCTAAGGACCCATATCCGATTCCCCATTATTCAAGTAAGGCAGATGCACAAAGTGACACACGCGTCTGGAGTTCATTTGCAGTGGCTAGAGGCCCTGGTGCGCCCATTCTCTCTCTATCTGCCTCTCTCTTTCTCTCAACTAAATAAAATAAAATAAAATATTTTTTAAGTGACAGAGAAGAACACCCAGTGCTCTGTTCTGGCCTGTGCATACACACACACATGCACAGACCCCCCCCCCACACACACACACAGCCAAAAAATACTAATAAAAAAGATAAATCACATTGCCAGGTGGGGTGGTGCATGCCTTTAATCCCAGCACTCGGGAGGCAGAGATAGGAGGATAGTCATGAGTTCAAGGCCACCCTGAGACTATATAGTGAATTCCAGGTTAGCCTGGGCTAGAGTGAGACCCTACCTTGAAAAACCAAAATAAATAAATAACTGGTCTGGGGAGATGGCTCAGTGGTTAAAGGCACTTGCTTGTAAAGCCTGACAGCCTAGGTTCAATTCCCCAGCACCCACATGAAGCCAGATGCACAAAGTGGTGCATATGTCTGGACTTCGTTTGCAGCGGTAAGAGGTCCTGGTGTGCCCCAGCACCCTCACTTTCTCTTTTTCTCTCTGCTGACAAATAAATCAATAAAAATAGTTTTAAAAGATAATAACTAGCCAAGCGTGGTGGCATACACCTTTAATCCCAGCTCGTGGGAGGCAGAGGTAGGAGGATCACCATGAGTTCGAGGCCACCCTGAGACTCCATAGTGAATTTCAGGTCAGCCTGGGCTAGAGTGAAAGCCTACCTTGAAAAATCCAAAAAAAAAAAAAAAAGATAGTAACTAATAAATCACTTCTCTACTATCCTAACTGCCATCTCAAGTCAGGCTTTAGGGCTGAAGAGAGAGCTCAGTGCAGGTACTTGCCTGCAAAACCTAAGTACCCAAGTTCAATTCTCCAGTACCCATGTAAAGCCAGATGCACAAGGTGGTGCCTGAATCTGGAGTTCGTTTGCAGCAGCTAGAGGCCCTGGTGCGCCCATTCTCTGTGTCTGTCTCTCTTTGTCTGTGTCTTTCTCTCTCAACTTGCAAATAAAAAAATAAAAATAAATTTAAGTAAGGATTTAAATGTGTTCACTATGGTATGACACACCCATGCATAAAGTCGTCTCTTTTTTTTTAGTACATGTGGGAATGGCTGGGCACATGGGTGCCACGGGGCACGCAGAGGCCTGAGGACCACCTTGGAGGGCTTGTCTCCTCCTTCCTTCTTTGAGACAGGGCCTCTGCCACGCGTCACTCTCGCTCTTTCATGAGCTTCCAGATGCTCCTGGGTCCTCCCACTGCTGCGGGCGCGTAGGGGTTGAAAATACAGGTGCCACTCCGCATTCAACTTCACACGGACGCTGGCAACTGGGTCGGGTTTGCAGGCTTGCAAGCAAGTGCCTTTAACTGCTGAGCCAGCTCCACGACCCCCGCAAAGTCCTTTTTACAATGGAGGACGGCCTATTTCTTTTTAATCCCTTAGCGGTTAGGCAGCCACTTCCCAATGCCAAACCTCCGGGTCTCCCATGCTTGGGCTCCTGCCACAATCCACAACTTACCTTGCAACCGATGCATCATCGTGCTCCACGTGAAAATCCTTTCAGAGTTAAGCCCCAGATTCATAGCCTCTACCCTCCTGCTAAGGCCCCTTGAAGAAGCTAAGGAAACATTTGGAGGCAGTCAGATCCTGGCACTGGAAGAGCTATGCTACCAAGTCCCCGTTGTGGACAGCTTCACACTGCTGGGACGAACATCCAAACCAGGCACAGGTTGGAGGGGGAAGGGATGTATTGCAGGCTTACAGATTCTGAGGATGCTCCATCACTGGTGGAAGAAGCTGCCTCCGTACAGCCCAGCCGAGAGCAAAAGCTCAGCGAGCAAACACCAGCGCCAGCTCACACTCCAAAAGGCAGCAAGCAGCACACGGACCAGGACACAGCTGAAACCTCTCTGCACCTCACTGGGCTGGAAGTTAGATCCACCCCCTCCACCCCACAAACACACCTGAGGACTGGATTCCAGGATCTGCCCCCAGTGACACCCCCTCCAGCCACGCAGCTAGAGACCCATGTTACCAGGTTGAATAAGACACCTGAGTCTATGGAGGACGTACATTCAAACTACCACAGTCACCATCCGAGAACATCAGACGAAGCTTGGAGGGAAATTTCAAGTGATAGCCAAGGCTATTTCATGGCCGAAAAAGCCTGGAGTTTTCTATCTTCCCGAATGGATATATGAGCACTCCACATTTTCAGGCTAAAATGATTTAGGAAAAAAACAAAAACAAAAACAAACCTCTAGATCGCAAGGCTGTTTAATAAGGGATTAATAAAGTTTAGTTGATAATGGGGAAAAACTCTAACAAATGGTTAATACGCCCTCAGCCTGGTTCAAGAGACCATCTCAAAAGGATATGTGCATCAAAATTTTAAAAAGAGAGAGAGAGAGAGAGAGGACTGGAGAGATGCTTAGTGGCTAAGATGCTTGCCTGCAAAGCCTAAGGACCCAGGTTTGATTCTCGAGTTCCCATGTAAGCCAGGTGCATAAGGTGGTGCATGTGTCTGGAGTTCATTTGCAGTGGCTAGAGGCCCTGGTGTGCCCATTCTCTCTCTATTCACCTCTCTCTTTCTCTCTCAAATAAGTATAAAATATTTAAAAAAGAGAAACAAAAAAAAGTCACTCACGCTGGGTCAGGATAGAAAGATGGGTCATTATTGGGGACATAGGAAGGGACAGCCCCCCCCAGGTACCTGGCTGCAGCCCCTCACTAGCGCAGAGGCAAGAAGCCCAGCACAGCATTGTCACGTGCTGGGAGCTGTAGACACAGATATGATGATACTCCTGTTGCATACAGATATTTTGTGTTAAAATAGCACTGAATTTGGCTTAAGACCCTTACTTAGTAGGGTCTCATTCCTTTTCCCAGACATGTTCTGGGAATCTCAAAACGGCCTATTAACTTTATTTACAGTAGAGATATCTTACCTCCACATTTTCTGGTGATGACCTCAACTATAATCCTGCCAGAGGCCTTCAGAAATCACCTTGCAACCCCATTTAGGTTCCTTACCAACCCTTTGACGATAAGAGCTTCAAAACCCACCGAAATCCTATGTATGACTGTTGTAAAGACACAAACTTAGGGCCGTCTCTCAGAGAAGCCCACAGAAATGCTCCTGCATATTTCCTTCTCACCACCATTTTTCCTCTTAAGACTAGTGCTTAATGTCTCTATTAAAATTCCTTTCATAAACTCCAGGTCTGATTTGTGATGACCCATCCTGAAATTCTTTTCCGCGTGGAAGCCAGGAGCCCAGTTTTGAGTCAAGGTCCCTACAGAACTTGGCAAACTCCTCAGGTTACAGGGCGGCATCCTGCAGCTATATCTCTGTCCCTGGCACCCTCTGACGATAACACAAAGGGAAACTGGCAAAAAGGGTCTATAGCAGCAGGTTCCCTTCCAACGGCCACTTACAGAGCTAGGGGACAGATGGCAGAGGTCCGGGAGCCGGCTGGGGCTTGGGGAGCGGTCCAGCTCTGCAGGGGTGGCACCCCATGGCAGAACAGGGTGGTGCCCCATGCAGTCTGAACCCATGGCACGCAGAGCTCACACAGGGTGTTGGCCTTGACCTGTGGGAAGCATGCGGGAGCCAAGCTTATGAGGCGGGAGCTTGTGTAGCGCGAACCACAGGAAAAAAGCCATTGCGCAGGGGACAGTCCTGATATATTGTAACTGCTCCCATCGCGTCAACAGACACATCTTAATGAGTCCGTTAGAGTTTCTCCCAGTGATGCTGAAATGACTCCAATTTCCATGCAAACGGGAGATTGATTAGACCCTCGTCCAATCCCAGGCACAAGAATGAGAGAAAGGCTCAACATACACAGAGATGATTTTTTTTTTTTTTTGGTCTCTCCAGATAACTCTTATATTTGATATTTTGCGTCCTCTTGAAGCAAAGAGATGAGCAAGTTACAAGTATAATTGCCACCTCCCCGAAGGAGAAGCGCCGACACGAGCCAGGGGGGAGGACGGCCGCTTACCTCCGGCTCCGGCGGCGGCGGGGCGGGCTCCTCGTCTGCAGAGGACGGTAAAACTGCCCACGTGATGTTGGCACTGGCTGAGGGCAGGGAGCCAAAGGTCCCGTTTTTCAGTTGTTCTGTGGAATGTGACTTGGGCCCGTGCCATCCAAGGATGTTTTCTGAAATAAAGACCTAGGATGATGCCAGATGTCCTCCAAATAAAACATTTAGGGGCGAAGGAGCTGGCTCAGTCAGTGGGCACCAGCACTGGCTGAACAAACAGGAGGACCTGAGTTTACTCTCCAGCGCACATGCACAAGACGAGCGTGGACACACACACACACACACACACACACACACACACACACATGCACCTGTCACCCCAGTGCTACGGGGCGTGGAGACTGGAGGATCACTGGGGGCTCACTGGTCAACCAGTCCAACCAAGAAAACAGCTAGCTCCAGGTGCAGTGAGAGGCTGTGCCTTAAGGAAATAAAATGATAGACAAGGGCACCTGAAGTCCTTCTATGGGGCATGCGCATCTGCACACACAGGCGCCAAAAAAGTTAAAAATAAAAAGAAACAGATATAGCTCACGAAGTCGTTGCCCCTTGCTACTTAATGCCACAGTGCTGGGATAAGTTCTGAGTGAGGCATCTGCCTGTGTCTCTAAGAACCCGTTTGTCTACAAAATCAGGATTAGAACCGTCACATCCACAGCTTCCCATCGGATAAGGCTGTTTATCTTCACTTTTCAAAAAAAAAAAAAATATATATATATATATGTATATAAATATATATATATGGATATATGGAGCTGGAGAGCTGGCTCAGCAGTTAAAGGCACTGGCTCACAAACCCTGCTAGCCTGGGTTTGATTCCCCAGTGCCCATATAAAGCCAGATGCACAAAGTGGTGCATGTCTCGGGGTTCATGTCTCTGGGGTTCATGTCTCTTGCAATGGCAAGAGGGCCTGGTGCACCAATTTTCATTCCCTTATGCTCTCACTCTCTCTCTCTCTCTCTTTCTCTCTCCTTACAAATAGATAAAAATAGTAAAAAGTACATTTCCAATCAAAACCAAGTCATTTTATCATTAAAAGGCAAACAGGCTTTTCTAACTGTGGTTTACTGTTTAATAACCATGGTTCAGGAAAGGTGTCTGCATAGACTTTATCAGCAAGGTTCAGGCCACTAAGGCTCCTCACAACACACGCACACACACACATGCACACACACACACACACACACACACACACACGCACACACACACTTGTGGCTCTGCTCGTTCTCCTCTGCTTGGAATTGTGGAGTTCTGTCTGGACCATAGGCAGCTAGGAAGATCTGGATGCCAGAAGCGAGTTCACCTCTTTCCCAATGTGGGGTACAGATTTGAATAGCCTGTGTAGATTATTTTAAGACCCAAGGGGCTGCAATGTCATGGCAGTGGGGGAATCTAAGTTTTTGTTTTGAGAGAGAGAGGGAGAGAATAGGCACACCAGGGCCTCTAGCCACTGCAAACGAACTCCAGATGCATGTGCCGCCTTGTGCATCTGGCTTACGTGGGTACTCGGGAATTGAACCTGGGTCCTTAGGCTTCGTAGGCAAGAGCCTTAACCACTAAGCCATCTCTCTAGTGTCTTAAGTCTTAAAAGAATCAGAAGCAGAGGAGACAAATTACCCACTGAGAGGTTTCTGGGTCCCTCTATATCACAACTTCCAACCATGTTTCTCGATGAAGATGGTTAAAGACAGAAGGACGGGTAAACAGGGTGAAGGGAAACGTGATTTTAGGGGTACTGTTCCATCTGCTCTCCCCCCAAGTGGTTTCAATTTCAACCTGTCGCTACATCCAAAATCCTGCCGTTGCAGCTCTGTCCCTTCAGGCCCTTGAAGTTACCAGAGACTCAGTGAAAATTAAGGGGAAACATGTTTGCTGGAATTGGACCTTAATTTTTTTAAGGGATTAATTTTAGGACTAAGAAAATGGCTCAGGCTTTTACATATGTAGGAGTTTTAGAATGAGCTCGTTCCATCCAGAGCCCAGAAGTCACAAGACAGAGTAACAGACCACGGCACATTCCCAAGGGAGACCTCAGCATTCCACCAGATGAGGGAAACACCTAGAAGCTAGACTCAGACATGTTCACTCCACCTGGATCTTCCAGGCAGAGAAGGGAGAGAAAGCTAAGGAGCTGAGTGTCTGAATTCCTCTGCTCTGTGCCTAAGTTCACATGGATCCTCTCGGAGCCTGAATCAAGCTGGAAGTTTTCTGTTTTGTTTTGTTTTCTTTTCTTTTCTTTTCTTTTCTTTGTTTTGTTTTGTTTTGTTTTCCCACAGGAGACATCAGAGGGAAACTGGCTCAATGTAGCTCTGTATCGATGCTAATTTGCTGACTTGCTTCATTTCTTTTTTGAGAAAGGGTCTTATGCAGCCTAGGCTAGCCTCATATTCACGATGTAGCTGAGGCTGACCTTGAACTCCTGATCCTCCCGCCTCCAATTTCAAGTGCTGGGGTTATAGATATGTCCCATCACACCTGGCCTGAACTTACTGATTATGACCATGGTGCTGTCTATACAGGAGACACATATAGATACAGATGTGCATGAATAGGCATTCGTATGTGCGCCCATGGGCACGTGGAGACTGATGTCACGCGTCTTCCTGTATCGCTCCCCACCTTACTTTGCGGGGGAAGAGCCTCTCATTGAACCCAGGGCTCTAGACTGGCCAGTCAGCAAGCCCCAAGATCCTGTCTCCACCTCTCCAGTGCTGGGATTACAGGCACATGTGACGCCTTCTGTGGATGCTGGAGATCTGAGCTCAGCTCCTCACGTTTATGCAGTGGACACTTTGTCTACGGGAGATATTCCCAGCCTCAGGAATGGCCACTTTGTTTTTGTTCTGGGTCTTTTTGGTTTTTTTGTTTTTTAATTTCAGGCAAGGTCTCACTCTCTAACCTGGAACTCACTCTATAGCTCAGGCTGGCCTCGAACTCATGGCAGTCCTCCTACCTCAGCCTCTCCAGGGCGAGGATTGTAGTTGGTGCCACTATGCCCTGGTGAAGGTATGCTCTTTAAACAAAGTCACACAGAAACACTTAAGGGTGAAGAGATATCGTCAAATCTTTAACGTGGCTAAAAATAATCATAATACGCTTCACAGAGCAAATAAAGATGAAGTAAATACCATAAAATGCTCCCATTGAAGGAATTTGGGAGAATATAGGAGAACTTTCCATACTATTCTTGCAACTTTCTTTGAAGTCTGAAATCGAGTTTTTTTTTAATATCATTGAGCGAGGCCTGGACTCAGTTGCTCAGGCTGATCTCAAGTTACTACGTAGTCCACATTGGCTTCGAACTCACACCAATCCTCCTGCCTCTTAAGCCTCCAGAGGGCTGTGTGTATGCCACCACGCCCCGTTCTGAGCTTGTTTTCAGAGTAAACTAACTGTGTACCTGCCGCGAAAGACATGTGGAGCTGACAGAACCCAGGCTGGTGCAGCCCAGAGGACCAGGACCTCCTGGTGGTGCAGCTCCGGATGGAACACAGAGCCCCGAGCAGGAGAGACAGCCTGTCCCGCCCTCAGCTGGGTGGCCTCAGACCAGGGTAAGTCACTAGCTGCTCTGCCCCTCAGCACCTCATCCAAAACATGGGAATAGTTGTATCCATTCTTTTTAAATTATTTTTTAAATTTTATTTTGTTTGTTTTTTGAGGTAGGGTCTCAGTCTAGCCCAGGCCGATCTGGAATTCACTATGGAGTCTCAGGGTGGCCTCGAACTCACGGCAATCCTCCTACCTCTGCCTCTCAAGTGCTGGGATTAAAGGCGTGCGTCACCATGCCAGGCTCTTTTTTAAATTTTTATTTATTTATTTGACAGAAAGAGGGGGAGAGAGAGAGAGAGAGAGAGAATGGGCATACCAGGGCCTCCAGCCTCTGCAAACAAACTCCAGACACATGCGGCCCCTGGTGCATCTGGTTAATGTGGGTTCTAGGGAATCGATCCAGGGTCCTTTGGCTTTGCAGGCAAATGCCTTAGCCACTAAGCCATCCCTCCAGCCCTAGTTGAATCCATCCTGTAAGGATTTCATGTGCTCTGAACACTAGTGGGACCTGAGCTCAGCAAACAACTCTGGGCACGAGGAGGAGAAATTCAAAAGACTCAACACACGGATGGTCACCACTGAAACCCCAACCACGCTTTTAATCTTCAGTGAGACAGAGTACAACGGGCCCTGGGGAGAAGTCTGAAATACACACTGTCACCCATTGCCTCATTATGTGTTTTATACGTAAGTTATCTGTCTCTTTGTTAAATGACCCTGGGATGACAAAGATCAACAGGCTAGGGGACCCCTTAGGGGTACGGTGACACGCTTAGCAAGCAAGAAGTTCTGAGTTCAACCCCTAATACTAAATGCATCACAAAGGCTTCTGTGATGATATTAATTGTGAAACTTTATATATGACAAGACCATCTTAAGCTACTGTGATTGTAGATAGACAGATATTGTGTTTAAAAAATTTTTTTTTAAATTTTAGAGATAGAAAGATAGGGAGAGAGAATTGGCATGTCAAGGCCTCAGCCACTGAAATTGAACTCCAGACACTTGTGCCACCTAGTGGGCAGGTGTGACCTTACGCTTGCCTCACCTTTGTGTGTCTGGTTTACGTGAGATCTGGAGAATCAAACATGGGTCCTTAGGCTTTGCAGGCAATTGCCTTCACCACTAAGCAATTCTCCAGCCCAGACACTGTGTTTTTGAGACAGGGTCTCACTCGAGCCCAGGCTGACCTGGAACTCTCTGTAGCCCAAGGTCACCTCAAATTCACAGCAATCCTCCTGCCTCAGCCAACCGAGTGCTAGGATCAAAGGCGCATGGTACCGCACCTTGTCTTTGATATTCGTTACTGAATTTAGTCTTCGCTAACAACTTTATGTCTGCATGTTAAGGGAGCGTGCTGCGGCCTCATATCGGGAGAGGAGCGAGAAACACTCCAGCCTTCCCGCGGCTGCCCCTGAGGGGACCTGCATAAAGCTGTCCTGGGGATGGGTGACCAGGACAGACAAGTGAGGCTGTGTGCTGACTACAGTGACTGATAAATTGTAGCAGGTGGATACCATGGAAACACTGGATGGAGGGTACTCAACAATGGATCTGAAAGACAAAAAGCTACGGACAAGGGCTACAAAAAGAACAAAGCCTATACAGCAAATGTGAAAGGAGTTTCAAAGTATTTGTGTGCACACATTAACTGCATTTTTTTTTTTCAAGGCAGGGTCTCACTCCAGCCCGGGCTGACCTAGAACTCACCCTTATAGCTCCCGGCTGGCCTTGAACTCATGGCGATCCTCCTACCTCAGCCTCCCCAGTGTTGGGATTAAAGGTGTGTGCCACCAAGCCCATCACATTAACTGTATTTTCAAACTATTTACTTACTGGGGCTAGAGAGATGGGTCAGAGGTTAAAAACTTGCTTGCAAAGCCTGACGGAAGCAGGCTCGATTCACCAGTACACACATCTAGCCAGATGCACACAAAGTGGAGCATGCATCTGGAGTCCTTTGCAATAGCAAGAGTGGTGCATGCGTCTGGAGTGTATTTGCAGTAGCAACAGGTCTGGGTGCACCCATTCTCTCCACCCCTCATAAACAATATTTTTAAAATTATTTCACTTATTTAATTTATCCATTTGCATGTGTGCATGTGTATGCATGTTGATGGCCATGCACGTGTCACGGTGCACATGTGGGGATCAGGGGACACCTCGGCAGTGTCTGTGCTCTTCTTCTTCCTTCTTTGAGACAGGTCTCTTGCCACTGCAAATGAAAACCAGTCTAGAGCTGGAGAGATGGCTTAGCGGTTAAGTGCTCATCTGTGAAGCCTAAGGACCCCGGTTCGAGGCTCGATTCCCCAGGACCCACGTTAGCCAGAGGCACAAGGAGGCGCACGCGTCTGGAGTTCGTCTGCAGTGGCTGGAGAACCTGGAGTGCCCATTTCTCTCTCACATAAATAGATAGATAGATAGATAGATAGATAGATAGATAGATAGATAGATATAGATATAGATATAGATATGTAGATATATAAAAGCAAAGAAAACCAGTCCAGCTGCCCTGCAAGCTTGAGATTCTCTCGGCCCTGCTTCCCACTGTCACGGGGACTTTGGGGTCATGGACGCATGTGCCACTTTGCATCGGGCTGGGTAGGCTCAGACTCAGGCAAACACACTTTGCAAGCAAGCTCTTTTAACTGCTGAGCCAGCTCCCCAGCCCAGTGAGTTTTTTAATAGGCTACTGCACTGCTAATTTGGAAAAGCAAAAGATATCCCAAACTGGAGGGGGTTGGGAAGAGACACAATGGATCAGAAAGGAAGGCTAGCTGAGCATGGCACACACCTATAAGTCTGAAACAGGAGAATCGCCGTGAGTTCAACAACATCCTGAGCTACATAATGAGTTTAAGAACAGGCTGGGCTACACTGCAAGACCCTGTGTCAAAAAGCCAATGAGGGCTGGAGAGATGGCTGAGTGGTTGGGTCACTTGCTTCCAAAGCCTAAGGACCCATGTTCAGCTCTCTAGATCCCACATAAGCAAGCCACATAAAGGTGAGGCAAGTGCAAAGTCTCACACACCCACCAGGTGGCGCAAGTGTCTGGAGTTCGATTGCAGTGGCTGAGGCCCTGGAATGCCAATTCTCGCTCACTTGCTCACTCTGTCTCTTGCTCTCTCTCTGTTAAAAAAAAAAAAAAAGCAGGGCTGGAGAGATGGCTCAGCAGTTAAAGGGATTTGCTCGCAAAGTCTGGCGGCACAGGTTCAGTTCTCCAGTACCCGTGTAAAGCCAGACGCCCAAAGTGGCACATGCATCTGGAGTTCCTATGAAATGGCAAGAAGTCCAGGTGTGCCCATGCCCATTCTCTCTCTAGTAAATAAACATGAATGAATGAATGAATGGGGACGGCGGTGGGAGGCACACAAGCTCAAACTGGGCAATCTACATCCTGACCAGACGAGCACGGGGCACGGGGACAGGGCGCCTCACCTGGGGCCCCCGGCTTCTGGCTGGGGGGGCCTGCCTGGCGCACACTCTGCTGTAACAGGGTGAGGCACTCCCCAAGGCAGCTGAGGGTGGCAGCGGAGGTAGCTTTTAGGAGCAGCAGGTCCTGGTCCAGGGAAGTGAGGGGGCCAGAGCCTGGCAGGGACTCGATGGCGTGCACAAGGTTTTTCTGCTGTCCTTCCACGTGATTCATCATCTGGAAAACAAGGAAGAGGCAGGTGGTGAAGGACGGACGGTCTCTTTCCACAGGGCTGGCGAGCCAGCATGAAGCAGGCAGAGACAAGCAAATTCAGCCTATGAAGTGCTTGGTACACAGTGGGCCTTTGCTGTGATACTCAGCCAGCGTGCCCCATCTGAATCCATCTGTCAATTCTAAGACAATGCTAGGACAGCAGAGCCAAAAGAACCATCGGGACCCTGGGGACCCCTTCACAGAGGACCCTGGGGATCCCTTTACAGATATGTAGTAGGCAGGCCAACAGCAAATCCATCAAAGCAAAAGTCTTGGGTTGAGGATATAGCTCAGTGGGCAGACTGCTTGCCCAGTGAGAGCCTGGGTTCCATACCCAGTACCACATACAACCACTTTTAGGGCTGGAGAGATGGCTCAGCAGTTAAGGCATTTGCTCGCCGAGCCTAAAGACCCGAGTTTCATTCCCTAATACTCATGGAAGGCCAGATGCCCAAAGTGGCACATGCACCTAAGTCCATTTGCAGCAGCTGGAGGCCCTGGTGCACCCATTCTCTCAGTCTGTCTCTCTTCTGCTTGCAAATAAATAAAATAAAAATATTTTTTAAAAAGTTGCAGGGCTAGAGGGGTGGATCAGCTGTTAAGGTGCTTATCTGCAAAATCTAATAACCCAGGTTCAATTCCCCAGGACCCACGTAAAGCCAGCTGCACAAAGTGGTGCATGCATCTGGAGTTTGTTTGCAGCAGCTAGGGACCCTGGCACGCCCACTTGTTTGTCTCCCTTCTCTCCCCCACCCCCACCACAAATAAATAAATTAATTAAATATATTTATTAAAAGTTGTAAACCCAGCCCTTGGGATGTGTAGGCAGGAAGGTAAGAAGTTTGAGGTCATTCCATGGCTACATGGTAGGTTTGAGGCCAGCCTGGGATACATGAGATCTGTGAAAAATAAAATCAGAGCCAGGCGTGGTGGCGCACGCCTTTAATCCCAGCACTCGGGAGGCAGAGGTAGGAGGATCGCCGTGACTTTGAGGCCACCCTGAGACTCCATGGTGAATTCCAGGTCAGCCTGGGCCAGAGTGAGACCCTACCTTGAAAAACCAAAAATAAATAAATAAATAAATAAAAATAAAATCAGGAGCTGGGGAGACGGCTTAGCAAGTAAAGTGCTTTCTGCACAAGAATGGGGACCTGAGTTTAGATCTCCAGCACCCGTATGGAAAGGCAGGCATGGGACACACCGATAATTCCAGCGTTGGTGAAGCGGAGACAACGGGACCCCGGGGTCTGACAAGCTAGTCTATTGTACTTGGTGAGCGTCAGGTTCAGTGTCTCAAAGAATAAGAGCAAATGATAAAGACACCAGCCGTCAACCTCTGGCCTCCACACACATGCATTCACACGTGCACATGTATCACACACACGTGTAGCCACACATAATGGGAACATGCATATATACACATGATCACCCTACACACATACATCGGCCAAAAAACAAAACCCATCAGAAGTTCTTGTCACCTTCCGTGGGAGTTAACTATGAGCTGATGAGGATCAGTAGGTACACTGGGGCTTTCCTTCAGGATGAGAGCAATTATTTTTGCTCTGCCTCCAGCCCTTGGTAACCACATTTTCTGAGGTAGATTAATAAAAGCGAAAACAGAAGGGGCTGGGGAGATGGCTCAGTGGTTAAGGTGCTTGCCTGCAAAGCCTAAGGACCAGAGTTTGATTCCCCAGTACCCATTAAAGCCAGATGCACAAGGTGGCGCATGAGCCTGGAGTTCATTTGCAGTGGCTAGAGGCCCTGGTGTGCCCATTCTCTCTCTCTCTCTCTCTCTCTCTCTGTGTGTGTGTGTGTGTGTGTGTGTGTGTGGTGTCTATCTCTGCCCCTCTCACTTGCAAATAAATAAAATATTTTTTACAAAATAATATCAGAAGCTGGTGTGAGTAAGCCCATGGTGAGGCCAGTGCCAAGCCATCCCGTTCCCAGTTACTATGCAGGACATGACATCCTGTCATCTGTGCGAGACGCGAGGAGGAAGAACTGAAGAGCCAGGCTCCCGGCCCGGCCTCCCCGCAGCAAACCGAGATTTCCGCATGCGTGGCCTGGCTTCAGCGCATGGGCAAACGGTGGTCTGATTGTGTCTTTGAACTGGCAATCCAAGGAGAAGGAACTCCATGGAGAGCTAGAAAACATGGAACGGTTATCTCGTGAAGTTCGCGTCCCCTCGTGGTTTACAGCTTGTCCCATTAAACAAGATGATGTCCATAAGGCGCTTAACTCCAGCTCTGAGACAAGAGGGAGCAGAGGTGACTGCCCAAGGTCACAGGACTGCTGGCGCAGAGCAAAACAAAACGCCTGTTCTCAGGACTCTATTCTATTGCTTTTCAGGATATATTTTCTTTTCCTTCCTTCCTTCCTTCCTTCCTTCCTTCCTTCCTTCCTTCCTTCCTTCCTTTCTTTCTTTCTTTCTTTCTTTCTTTCTTCTGTCTTTCTGCTTGTTTTTTTTAATTCATTTTATTTATTTATTTGAAAGACAGGGAGAGGAAGAGGCAGAGAGAAAGAAAGAATTGGCATGCCAGGGCCTCCAGCCACTGCAAACGAATTCCAGATGCATGTGCTCCCTTGTGCACCTGGCTTGTATGTGCCCCCTTGTGTATCTGGCTTATGTGGGTCCTGGGGAATTGAACCAGGGTCCTTAGGCTTCGCAGGCTAATGCCTTAACTGCTAAGCCATTTCCTCAGCCCCTTTCTGCTTGTTTTTGTATGTGTTTGTGTACGTGTGTATGGTGAGCGTGCATGTGTGCATGCTTATGTCTGTGCATGCACATGTGTGTGAAGGCCAGGGGTCAACATCGGGGAGCTTCCTCAGATGCTCCCCGTCTTATTCTGAGCCGGGGTCTCTCGCCGAACGTGCAGCTCACTGACTGAGCTGGACTAACAGTCGGCCTGCCCAAGTGTCTTCCTGCCTCTGTCCCCCCAGCACTGAGATCACAGGTGACCACCACTCCGGGTAGCATTGTACAGGAGTGCTGGAGATGGGAACTCAGGTCCTCTACGTCCCCGTGAGCTGACGGTCAGAGAGGCCCATAACCAACCCCTCAACACAACACAGACAGTCGCCACTGCTCTTGGTTGCCCACTGGAACTAGATGCTAGGACACTACTGCTGAATATACCACAGGCTTTGGTTGCAGGACACTGAGAAATCAAGTGGGAACTGAGTTGGAAGCCTCCTCCCTGCTGGCTAGCTGGCTGGGGCTAGAAAAGGCTATGCAGATTGTGGGGGGATGGCTGGGGGGAGAAAAGTCGTTACAATCTTACCCAGCAGCAGAGCCTGCAAGTTATATAACTGACCAGCTAGGCAACAGTGGCAAGGCTGTTATGGGGGTAACCAACTGTTCTCGGATTGGACCTGAGGCCTCTTCCACAGGGGGGAATTCCTGCCTGGTACTGAAAACCTAATCAAAAGTCTATGTCTGGGGTGGCCATAGGCCCTAAGGGGGAAGATACTATTGTTGTTTGGCTAAATAGGTCTGTTGGGCTCTTCAAATTGCCCTGTAAGTGTGTGTGTGTTTAGTCTCACAGATCAGTTCTGCGGTCACCTTCAGTTAGAGAAACCTCTTGTTGCAGATGGTGACTACGAGGAAGACTCAAAACTCATCAGTGTGCTGTCAACAAGTGACTGTGGCATGCTCAATGCTAAACAGGAAGTTTGTATCACCGCCTCCCAGCCTCAGGGGACATGGCAGAAGAGGGGGCAGAAAGAAAGGAAGAGCCAGAGGATGGGGAGGAGTGCTTTGTAATGGTGTCTTCCAGACATGAAGTGGTCATTACATTCATGACCTCACAGCTGTTAGGACCTGCACAATATTGGGCCCATCAACATCCCGTCATGGATGGTGGAGGAGGGGGAAAAAGACATCAAAATAGAAGATGAGCTTCCTGGGAGAAAAAAGAGGAAAGGAGGGAGCAAAAATATTTTTAAAAAGGAAAAGAAAGCTCTGGTTGTCATGCTTGGTTGGCAAGTACTTTCCCCACTGAGCCATCTCCTCAGCCCTGCTTCATTCAGGTTTTTCCTTAAAAGCTGTGCTCAGTTTGGAGGAATATCTCTATTTTATTATTTGATTTGATTTTAGAGAGAGAGAGAGAGAGAGGGAGAGAAAGAGAATCGGCGCACCAGAGCCTCAGCCACTGATATCGAAGTCCAGAGACTTCCGCCACCTTGTGGGTGTGTGCAACCTGTGCTACCTTTGTGTGACTTGCTCACGTGGGATCTGCAGAGTTGAACATGGGTCCTTAGGCTTCACAGGCAAGCGCCTTAACCACTAAGCAATCTCCCCAGCCCAGAGTATCTTGCTCCATCACTGTTACCTGCCTTCCCAGAGGATCCCTGCCACCAACATGAGGAGACCAGCTGAGAAGGAGCAGTAATTCAGTTAGGACCGGTGGACTTGAACCTAAAACTGACTCCACATGGGAAAGTCTCCCACAGACTCATGTGTTTGGACACTCAGTCCCCTGCTGCTGGGAACTTCTGGGATGGTCCAGCAGTGGAGCCTCGATGAAGGAAGTGGGTCACTGGAGGTCAGGCCTTGAAGGTTACAGCCTTCCCTACTTCAAGAGAACCTCTCTCTGCTTCCTGGTCCTCTGAGATGTGAGCAAGTGGCTGCCTCACTCCCCATGCCAAGGAACCAATGTCACAACGGGTCGACTGTGTCCTCTCTAACTGTAAGTCAGAAGCACAGTCTCTTCCCTTAAGGCGCTTCCAGCCGGGTATTTGGTCACAGTGACAAGGAAGGTAACCAGGATGTCGTACTTAGGGTTTTTGTTCCCTTTGGGAACAGATGAACACCAATTTTCTATCATAACTGGCAATCCCACTTAGCAGGTGTCATCACATCAAAATGTGATTTTTCTTTTTAAGACTGAGAGGATGGCTCAGTAGTTAAAGCCACTTGTTTGCAAAGCCTGCTGGTCTGGGTTGGCCCAGGTTCAATTCTCCAGTGCCCACGTAAAGCCAGACGCACAAAGTGACACATGCATCTGGAATTCATTTGCAGTGGCAAGAGTCCTGGTGTAGCCATTCTCTCTCTCTCTCTCTCTTCACAGATAAATAAATAGAAATATACATTTCTAAAACACCAACATCAGCTCAGGAGGTAAAGTACTTACCACACAAGTATGACCTGAGTTCAGATCCCCAGTATCCACATAAAAATCAGGACATGGTAACAGGTGTCTGTAATCCCAGTGCCAGGGAGGCAGAGACAAGTGGATGCCCTGTACACACTGACCAGCTAGGCAAGCTTTATGCTCAGTTGGGAGAGCCTGTCTCAAAAAAATAAAAAAGAGAGCTGGAGAGATGACTTAGCAATTAAGCATTTGCCTGTGAAGCCTAAGGACCCTGGTTCGAGGCTCGATTCTCCAGGACCCACGTTAGACAGATGCACAAGGGGGCTCACGTGTCTGGAGTTCGTTTGCAGTGGCTGGAGGGCCTGATGCGCCCATTCTCTCTCTCTCTCTCTTTCTGCCTCTTTTCCTCTGTCTGTCACTCTCAAATAAATAAATAAAAATAAACAAAAAAATTTTAAAACTGAAAAAGAGAGCTGGGCATGTTGGCACATGCCTTTAATCCCAGCATTCAGGAGGCATAGGTAGGAGGATTTCTGTGAGTTCGAGGCCACCCTGAGACTATATAGTGAATACGAGGTCAGCCTGGACTAGAGTGAGACCCTACCTTGAAAAACCAAAATAAGCCAGGCGTAGAGGCGCACGCCTTTAATCCCAGCACTCGGGAGGCAGAGGTAGGAGGATTGCCGTGAGTCCGAGGCCACCTTGAGACTCCATAGTGAATTCCAGGTCAGCCTGAACTAGAGTGAAACCCTACCACAAAAAAACAAATAAATAAAAATAAAAAAGAGGCTGGAGAAATGGCTTAGCAGTTAAGGTGTTTGCCTGCAAAGCCAAAGGACTCAGGTTCAATTCCCCAGGACCCACGTAAGCCAGATGCACAAGGGGCACATGTATCTGGAGTTCGTTTGCATTGGCTAGAGGCCCTGGCACACCCATTCTCGCGCTCTCTCTCTCTCTCTGCCTCTCTCCTTTCTCTCTGCTTGCAAGTAAATAAAACCTAAAAAAATTTTAAAAGGAAGGCTCAAGAGATGGCTCAGCACTTAAAGCACTTGCTTGAAAAGCCTAACAACCTTGGTTTGGCTGCCCAGTACCCATGTAAAGTTATATGCACAAGTTGGCGTGTGTATGTGCAGTTCGTTTGTAGCAGCAGGAGGCCCTAATGGGCCCATTCTGTCTGTCTCTCTTCTCTCCATCTCTCTCTGTTTGCAGTTAAATAAATAAAAAGATTAAAAGCTTCTGGGTTTAAAATAAATAAAAATAAAAAAGAGTGACTGAGGAAGATACGTGATGATGACATTTGGCCTCTAGGCACCTGCACACACACACACACACACACACACACACACACACACACTAAACCATCAATATTCACACCTATTGTAGCAATTATCTTCTCACTGCTGGTGGGGAAACACCAAGAGCGGATATGGAAGGAAAGGGTTTATTTTGTTATAGTCTTGAGGGAAAGCCCCATCATGGCTGGACATCACAGGAGAGAGCAGCAAGAGTAAGGAAGCTTGGGCAAGAGGGAGCTGGGCTTCAACACCCCAAAGCCCACGCCCAGCAACACCCCTCCTCCAGCAAGCCTCCATTCCCACACTGCCAGCAACTGGGGACCGAGAATGAGGCTTAACCACAAACACACGAGCCTGTGGGGACCCTTCACATTCAACCCCCCCCCCCCCACGCTGCAGAGACGCTGCTTGGAACAGTCTCACTTCACTGGTCAAAGAAGTCGGCTTCTGTGGATTCCGGAGGTTACATCTAGTTATCCTGGCTCCTCCCTCAGCACTCAGAACATTCCAGGGACTCAGTAAATACACATTTCTCCTTCAGTCCTTTTCTCCAGAAAGCTCTCCACACCAATTGATTCAAAGTTCCACCTCTAGGCCAGTTCCTTGCACTCATCAGCACTCTGAGCTTTCTCAGAACCAATAATCACCTTCTACCTGAACCTGTAACCCAGCTATTTACTGTGCTTATCTGCAGTACAGTGTAAGCAGCAGACATCACCTGTGTTCCCTGATGTATCCAAGTCCAGTAAATTCATCCAGTTGACTGTCTGACTGACTGACTGAATGAATGAATGAATGCATATTTCACTGTTCCATCTCTGACACCAAGTCCAGAGAAACCATTTATTCTCAGCAGTACAATGGGGGATTGGAGGAGGTGAGTCCGTGGTTAAAGGTTCCTGCTTGCAGCTCTGCTGACCTGAGTTCAATCCTCTGCGGATCCCACCTGAAACCAGACGCAAGAGCAATGAGAGGTGGAGCCAGCATAGGGTAAAGGAGGGTAACCCCTCTTTTCTGTTTCGGCTTGCCAAGGAATATTGCCAAACTGGCTAAATTTAATTTCAAACAAGATGAAATGCACAAATATTCACTGACAGTCACTAACAGTCAGGGGAAAGTGGATTTGGGACTATTTGTAAGGAGTCAGCGTTTTCCGTTAAGTTTCTTAACCATAAAACGTTGTCTTAGACAAATGATGTGTTGAAAAGAAATGTAACGGTGACGCGTATAATCCATTATGGTTTTTAGGATTATGAATGAAGCCATAAACCTCGCAGAAAAAGGTGAGCAAGAAGACGAAGCCGTTAACTGCCGGGAATGTGCTTGGTTTTAATCATGAAAAAGAACCGTTTTGCCAATTACCCCGCATGGGATAAATACTTGCTGTTTCTCAAGCATAAGCTATTATGCAGACGCGAGCTAATAAAAACAGAAGTGGCTTCCAGGATGCCCTGCGCTGCCGCAGGAGAGGCCCATGCTCAGAGACGGCCGCACAGCCTCTCTCTGAAAGCATCCAGACAGTCGGTGGCAGAGGGAAGGTGGCTTTCTGAAAAAGACATCTGGGAAATGCAGTGGAGTGGCCCGATGAGGAGAGAATCCTTGGGACTGACTGAGGGTGCCAGGGTTCTAAGCCCCTAAAGGCCTCAGACCACACAGTCAGGCCCAAAGGCTTTGCGGCCTAGTGGGTCCACAGCGCCCCCTGGAGAAAGCTTTGAGATTTACCAACACGAGGTCTTCCCTGGGGAGGCCATCGGCCCCTTACCACCTTCAGCCTTTGAGTAAAATAATTTGATGACAAATAAAGGGGAAAAAAAAATAATAAAGTGAGCTGGGAATATGGCTCAGGGAATAAAGCACTTTCCACACAAGCGTGACTACGTTAAGTTCAGCTCCCTGGCACCAACATAAAAGCCAGCGCCTTTATGGCAAGGTGGATGGACGGCATTTCTCAGAGGCTTGCAGATCGGCCGGTCTGGAGGAGGCAGCAGTGAACAGTGAGAGACCTGAGGTCCTGGTGGAAGCTGTCCTGGGACCTCCACACGTGTACCATGGTGCACCTGCACCCACACCCACACACACACACACACACACGTAAAATAAAATAAATAGAACACAGGAACCGGCGCAAAGCAGAAACCTGCCTCGTGTCCCTTTACTTAGCCAAGCGCGGCAGCTCACGCCTGTAATCCCAGCACTCAGAGACGGGAACGGGAGGGTTGTCGGAAACTCAAGACCAGTCTGGGCTACACAGAGAGACTGTGTCTCAAAAGAAAATTCAGGGGGCTGGAGAGCTTGCTCGGTGGTTCAGGCACTTGTGTGCAACCCTAACTGCCCGGGTTCAATTCCTCCGTACCCACATAAAGCCAGATGCACAAAGTGATGCATGTATCTGGAGTTCGTCTGCAGTGGCTCTGGTGTGCTCCTTCCCTCCCTCCCCCACCCTGCACATAAATAAAAAGAAATCTCAGTTACCCCTTCTCCATGAGATGCAAAGCAGGGCTCTTATTTATTTATCTATTTATTTATGACCAAGAGACAAAGTCTCATGTTCAATCCCCAGCGGGTGGAGCCTTTGGGAGGTGGGTGGCACCTTGCTAGAGGAGGTATGTCACTTGGAGTGAGCCTTGGGATTTAAAATTCTTTTTTGTTTTTATTTATTTATTTATTTATTTAAGAGAGTCAGAGAGAGACAGACAGACAGAATGGGCACGCCAGAGGCTCTAGCCACTGCAAACGAACTCCAGATGCATGTGCCACCTTGTGCTCTGGCTTACATGGGTTCTGGGGAATCAAACCTGGGTCCTTTGGCTTTGCAGGCAAACGCCTTAACCGCTAAGCCATCTCTCCAGCCCCCTCTGCTGGCTAACTCACTCTTTTGGGATGTTTCCTCCCAGCTGATATGACAAGATATGACACTTTAGCCGGGCGTGGTGGCGCACGCCTTTAATCCCAGCACTCGGGAGGCAGAGGTAGGAGGATCGTTGTGAGTTCGAGACCACCCTGAGACTCCATAGTGAATTCCAGGTCAGCCTGGGCCAGAGTGAAACCCTACCTCAAAAAAATAAATAAAAAATATAAAAATAAAGATATGACACCTTACCACCTGTTCTTGTCATGCGTTCTCCACTATGATGAAATGTTCCCTTGACACTGTAATCTGAAATAAAGAGTTTACTTCCATAAACTACTTCTGGCCTGGTGTTTTCTCTAGCAATGAGAAGGTAAGTGTCACAGAAAATGTGGCATTGACAGGACATACCCTTGCACAACTGTAACAGTGAATTCTAAGAGGCTCTGGTTCCCTTTCCATGTGCCCACAGGCCTAGCAAGAAGAGATAAAAGTATAGACCTCTGCCTGTACCAACCAGTCTTTTTTTTTTTTAATTTTATTTATTTCACAGAGCAAGAAGGGGAGAGAGACAGAGAGAGACAATGGGCACACCAGAGCCTCCAGCCACTGCAAACGAACTCCAGACATGTGCGCCCCCTTGTGCATCTGGCTAATGTGAGTCCTGGGAAATCGAACCTGGGTCCTTTGGCTTTGCAGGCAAACGCCTTAACCGCTAAGCCATCCCTCCAGCCCCTAACCAGTCTTTAAAAAAATCTGTTGACCAGCTTGCTTTCATCACACAAGTTTCAAATCAGAGTCCTAAACACTTCCTCCAAGGTGCATTAACATTAGTCACCTATGTGTTGAACAACAATCCAAAGAAAGTAGAAATTTCAGCCAGGCGTGGTGGCACATGCCTTTAATCCCAGCACTTGGGAAGCAGAGGTAGGAGGATCGCCATGAGTTCAAGGCCACCCTGAGACTACATAGTGAATTCCAGGTCAGCCTGAGTGAGAGTAAGAAAAAAACCTACCTCAAAAAAACCACAAAGAGAGAGTGTGTGTGTGAGAGAGAGACATCAAAGTAGAAACTAGAAGAGGGACTAATTGGAAGAAATAAAGGGTGGTCCAAATTGAGTATCAAAGATAAACCCTCTGAAATGATCAACTCTGGGGTTGTGAGAGAAATTAAATACAGGTCAGGTTGAACTACAGAGGGGAAAACACTCTGGCCTGTTTCCCACAGCCCCCATCATGCAGAATCCCATCACCATAGCTAATGCTAGTAGCATCTGTGGAGATTAAAGAAGCTGAGCCCAAGAACACTCCACACCCTGGCCACTCCACAAGTTCAAGTCTTTTGAACAGAGCCTCAGGAGGCTGTAAGGATCTCCCATGTCTGGACTGCCTCTGGGTCTTCTGAGCTGCCAGTCTAGATACAGGTTTCCATGCAGCTACAAAGTCAGTTCGGAATTCACTCTGTAGTCTCGGGGTGGCTTCGAACTCACCACCATCTTCCTACCCCTGCCTCCCAAGTGCTGGGATTAAAGGCGTGCGCCACCGCGCCCCGTTTACAAAGGCAGTTCTGAAGGCCAAGGCAAACAGTACAAGGTCAGTCGTTCATCCGTGATGGACAAAAGAACCAGGGAACACAGACCCCCCTCTCCTAAACCAGGAACTACCGCTGCTGGGATTAGTTGGCAGAGACTTGGGAGGGACCCCTGGGCCTGGGAAACAAGCTTGCTTGCAAGTAGAAGGAACAATTTGACATCGACACAAAGTTGTTTTGGTTTTGCATTTCTCCCCAGTCTGATGAAACTCCTGAGCCCCTGCCAAGTCTTCACTCTGGGTCAGGGGACAGGTCTGTGGCTCATTTAAACTGTTCTACTTATGTCTGCCTTTTATTTACTTATTTTTTTTAAACAATGTCTCAGATAGCCATGGATGGCCTCAAACTCAATACATAGTCAAGGGTGACCTTGAACTGTTGATTCTACTCCTTCCACTTCTTGAGTCCTGATGTTAAAGGAGTGTGCCAACATGCCCAGTTTCATGTGGTGCTGGGAATTGAACCCAGGGCTTTGTACATGATAGTCAAGAACTCTACCAACTGAGCTATGGTGGTCCAAATTGAATATCAAAGACAAACTCTCTCAAATGGTTAACTCTGAGGTTCACAGAGAGATTGAAATAAGGTCTGGATGAACTACACATCCTCAGCCCCAACCAATGCATAGTCCTTGAAAGTCATGCATTGGAAACAAAACGCCAGGACTGGACAGAGAGCTTAGCCAAGCCTAAGAATCCATGTTCAACTCTCCAGATCCCACATAAGCCAGATGCACAAAGGTGAGGCAAACGCAAGGCCACACATGCCCACTAGGTGGCGCAAGCGAAGCACTCATCACTCAAGCCTGAATATTTAGGAGTTGGGTCCTCAGACTAAGAAAAAAGCCTGCAGGGGCTTATGGGGGGCAAGGGGGACAGGGATCTTTCAGCTCTTCCTCTTTCCTTGTTACCTGGCAAAGTAGGCAGAAATGAGACCTGGGTGTGGGCATAACTGTCAGGGCAAATGAAATGTCCACCCTTTCCTGTTTGGGGAAGGGTACTGCTCAACTAGGGCAGGCGTCCAAAGTGGCCCTCTGGGGAACCAGCCACAGCAGCCACGGGTTCGCATCCCTTGGCTTCAGGGCCTTCCATAGAGAGTTTCTTATTTCTACACTCCCAGGAGAGAATTATTTCCGGCCAGGTAGCTCAGTAGAGCAACATAACCAAGATCTGAAGCTAGGCATGGTGGCACAAGCCTGCAATTTCCACACTTGAGCGAGGGCGGCAGCGCCATCGAGTTCAAATCCAGCCTTGCTACATCTTGAGCTAGAGGGCAACCTGGGATACATAAGGCTCTACATCAAGAATTAAAAGAATTAGCAGTAGCGATTAAGCGCTTGCCTGTGAAGCCTAAGGACCCCGGTTCGAGGCTCGGTTCCCCAGGACCCACGTTAGCCAGATGCACAAGGGGGCGCACGCGTCTGGAGTTCGTTTGCAGAGGCTGGAAGCCCTGGCGCGCCCATTCTCTCTCTCTCTCCCTCTATCTGTCTTTCTCTCTGTGTCTGTTGCTCTCAAATAAATAAATTAAAAAAAAAAAAAAAAAGAATTAGCAGGGTGATGGCTTACGCCTTTAATCCCAGCACTCTGGAGGCAGAGGTAGGAGGATCTCTGGGAGTCTGAGGCCACCCTGAGACTACAGAGTGAATTCCAGATCAGCCTTGGCTAGAGCGGATACACTACCCCGAAATAAATAAATAAAATAAAATAAAATAAAATAAAATAAAATAAAATAAAATAAAATAAAATAGGCAGGAGAGATGACTCAGCAGTTAAGGCACTTGCCTGAAAAGCCTAATGACCTGGGTTTAATTCCTCAGTGCCTACATAAAGCCAGATACACGAAGCGCATCTGGAGTTCCTTTAGAGCAGCTGGAGGCCTTGACACACCAATTCTGTGTGCACATGTGCATGCATGCATGTGTCTGCATACAAAAAAAAAAAAAAAACAAGAGCAGAGCAAGATTGCAAGAAAAGCTGCTTCAAATGAGGAAGAACATCCAGGACTGGTGGCCAAAAGTGGTCCTCTGACCTCCACACATGCACCACAGCACATGAACGTGCCACATGAACACACATGAACACATGTACACACAAAAATAAATAAATAAATAATTTTTTAGGGAGCCGCCCTTCAAGAACCAAAACTACACACACACATAGTGCTTATTGTCCATCAGTCCAGTGTTTCTGTTTCACGAACCGTATACACACTATTTTAATCTCCTAGGGCAGTAAAGGGTTAGTGATTTTTGTTACAGGAGCTACTTGAAACAACCTTAGCCCCCAACTCATACCCTAAGAGTCTCTGAATGTTGTGCCTCAGAATTCTTGCTTCATTGTTTGCAATTCTGGAATGATATATCTTTTTGTCAAATTATCACACAAATATATTTTTTCCATTGAGCAAATCCCCCATGCTTCCTATTCTCCACGCCTTCAACCCTCCCTCTTCCTGTTAGTTCCCTTCACCACCTCCCCAGACAGTTTTACCTTCTATGTCCATGTCATACATACATATTTTACATATCTATAGAAAATCTAAGAACCACAAGTGAGAGAAAATATATTTATCTTTCTGAGACTGGCTTAATTTTCTTCATATGATTATCTCCAATCACATTCATTTTCGTGTAAATAGTATAATTTGATTATTTTTAAAAAATTTTAAGTTAGAGTTTCACTCTAGTCCACTATGACCTGGAATTCACTATATAGTCTCAGGCTGGCCTTGAACTCATGGCGATCCTCCTACCTCAGCCTCCCAAGTGCTGGCATTAAAGGTGTGAGCCACCACGCCCAGACCTTAAATTTTTTTAATTCATTTTATTTGCAAGCAGAGCAAGATGGAGAAGAGAGATAGAGAGAATGGGCACACCAGGGCCTCCTGCCACTGAAAACAAACTCCAGACGCATGTGCCACCTTGGGCATCTGGCTTACATGGTTCCTGGGAAATTGAACCTGGATCCTTAAACAAACACCTTAATGACTAAAGCCATCTCTCCATCCCAGGAAGACATATTCTAAAGAGATACTTATGTCCCACTATTTAGCTATTAGGAGAATCGTAAGTTCAAGACCAGCCTCAGCTACATAGCAAGTTAAAAGCCAGACTGAGCTATAAGAGATCCTGCCTAAAAAGAAAAGAATGTTGCAGAAAAAGACCAGAGAAACCAATACCAAGAACATGATAATCTATACCATAAATTAAATGAGACAAAAAAAAAACAAAAAACAAAAAACAGGGTAAAGGTGAGCTGGGAATATGGCGGCTCAAGGGATAACAGCACCTGCCACACAGACATGAGGCCCGAGAGCTCCTGAGACAACATGAGTTCAGTCCCCAGCACCCATGTCAAAAAGTTGGGCATCCCTTGGTTTTCCACCAGGAATAGATGGTAAGACCCCATTGCTGAAGACTCCACATACTTGGGCTGCAAGACCACTGAGAAATCCTGCTGGAACTGAGCTGATAACCTCCTCCATGTAGACCAGCTGACAGAAAGCTGGAAGAAGCCATTCTATATGCAGTTCAATGAGAGAAAGAGATACCACCAGTGAAGATACTCAGTAGTGGACACTGCAAGCCTTTTATTTGGCCAGCCAGGCCAAATGAGCCAACGGGTGCAATAGTGGCACGTCTGTCATGGTAGAAACCAACTGCCCTCTAATTGGACTGGAGGTCCGCTCCATGGTAGGGAATACATCCCTTATGCTGAAAACTTAAAACAGGGGTAGTCATGAGCCCTAGGGGTGTAACGTCTGCTTCTGTCTGGCTAAATGTATATACTATGCTTATCACACTGCCCAGTAAGCACTTCTCTTAATGTTCATACCCTTATATTAATGATACTCTCACTTTTGGTAGAGAATCTTCTGTTTTCAGATGGCAGTGACCTTGGGACGACTCAGAAGGTATCATGGTGCTGGAAAGAAGTGACCAGAGTGCTCAGTACTGCAATATCTCTATCACACCTTCCAAGGCTCAGGGTCTAATATGGAAGAAGTGGTGGAAAGAATGTAAGAGCCAAAGGAAGGGTAGGACTCCTTACAACGTGCTCCCTCCAGACACAAAATGGCCTGGATATCCATGACCTCACAGTGCCTGACACTACCTACACAAGACCATCATAAGAGGAGGAAAAGATCATGACATCAAAATAAAAGGAGACTGATTGAGATGGGGAGAGGATATGATGGAGAATGGAGTTTCAAAGTGGAAAGTGGGGGGAGGGAGGGTATTACCATGAGATATTTTTTATAATCATGGGTTGTTAATAAAGATTTGAAATGAAAAAGTTGGGCATTCACATGCTCACACATGCAAGCCCAGCTCTGAGGGGCTCAGAGACAGGAGAGTCACTGGGGCTTGCTTGTCGCCATTCTGACCCCAAAATGACAGCCTGAAGATCAGACCTCAAGTCAACCAGGAAAGCAGGAAAGAAGACGCCTGACACTCTCCTCCTTCTTGTACACGCGTGTGCATGGGGCACATGTGTCTACAGATACACGTGCATGCACCACACACACACCACCACCGGCAGCCCCTGCCTCCAAAGGTGGAAGGAGGAGAATCTCAAGGAAATTGATCACCGGGTCATCCGTGAACTTGCTGAAGGGCTCAGAAAATGCCCAGAAAAGCCAAAAAAGACAAAGAAAAGTCAATGCTTTGGGCTCTATGAACCACGTGATCTGTGTGGGACACCCCCACATTCCCGATGAGTCCCCACAGTCTTAATTTTGTCTAACTGTGTTTGCTTACTCAAGCTGGGGTCTCCCTGGTTCTTGAGATGCCCTGTGGTTCTGATGTCATCCTGGACATTTTGTCTATTATGTCAGGAGATAGAGGGTCTCATTTAACATTTTTCTAAGCTGGCTGTCGGGTGTTTAGGATTAGCACACAGATCTTTCTTTTCCAGGCTATGGTTCCAATGACAAACTAATTTCAGAGCTGTTGGGGGAAGAGCTGTCCCTAACTGCTGCCTGTGTCTGTAAGTAGAGAAGTTTCCAGCCTTCTAGAACAGGGGCATGCTTTTATTACTGAAGGGGGCCTGGGGAATCCTATAATTCAATGTCCGAGTCCTTTGTGCCTTGAACAATGAACTGTACAGAGATGAAGTAGTGGTGAAAATATGGATTTATTAAAATAGAGGGTAAAATACATCCCACGACATGGAAGTGGGTTCAAGCAAACATGTGGCTCAAGAGCCCCCGGTTCTTTCTCGGGGTTCCTTTTATGAGTTTAGGCTGAAGGAGGAAGTGGTGGCTCGAAGGTAATGTCCCCTTAGGCCCATGTGTTTGAGTAATTGGTCCCCAGCAAAGTGGCACTATTTGGGAAGGTTGTGGAGCCTTTAGGAGGTGAAGCCTTGCAGAGTAAGCGTGTCACCCACCGGGGCTGGGCCACCTACACTGGGGACCTCGCCTGAACTGGACATCCTGCAAGGTTGACTGATTGGTGAGAATGTTAATGACCATAGAGAGATCACAATGTCAACCCCTTTAAAAACCATTCACCACCCACCTCTTTGTGGGGTGTGACATCCTTGTGACTAGTCAGTAGGTCCTTCTGAATGTAAGAACAGAGCCCCTGACTTCAGCAACCTGAAAGCTAAGAGTGTCATCAGACAGCCCCCGAGACCTGCAGTGGAGATTTCATGGCCCTGCTGCGACCCACCGACCTGATGTTTCTACCAGCTTCTTTGGTTCTGTGACTATAAAACAACCCTAAAGCTGTTAGCATGTTGGAATATGATATTTGAGGCAACCTGTTCCCAAGTACAGTCGATTCTATTTGCCTCCTGAATAAACTATCTCTTATTCCCTTTAAGGTGAGAGTTAATATTTTTTTTCCATTATCAACTTCATACTGTTTTGTCACTTTAGAACATTTCATATCTGATGCCTGGGATTTACTTCAGAACCATCCAGTGGGACAGCAAGGATGAAATAGATGGGACTCCAAAGCCATCAACGGGGACATACAGATCGGATTCTATCTTGAATTAGTTGCTTTTCACAAATACCTGATTTTTAAAAAAAAAAAAACAAAAAAAAACTTGAAGAAAGGATTTCTTTTAGCTCACGAAGGGATTAGGAGACAGCTCGACAGCTTGCAAACCCTACAGGCCCACGTTCGATTCTCCAGCACTTACTTAAAGCCAGACATACAACGAGGCATGTGCATCTGCAGTTGGAATGGCAAGAGGCCCCAGCCCAGCCATACACCCATATTCCCCCCCACCCCTCTCTGGGAAGACCAGGGAGCAGACCACAGCGGATGACCCCGACCTGCCCTCCTCCTTCTCAGCAGGCCTCAGAGCCCAGAGCACGGGCTGGCGCCGCCCGCGTTCAGAGTAAGATCACCGAAAACACCCTCCGACCTTCGCGGAGGCGCATCTCCCAGGGAATTTGAAATCCAGCCTCGCTGACAATGAGGCTGAGCCGTCACACTTCATTTCAAGGAAATTCTTTGATTTCCCAAGAAGAGTGGCTGGTATCTAAGAATTCCTGAAGGAAAAAATAAAAAGTAAAAAATTCCAAGAACCTGAGGTGGAGGCAGGAGGAACATCATGAGTTTAAGGCCAGCCTGGGCTACTAGAAATTCCATGACAGTCTGGGCTACAGAGTGAGACCTTGCTTTGACAGAGAGAGAGAGAGAGAGAGAGAGAGAGGGGGGGGGGGGGAGAGAGAGAGGGAGAGGGAGAGAGGATAGATAGATATGGGTAAATAGATGAGAGCTAGAAGACAGATAGATAGATAGATAGATAGATAGATAGATAGATAGATAGATAGATAGATAGACAGACACACAGACACACAGACAAACAGATATAATAGAGTCTAACTTCCTCTAGATAGCACGTGTAACAAGATTATCCAGTAGCTGTCTGCCGGCTCTCTTTTGAAGTTTAATTACTGGTTTTGGTTCCATTACCCATTCAAAGTAACACAAAGGAGCTTGACCACATAGTTGTCTTTTCCAGCTGAAATGCATTTCACTCCTGCCAGTTACTTTCAAGTTGAAATGCATCTCCAAAGGATGCTTGAAAGAGGGAAGAAAAGAAGAAGAAGAAGAAGAAAAAAAAAACAGACGAGGACCCCACCCTCCAGGCAAACCCTTTGGAGCCTTCCCGCCTTGGCAAATGAAACTCCGGAGAGAAAAAAAAAAACCGCATTTATCGAGAATTTGCTTCATTCCTCTGACAGGGAAAGTGCCGCCGAGGGATAAGCCACTACTAATTAACATTTATTAAGTCCCAGCTGGGTAAATGACAGGGCAGCCACCATTTTACAGGCGAAAGGACGCGATTCCTGCGCGCAAACTGCTCACACCATAATCTCCGAGGCGCTCAGGCCCGTGCGGGAGGGGTGCTGGGTGGCACCAAGCGCTTGGTGGGCAATGCCACCTGCCCACCCTCTGCGGAGGTCCGCCTGCGGGGCAGGAGTGGGGGGCCTGAGCCCATTCTCACCCCCCCCCATTTCCTCCTGCGTGGACACAGGCTTTCAAAGACAGAAACGCAGTTCACACCCCTCCTCATGTAAACAAAACACTCATCTGTCTCCGCCAGGCAACTGTCTCACTTTGCTGCCATGACTGGCCTTGAACTCACAACTCAAGTAATCCTTCCATCTCAGCCTTCTACGTAACTGAGAGTGCTGGTGACTGAATCCTTTTTTTTTCCTTAAAGACTGGTGGGTGTCCTACTTCATGCTCACCTCTCTGATCTTACAGGAGGCTTATTTTATAGTTTTAATTTTATTTTATGTTTTTTTTATTTTATTATTATAGGAGTCTTTATTTAATTTAATTTAATTTTTATTTTATTTTATTTTATTTATGAGAGAGAATGGGTGTACCAGGGCCTCCACCACTGCAAACAAGCTCCAGACGCATGTGCCACCATGTGCATCTGGCTTATGTGGGTACTAGGGAATCAAACCTGGGTCCTTAGGCTTCACAGACAAGCGCCCTAACAACTAAGCCATCTTTACAGCCCCTGAATACTTTTTTTTTTTTTTTTCCCAAGGTAGGGTCTTGTCTAGCCCAGGCTGACCTGGAATTAGTCTCAGGCTGGTCTTGAACTCACGGTGATCTTCCTACCTCAGCCTCCCACGTGCTGGATTAAAGGTGTGTGCTACCACACGCGGCCTGGATACTTTTTTAAAAGAATATTTATATATATTTACAGAGAGAGAATGCCAGGGCCTCTTGCCCCACAAACTCCGCATGCGCATGCCACTTTGTGCACCTGGCTTTATGTGGGTACTGGGAATCGAACCTGGGCTGGCAGGCTTTGTAAGCAAGCACCTTTAACCACTGAGCCATCTCCCAGGTCCACTGACTGAGCACTTTTAAAACTCACTTCTGGGTCTGGAGAGATGGCTCAGTGGTTAAGGTGCTTGCCTGCAAAGCCTAAAACGACCCACGCTCAATTCCCCAGAACCTTCGTGAAGTCAGATGCACAAAGCGGTGCACACATCTGGAGCTCATCGGCAGTGGCTGGTGGCCCTGTCATGCCCACATTCATTCACATACACACTCTCTCTTCTTTCTGCTTGTACATAAAATAAAATGAAACATTTTTTAAGAAAAAAAAAACTTACTTCCTAAGACAATCTGAGTCAAACAGAATGGTTATTCAAATAATGACGCATTTCCCTAAGTCCATGCTGATGTGACATTAATTCAATAATTACTTAATTAAAATTTTAATAAATAATTATTTAATAAAAGTTAAATAAAGGGTTATATGGCTTTCTGTCAGAGGATCATGGCAGCATAAAAACTTTTTCAACATGCCTACAAGAAACACACGGTGTCCCCAGGCCCAGAAACACCCCAACCTTCTTTTCCTTCCATGGCAGCACACACTGCTGAGGAGGACGCAGCAGGGCCTGCCTGGTTCCAGCCGCGGAGAGTGAAGAGCTCAGCCCGCACCCTCTCACCCTGCACTTTCTCCGGGGGGCTGTGAGGTCCCAAACACAGTGCAATTCGCTATGCTAATTGTCCCACGAGATTCACAGGCCTGACGCTTCAATTGACGTTGCGGTAATGAAAAGTACCACGTGCAACTCTGGCTCTTGCTATAGTCTGAGTTAGTTCTCTTTCAAGAGCCCTCTTGAGTTTCCTTCATGGAGTGGTGATTAAGACAGTTTTCCTCTTTGTGGGAATAAATTCTTCTCTCCCCATGGTCATCACTATACCAAAGAAGCAAAAGAGACAATGTCACTGGGCGTGGTGATGCACGCCTTTAATCCCAGCACTTGCGAGGCAGAGGTAGGAGGATCACTGTGAGTTCGAAGCCAGCCTGAGACTATATAGTGAACTCCAGGTGAGCCTGGGCTAGAGTGAGATCCTACCTCAGAGAGAGAGTGAGAGAGAGAAAATGTCTGGCCTTAGACTGCACAGGATGTGCAAAGTCGAATCAGGTGTCATTCCCACAGAAGGTGGGTTTGCACACCCTGTCTCTGGCCGCCATGTGAATCCACCACCTATCAGTCGACTCTGCACCTCCACACCCCTGCAGCTCCAGTGACCTCATTCCTCAGGGCCACAATCTTAGAGGGCTTCTAAGGAAGGCTTCGGAAAGCCTTGCTCATCTCTGGACTCTGACCGCCTCATCTCCAATCTGGAGTCACCACACCTTGGGCTCTCAGGGGTCCTGCCTTCCCTCACTGTAAGATTTTGGGGCCAATGGAAGAGACCGTGTCCTGTCCTTGGCATTCACTTGGTGTGTGGTGATGCCCGTCAAGTTTCCAGCCACTGAATGCCCCCTAGGGCTTCTGGTCCAGGCCTCTGACTTCCAATACAGTTCCTGTTCCCTTTCTTCCAAAGGAAAATGCTCTATTTCAATTGTTATAATTCGCATCAGTAGGTAGGGTGCCTAATTTTTAGCCAATGTGGACATTTTCTTTTATTTATTTATTCCTTTATTTGAGAGACAGAGAGAGAACGGGTGCTCCAGGGCCTCTAACCACTGCAAATGAACTCCAGACGCATGTACCACCTTGTGCATCTGGCTTATGTGGGTACTGGGGAACTGAACCTGGGTCCTTAGGCTTCACAGGCAAGCTCCTTAACTTTAAGCCATCTCTCCAGCCCTAAGGTGGGCATTTCCAATAGGAAAATACGTTTCTTCTTCAGTTCAGAAAACTCTTTTCCCTTCACACTTACCCGCATACCGTCAACGTACCATCTTTAACTAAGCTTTTAGCAGACACAATATCAGCGAACATTCCAGATATTTCTTCATGTTTTCCAACTGGAAAACAAACACACACTGTAATTCTTTCCACACTACAATGAAAATACGTATTTCACTCCAGGGATAAATTGGCTTTATTTCCACATATGTCTGATAGTAATTAAAGGTTACACTCAGCGTGAGTAAATGCTCGCTGATTCCCTTCTAAGGCTGTTGGCTCTGCCCTTAACATCAATCCCTCTCCAAGAGACCAAACCCCAAAATACTGCACCAAAATAATAATAATAATAATAATAATAACAATGATAATAATGATAAAAATCCTGTAGTCAAACAACATTGTACATCTTGCTTCAAGCTGAAACAAATGCTACGTTTGGATAAAGCTGCCTTTATTTTAAGGCCTCTTCCTGTGCAGTCACCTCGAGCACACGCAGTTCCTCAAGAGCACAGCTCTCAAAAGTGAACAATGGGGGCTGGAGAGATGGCTCAGCGGTTAAGTGCTTGCCTGTGAAGCCTAAGGACCCCGGTTCGAGGCTCGGTTCCCCAGGTCCCACGTTAGCCAGATGCACAAGGGGGCGCACGCGTCTGGAGTTCGCTTGCAGAGGCTGGAAGCCCTGGCGCGCCCATTCTCTCTCTCTCCCTCTATCTGTCTTTCTCTCTGTGTCTGTCGCTCTCAAATAAATAAATAAATAAATTTTTTTTAAAAAAAAGTGAACAATGGCTACCTTAGCCTGCTCCATGATGGTCCCTGCTGACCAAAGACAGACACCTTTGCAGCCACTGCCCTCCCCCCAAGAAATGACTGCTGTAGACAAAATAAGCCAAATTATCAACTGGCTGCCACGTGTCGAGGAGAGAAGAAAAGAACCTTAAAGGCACTGTCTCTTAAAGGTGCCACCTTTAAAGGGGATGGCTCAGTGCGTCATGAGTACCTGAGAGAAGCCAGGCTTGGTAGAGGGTCTGCAAGGCATGGGGGCAGGGACAGGGTCCCTCTGGCCCTCACTGGATAGCTAGTCTAGGCAAATCAGAGGGCTCCAGGTTGAGCCTTTCTCAAAAAAAATGAGGCGGAGGGCTGGATAGATGGCTCAGCGATTAAGGCACTCGCCTGCCAAAGGACCACAGTTGGATTCCCCAGGACCCACGTAAATCAGATTCACAAGGAGGCACATGCATCTGCAGTTCATTTGCAGCGGATGGAGGCCCTGGTGTGCCCATTCTCTCTCTCTCTTTCAAATAAATAAATAAAAATAAAAAATATTTTCTTAAAAAAAAACATCCTTCTGGCCAGGCGTGGAGGCGCATGCCTTTAATCCCAGCACTTGGGAGGCAGAGGCAGGAGGATCGCTGTGAGTTCGAGTCTATACTAACAACAAGCACCTTCCAGCCCCTTCTCATTCCCTTCTCACCAGACCCCTTTTCCCCAATAAGTCTCTCTTCCACTTTGATGTCTCTTCTTCCCCTTTGTATGCGTGACACGCCGTGTTTAACTAGGGTAGCTTGCAAGAGCACAGGTCGGGGGTTACTGGAGTGTGTGAGCAACTTACACTGCTGGAGAAAACGTCTCCCCTCCCCCAGTAAGCACTAACTGCCCGTAACTGCTCAGGGGGCGGGGCTTCAGGCCCTCCTCCGTCGTCAGTGATGTTAGTGGACCCGACGTGGCACACGTCTTGTGCAGGTGACTATGGCTGCTATGACATCACGAACCACACCAGCTAAGTCATGTCTGGGTGACAGTGTCCCACAGTCCTCTGGCTTATATATGCGTTCCAAGCAGTTTTTTTTTAAAAATACACTTTTATTTATTTATTTGAAAGCAGAGAGAAATAGAAGAGAGACAGAGAGAATGAGCACGCCAGGGCTCCCCGTCACTGCAAACGAACTCCAGATGCATGCACCAGTTTGCTTCTGGCTTTATGTGAGTACTGGTGAATCGAACCTGGGTCATTAGGCTTTGCAGACAAGCGCCTTAACTGTTGAGCCATCTCTCGAGCCCCGGTTTTTCTTTTTAAGAGTCAATAGCTTTACCGAATCAATTCTAGTCGATTCTCATTATTCAGAGTAGCTCTATAAAGCTCTAAAAAGTCTCAGAACAGTTTGAATTAGAGAATTTCTGGACCATCACTCCTAGGGGGGATACAGGGTTAGGATTTGCAAGTCTCTGACCACCTTTCATCAGCACAAACGCCATTTGATTGATTTAGCTTCATTTGCCAAAGTCCTCATAAAAACTAAGGCAGTTTCATTAGTGTGGAAAAGCAGCTCTTCCAAGAACCTCTTTCACCACATAACATTCGGCAGGAGCACGGCACACGCAGGTGCACACATGCACGCACGCACGCACACACCATCCATGGTTTTAATCACTTCTGTGGTCAGCTGAAGTCCAAAAATACTAATGCAAAAATTCCAGAATAAACAATACATAAGTTTTAAATCTCACACTGTTCTCAGAAACATGATGTAATCTCATTCCAAATCCAGTATTAGGGCTGGAGAGATGCTTAACAGTTAAGGCACCTGCTTGAGAAGCCTAAAGACACCTGTTCAAATCCTCCAGATCCCACGTACAGCCAGACGCAACAGTGATGTACGTGTGCGATGCCATGAATGCCCACAAGGGGGCGCGCACGTCTGGACTTTGTTCATAGTGGCTGAAAGGCCCTGGACACCTACCCCTCCCCCCCCTCATTCAAGAAGATCATTCAAAATCAAAGCCAGTATTGGTGGCTCGCATCTATAATGCCAGCACTCTGGAGGCTGAGGCAGGATTGTCATGAGATTGAGGCCAGTATGGGATACAGAGTGACCTCCAGGTCAGCCCAGGCTAGCGTGAACCCTTGCCTCAAACAAAGACAGAAACATACACTAAGCGGGTAGCTGAAAGGGCCAGCCTTGCTCTGGCTGTACTGGGAACATGGGCTTCGAGGGTCTCTGTTTCCACAGGTCTGTGTATTGCTGCTGGGATAATAAATAGACCCCAGGGAGTAGACCGATTTATTGATTCGGAGCCTCTGAATAATGAGGGTCAGCTGTGTATTTTGCGAGTGTGTGTGTGTGTGTGTGTGTGTGTGTGTGTGTGTGTGCACATGTTTGCATGTTCTTGTGTGTGTGCAGGCCAGAATGACTATGCAGGTAATCGTCATCAGGAACACACAGTCCACCTTTCACTGGCCTTTTAGTTCACGAGTCAGACTGGACTGTGTGACCAGTGAGCCCCAGGGACCCTCCTGCCTCTGCTTCCCAGCACTGGGGCTACCTGCTGGCATTTTATGTAGGTGGTGGGGATTAAACAAAGGTCATTACGCTTGCAAGGCAAACACTTTACTCCGTGTGCTATCTCTCTGGCCCCATTTTTGAATGGTTAGAACGTTTTTAAAACCTAGAGCTAGCAAACTAATACAAAGGAACTCAAATCTCAAAAGGAAAGTGTGTGTGTGTGTGTGTGTTTTGTGTGTGTGCATAAAGTCATGAGACACCACTGAGTTCCATTCTCTTCCCACACAATTACAGCCTTCTCTGATTGTTCAGTGGAAAGAAGACACTTCACCACCGCGGTCTCTTCTTCAAAACAGACACCTTAAAGTGACTCAATTATTTCAAAGTTCCATGACGGATAATAGTTAGCTAAAACATGCAGTCTACAGAATACTAGGCGTTCAGGCTCAGAAAATATACTCAAAAGATACAGCCCCGAAGCTTTAAAGGTATTGATTCTGAACTATTTTAAAGTACATCATTCTCTGGGAAGATTCACAGTTAAGAGCATCAGTCAGGAGCTAATGATGCCCACCTGTGGGTTCCCTCTAGGTGGTATCACAGAACTGTTGTAAGACTACAGCTCCTGGAGAGGTAAAACTGGGAATACACGTTGGCCCTCGCAGGCTTCAAACCCCCAAACCAGCAACAGGCTGGGAACTTCTGGTGGAGGAGCACTGGCCGTAAAGCAGTGAGTGAAGGGGGGGGGATCAGACAGGGAAGTACAAGGGAGGGAGCCTGCGCTTTTAAACAGATGGGTGGTCAGGGAAGGCACCCCGAGGGGAGTGCGTATCTTAAGGAACTAAGCGGAAGCCGTCAGGAAGTCAAAGGAAGGGTGTCCCAGAAGGCGGTGACAGGAAGTACAATGCGGTGGGAGGAAGGCTTACCTAGAAAACAAAAAAACATGGCCAGTGTGACTTCTAAGTAAGTCAGGGAGAAGGAGAAGGGAGAAACAAAAACAGAGACAGATGGAAACACGCGGCCTTTCTGGGTGTAAGGTACGGAGCTCATTCCCTGTGAGAAGGGGTCCATTAGGGAGTTTGTTTTGGATGGGGTTGACTGGATTTTAAAAATTTTTTCCAGGGCTGAGAGATGGCTCAGCAGCTAAGGTGCTTGCCTGTAATGCCTAACGACCCGGGTTCAATTCCTCAGTACTGACATAAAGCCCTTTGTTTGCAGTGGCTAGAGGTCCTGGCACACCCATTCTCTCTCCCCACCCCTTGTAAATAAATAACTTTAAAAAATTAAAATAATAATATTCCATATTTAAGAAAACAGAAAGAATAGAAAAACCCACATACCCACCACCTAGATTCAACAGCCACTAGCCTTGACCACATTTTGTTTTATTGATGTGTACAAACGAATGTAAGTGTGTCTCTCTCAATATCTTGTCTCTGAAACATTTGCCATTAAGTCATCCCTCTCTCCAATCATGTATTTCCTACGATCCAGGGCTCTCTTGTACTGCCTGACTTCATGACCTTCGCAGTGATGTCACTGAATCACCCAGAGGAACAGCCCACAGCCCTGCGCACTCAAATGTCTGAAGCATTAAGGTCCCCACACACGGGCTGGGAGATATCCCTATCAGTTAATTTTTCTCGTTGCTATGATCAAATACCTGACAAAAGGGCTGGAGAGATGGCTTAGCGGTTAAGCGCTTGCCTGTGAAGCCTAAGGACCCCGGTTCGAGGCTCGGTTCCCCAGGTCCCACGTTAGCCAGATGCACAAGGGGGCGCACGCGTCTGGAGTTCGTTTGCAGAGGCTGGAAGCCCTGGCGCGCCCATTCTCAATCTCTCCCTCTATCCGTCTTTCTCTCTGTGTCTGTCGCTCTCAAATAAATAAATTAATTAATTAAAAAAAAATACCTGACAAAAGAAGCTGAAAGGAATGACGAGAGGTCACAGTGAGAGGGTCCAGTCCACTACGGTGGGGAAGGCAGGGCCGCAGAAACACGGGGCACTTGGTCACCCGGCCTGCTCCGACAGGAGCAGAGACGAATGCTGGCCCTCAGCTCATTTTATCCTTTTTATGCATTCGGGGACACCCCACTCACCCCCACCAGCCCATGAGATGGTGCCACCACATGTCGGTGAGTCTTCCCACTTCAATTAACCCAATCTAGAAACCCCCTTACAACCATGCTCAGAAGTGGGTCTTTGAGGCGATTCTAGACCCTGTCAGACAGACAGTTCATATTAACCACCACATATGTCACTACAGCCTCTTTTCAAAAGACCAGGCTTCCCTCTGTGTCTCCCAATAACACTGACCTTAGAAGAGAGAAGGCCTCTGATTTCATAAACAGTCAATCCCCTGCTGCACATTTGTCTTGGTGTGGCTGCCCAGCGGCGCCTCACTGACTTCTCTGTCGTCTCTATTTTCTGTTAGCCAGAAGGTAAGGCCTAAGGTGTGATCAGACTCTGGGAGGGAGTCAGGTAGCTTTGTTAAACAGTTAGGGTGTCTGGTCCCCTGAAAATAAAATAATAATAATAATAATAATAAAAAAAAAATAGGAATGTCTTTGAGCCTCTCCTTGTAGTCTGCACTTGCTAGAGATCAAAGGATGGATGACCTGACCCCTTATCTCTTACCTAAAGGAGAACTGTTTTTCCACAAACAAACTGGGCCCCTCCTGGGAGGGAGGGCTTTCCTAGAATTTAAATCTAATCCTAACATGTGGTTGGTCAAGTTCAGCCCCCAAAACTTGGGGTCACAGCTAGCCTCTTCCTGAGATGGCCCATAGCCCAGACCAGCTGGCTTCCTCTGTGGCTCACCTGAGCCAGAAGGCAGGGCCCACGGCTACCGGGTTATAACTACGTTTGGGAGGGGAGGGCAAGCTCTCTGGGCTGCCTGAGCACTCAAGGAACCTCCAAGTTCTGCTAAGTTTCCCCGTCGGCCTGAGATGAGGAGAGAAAACCCCGACCCCCACTTGCCCCATGGTCTCTCATCTTCTCCTGCCGTCCACATAGCTGGAGCTCGTTTAACTTTCTTTTCTTTCCTCTCTAACTTTCTTTTGATGGTCTTTTTTTTATAGTGAGCCCTCAGACCACATCGGTGTGTTCTCTTCCCTTCCCTTGGTCCTGTACTTCTCTCCATAGATAGAACATGTTAATAATCATCCTTCTCAGTCTTGTTTTATTCAATTCTTTGGTTAAAAGAAGACTGGAGGGATTGCTTAGTGGTTAAGGTGTTTGCCTGCAAAGCCAAAGGACCCGGGTTTGATTCCCCAGGACCCACGTTTGCAAGATGCACAAGGGGGCGCACGCATCTGGAGTTCATTTGCAGTGGCTGGAGGCCCTGGCACGCCCATTCTCTCTCTCTCTCTCTCTGCCTCTTTCTCTCTCTGCCTGTCGCTCTCAAATAATTTTTTTTTTTTTTAAAGTAGACACGAACCTAGGGTTTTGGGTTCAAGGACTTTCCAGAACCCATAACACCTCATTTCAACTCAAGTGTCACTGGGAACATCAAGCCACATCCTGTGACAGGTTCTTCCCACGGAAAAGATGCTGAACCTGAGCACGTGAACGGGATCCATCAGCTGCTTCCCTTGCAAGGTACCGTTTACCCTTGTAGTTAGCAAGTTAGCTTTGCTATACTGTATTTGTAATTATATTACAGATGCACACACACACATCACAGACACACCCTGCCAACAGCCCTTCCCCCAGTCACTTGTATGCCATGCTTTTGATATGCTTCAGGGGTCTTTGCCAACAGGATTTCTTTGGGGACTGAAATATGGGAATTTTTATCATGCTTTCTACATTTCTAGTTGACAATCTCCTCCTACTCCTCTTTTGCGATTTTGTTATTATCATTAAAGATACATAGATCATTTTTTTTCATTCCAAGCATTATCAAATATCACAATTATTGTCTTTTTGACACAGCCCCCAGGAACCTTTGAGTACTCTCTGGATTCTGGCTTCTAACAATGTCCTGGGCTTATTTTGTACTTCTGTTGCAGACTGGAGTTATCCATTTCAGAGAGGCAGGCTTTGAATAAAGAAATTTGACTTTTAAAAAGGATTACTCCAGCCAGGCATGGTAACACACACCTTTAATCCCAGCACTGGGGAGGCAGAGGTAAAAGGATTGGTGTTAGTTCAAGGCCTGAGAATACATAGTGAATTGCAGGTCAGCCTGGGCTAGAGCAAGACCCTACCTGGACCCCCACTCCTTCCCCCAAAAAGGATTACTCCAGAGCAGCACTATGGAAGCACAAAGACTCATCAATAAGGCTCCTGGGGTCATCCGGGCAAGAGTGATTCCAGGGTTGGAATCTGGGTATGGGGCGTGTGTGTATGTGGGGGTTTGATGCAGGTGTCCCCCATAAACTTAGGTGTTCTGGATGCTAGGTTCCCAGCTGATGGAGATTTGGGAATTAACACTTCCTGGAGACGGTGTATTGTTGGGGGCAGGCTTATGTGTGTTATAGCCAGTTTCCCCACGCCAGTGTTTGGCACACTCTCCTGTTGCTGTTGTCCACCTGATGTTGTCCAGGGGCTGATGTCCACCCTCTGCTCACGCCATCGTTTTCCCCTGCCATCATGGAGCCACCCCTCGAGCCTATAAGAGAAAATAAGCCTCTTTTTCCCACAAGCTGCTCTTGGCTGGCTGATTTCTGCCAGCAACGGAAACCTGACTGCAACAGTGTGCATGTGTGAACAGATGCAGAGGCCAGAGGAGGGCGCCAGCTGTTCCTCTGTCTCTCTTCCTTATCTCCCCGGGCACAGTCTCTCCCTGGGATGGTGCTTACGGCTCTTCCACTACACCGACCGACCCGTGAGCCTCCTCCCTCAGCACTGAGGCCGCAGGCGTGAGTACTGAGGCCCTGCTTACTGTGGGGGCGCCGGGCTTCAAACTCAGGTCCTCGTGCTTCAAGAGCCCGTGGGCCACCATCCCAGCCTCTGCATTATCAGTTTGTGCGTGTGCACACATGTGTGTATTTTAAAAGGCCATCCACGTAAAACTCCAGGTGGGGTCTCACACTTGCAATGCCAGCTCTAGAGAGGGGGAGACAGCGAGCTCCAGGGGCTCACTGGCTAGCTAGTCCACCCAAACTGGCGAATTCCAGGTTCAATCAGAAGCCCCGTCTCACAGACAGAGGTGGAGAGCGACTGAAGCCCTTGATCTCTACCTCGGCCTCTGCAGGCATGTGCACGCACCTGCGCGCACACACACATACATTTGCACACATAAAAAATAATTTGATTAAGGCTGAAATTGGACTTTGGGAACTATGTGTGGGCGGAGGTGACCACTTTCTGACCCACACAGCCATGCAGAATGGATTTGAGTGGATAGCACATTCATACCCCATGGTCTTGGGGAAGTGTGGGCCCGTCCATCCACATCAGTCCTGCAGTGAAAGCGTGACTGGTGATTGGCTGGACACTTGCCCCCAATTCACTCACGGACTCCACGTATCCCACAACGTTCTGCTGAGACAGTTGAGTTCTGGGTGCCATGTGACAATATGTCCAAAGTTAGGCTTTTAAATTTTTTAAAAAATATTTATTTATTTGAGAAAGAGAAAGAAAGAGGCAGGAAGTGAGAGAGGATGGGCATGCCAGGGCCTCTAGTCTCTGTGAACAAACTTGACACATGCATCGCCATGTGCATCTGACTTACATGGGTCCTGGGGAATCAAACCTGGGTCCTTTGGCTTTGCAGGCTAGCACCTTAGCCACTAAGCCATCTCTCCAGCCCCAAAGTTGAGGTTTTCTTTTAGAAAATATGTTTGTACATGTTGTTTTACTTTTATTTTTGTTTTAATTTGACACAGAGAATGGTCGCGCCAGGGCCTCCAGCCACTGCAAACAAACCCCACATGCACGCGCCACCTTGTGCAGCTGGCTTACGTGGGCCCTGGGGAGTTGAACCTGGGTCCTTTGGCTTTGCAGACAAATGCCTTAATCATTAAGCCATCTCTCCAGCCTGAAGTTGAGATGTTTGAGTAGGGGCTGGCATTGAGTTAGGGTTAGCACTACAGGCCTGGAATTCCAGCACTTGGGAGGTAGAGACAAGAAGATCAGGAATTCAAGATCAACTTCAGTTACATAGTGAGTTCAAGGCTAACTGAGATCCTGCCTCAAAGAAAAAAAGTTATTTATTTATTCATTTGCAAGGAAAGAGAAAGAAAAAAATGTACTCACTACGGCCTCTATTCACTGCAAATGAACTCCAGATGCATGTGTCACCTTGTGCAACTGGCTTTACATCAGCTAGGGAATGGAACCTGGGTCATTAGGCTTTGCAGGCAAGTGCCTTTACCGCTGAGCCATCTCTCCACCCCCCCACACACACACAAAAGGTTTGGAGTGACAGTCTAAGCACTGGACACCAGGAAATGTGGTTAAATAAACAATGGAGAATTTGGTATTTGTTAATTAATATATAAATTGACTATGGTTTACTTTAAAATATCTGACAAATTATTAAAAGAAACCCACATTCAGTGAAAATGAAGCATTCTGCTCACCACAAATGTGTGAACATTTATTTATGCAAACTGACAAAGAAAAATGTTAGAAAAACATTAAAATGGGGAGGTTCCTTTTAAATTTTTTCTCACTCTGAAAAAAAAAAAAAGCGGGTGGAGAGATGGCTTTAATGGTTAAAGCATTGCCTGCAAAGACAAAGAATCCTGGTTCGACTCTCTAGGACCCACATCAGCCGGATGCACAAGGGGGCGCATGCATCTGGAATTCGTTTGCAGTGGCTGGTGCCCTTGGAGTGCCCACTCTCTCCTCTCCTCTCCTTCTCTCGCTCTCTCTCTCTCTCTGCCTCTTTCTCAAATAAAAAAAATACATTGAAAGAAAACAGCAACTATGGCCAGGCGTGGTGGCGTACATCTTTAATCCCGGCACTTGGGAGGCAGAAGTAGGAGAACCACCGTGAGTTTGAGACCAGCCTGGGGTTACATACTGAATTCCAGGTCAGCCTGGGCTAGAGTGAGACCCTACATCAAAAAAAAGAAAGAAAGAAAGAAAGAGAGAGAGAGAGAGAGAGAGAGAGAGAGAAGGAAAGAAGGGAGGGAGGGAGGGAGGGAGGAAGAAGAAAGAGGAAAGGAAAGGGAAAAGAAAAAAGGCAACTCTGGAATAAATATTAAAGTTGTTTACAGGTCTGGAGAGATGGCTTAATGGTTAAGGTGTTTGCCTGCAAAGCCAAAGGACCTCAGTTTGATTCCCCAGGACCCACGTTAGCCAGATGCACAAGGTGGCACATGTGTCTGGAATTCGTTTGCATTCATTTGCAGTGGCTGAAGGCCCTGACGCAGCCATTCTCTCTTTCTCTCTCTCTCTCTCTCTCTCTCTCTCTCTTTCTGTCTGCCTCTTTACCTCTCTCTCTCTCTTTCAAATAAATAAATAAATAAAATTTTTAAAAAGCTATTTAAAGTTGCCTAGAGATGAGTATATATGCAGATCTCAGAGATCTAACCCTGGCAGGGCAACATTAGTTCTTTCTAGACCCACCAACGTGCACAGAAAGATTGAAAGAAGTTATTGCGCCAAGTTTTAACCTAGAAGAGGATCCCTTGTGACAATGTTATTTAGCAGAAGGCCACTTTTATCAATTTGGGATAAATGTCAAAACAAGTGTCATAGAAGGCATTACAGAGCACCGCCTGGCCTTACGCCTTCATGCAAGCAAGTCCTGTTCCTGGGTGAGCAGAATTCTTATTTTTTGCACGTGTGTGTGGTGTGCACACAAGCATGTGTCTGCATGCTGGTGTGTGCGTGTGTGGGTGCGTGTATATTCAGGGGTGCACATGAGGCCAAAGACTGACACGGGGGGGGGGGGGTCTTCCTCAGTTGCTTTCCATTTTATTCTTTGAGACAGAATTTCTCCGTGAGCGTAGAGCTCACCAATTCAGCTAGACTAGCTAGCTAGCCTCCCCCGGGAAGCGCCGCTGGGTCCCGGCGCACTGGGTTACAGGTGTGTACCACCACACCCAGCAATCCGCGTGGGCGTCGGGATCTGAACCCAGGTCCTCGTGTTTGTACGACAAGCACTTGACCCACTGAGCCACATATCCCAGGTCTTGTCGACATTCTGTTAAATTGAAAGTGCGGCACCCATTTTTATGACTAATATTCTACCGACATAGTAAGTCGGGGCTGGTGATGTAGCTCAGCGTGGCAGATGCTTGGCTCGCATGCATGAGGCTGTAGGGCTGAGCCCCAGCACTGCAGAAACCAGGCATGGGAGCACGTGCTCTAACCCCAGCACTGGAGAGCTGGAGGCAGGAGAAATCAGAAGTTCAAGGCCATCCTGGGCTACATAGTGAGTTCAAGGTCATTCTGGAATATATGAAAAAAAAAATATTATGAAGTGGGTGTGTGTTATGAGCATGTAAGGACCAGCATATGGTCCAGGGACAGTTTAGATAAATAAGTTTTTTTTTCTTTGTGTATGAGAGTAAAAATGCAAAGTCAAAGTTTGTAAGCAAAAACTAAGAGTAAGCTGAGTACAATGACATAGTAAGAGATTAGCAGAAGGTGTATGTGGAACCCTAGATAAGTAGTGGAAAATATAAAAACCCCAGCTGCTCAGCAGCCGTTGTCCCAGTCCTCCCGACACTATGACTGACTGAACGGCTGCTCAGCGGTCCGGACTGAGACCTCCGTGAGACGCATCACCGATCCGAATTCATCTGCCCGACACGCTGTCCAAACGACCGAGACTCGCCTTGAAACACCGCGAACCGAGAGAAAAGTCGGAGCATGGACCCGCGCCACCAGGTTGTAAAACGTCAGAAATCTCGCAGACCGAGTCTCGCGTTGAGACCGAGTCTCGCGATACTGCGTCCCAAGTCTCGCGATATCAGGTTGTATACATGTTAGACTCGTTAGAAATATTCTTGTGTTAGTAGTGATGAATATAATTTGGATATATATTATATTAGCTATAATATTAGTTGTGATAGTTTGGACTTGCTTGTGTGTGACTTTCATCCCAGTAAACTCCTTTGTGAGTACACCAGTGTCTGAGTATTATTGACCTTCGTGGGCGGAATCCTCTCAACCAGTCATCTTTGAGAGTGCTCGCGACAGGCATGGTGGCAGGTACTGAGAAGACTGAGCTAGAAAAATCTTGACTTTGAGGTCTGCTTGAGCTGTAGAATGAGATCCTGTCTTAAAAACCCAAACGTAATTATGAATTCTTCCTACATTAAACCCCAGTATATGAATGTGCTTTAGCTAAGATAGATCTGTTGAGATAAATCAGTAAGAAAAGCCATTGCTAAAATAAAACTTGCAAAGTATCAATAAAGCATGTGACCGTTTTCATCCTCATCGCTAATGACAGAAACATAAATGCGAATTCCAAGCCTCATACTTCTTTTTGTTCTGTCTACTTAACCTCAGACTGTAAGCCAAACTCAACCACTCCTCCTTAAATTGCTTTTGTTAGGTCTCTTAAAAAAATTATTTATTTATCTGGGCATGGTGGTGCACGCCTTTAATCCCAGCACTCAGGAGGCAAAGGTAGGAGGATAGCCGTGAGATCGAGGCCACCCTGAGAATACATAGTGAATTCTAGGTCAGCCTCAGCCACAGTGAGACCCTACCTCGAAAAACCAAAAAAGAAAAAAGAAAATTATTTGAGAGAGAGAAAAGAGGCAGATAGAGAGCATGGGGCTACTGCAAACAAATTCCAGATGCATGCACCACTTGGTGCATCTGGCTTTACATGGGTACTGGGGAATCAAACCCAGGTGGTCAACCTTTCCAACCAGTGCCTTTAACAGCTGAGCCATCTCTGCAACCCCAAGGTCTTTTGACACACCCACCAGGAAGGTCTTCAGTGCAAGTCTGCAGACTAAGACCCCCAGAAATGAGTTCCTGGTGGCACAGGAGGTGGCCAACGTGGCTGAAACCAGTTTTTAGTGTTGCCCACAACCTATGCCACATGGCAGGGGATGCCTCAGCTGGCTGGCATCTCAAACTGGGTGTTTGAGACCCATAAACTATCCAACAGATGCTAAAGATGGTTACAACCCAGTCTGGGTCATTCACATCATGAAAATAAATGCCATGGGAGAGGGAGGGAGAAAACTCCGCACTTTAAAAAAACAAACAAACAAAGGAAAACACTTCTGTTTAAAAACAAAACTATCAATTTTCACGCCCAATCACTAGACTCTTCTGTAAGTGTGGCTCTTCCGTGAAAAGGTGAAAAGTCTTGCCAGAAAACCATCATCCATCTCTTTGGACCTCAGAGACAAGAGTGCATGCACAGTGGCTTTTAGAGGAAGAACTTGTATGTTGGGCGCATTCCCAGGCTACCATCTCCCATTTAGCAAAAGCAAATGGGCCGCAGCCGGTTTTCAGTGAGCATCTGAAAGCAGGCATCAGTCCACGGACAGAGTTAACAAGGAAGGATTTGGCCGAAACGCAAACACAGGTGCATTCATCCCAATGTTCTACCGTTTTATGACAGCCTGGCATCACTTTTTAAAGAAAACATTTTATTTATTTACTTGTAATCAGAGAGATACGGGGCGGGGGGGAGAGTATAGGTGAGCCAGGGCCTCTAGCCACTCCAAACGAACTCCAGCTGCATGCACCACTTTGTGCATCTGGCTTACGTAGGTGCTGGGGAACTGAACCCAGGTCTTTCAGCTAGGGAGGCAAGTCCCTTAACCACTGAGCCATCTCTCCTGCCCTGACATCACTTTTCATCAGAATTCATGGCAAAACAAATTCTGGAGGTAGGTCCCTCTACTTGTATGCCGTGTGTGCGTGTGTGCGTGTGCGTGTGTGTGTGGGTGTGTGTGTGTACGCCCCCATGAGGAAGCCAGAGGAAAGCTTTGGGTGTCAACCTTGGGAACACACTATCCATCTTTCATTGAGATCATTTCTGTCATTAGCCTAGAACTCACCGGGTAGGGCTGGCTGCTGGCCAGCAAGTCCCAGGGACCTGCCTGTCACTACTTCCTCAGCTCTGGGATTACTGCACCCAGTTGTGTTTATGTGGGTCCTGGGAAGCAAACTGAGGTCCTTGCGCTTCCAAGGCTAGCCCTTTACTGAGTGAGCTAGCTTCTCGGCCCCGACTTATAGTCTTTTATTTGGTTTTCCAAAGTAGGGTTTCACTCTAGCTCTCTAGCTCAGGCTGACCTGAAATTCACTATGTAGTCTCAGGGTGGCCTCGAACTCGCAGTGATCCTCCTACCTCTGCCTCCCGAGTGCTGGGATTAAAGGCGTGCGCCACCACGCCCAGCCCCTGACTTACATTCTAACTTATATCTGCAATAACGCCATTGCCCGATAGAAACACGAGTCCTTGCCGAGGAGCACTTGTTCCCAACACAGCACCACGGAAAGGGTCAAAACCACCCAAGAGGACTGGAGAGACGGCTTAGTGGTTAAGCGCTTGCCTGTGAAGCCTAAGGACCCCGGTTCAAGGCTCCATTCCCCAGGACCCACATTAGCCAGATGCACAAGGGGGCACACGCCTCTGGAGTTCATTTGCAGTGGCTGGAGGCCCTGGCATGTCCATTCTCTCTCTCTCTCTCTCTCTCTCTCTCTGCCTCTTTCTATCAGTCTCTTTCAAATAAATAAAAATAAAAAACTATTTAAAAAAAAAACACCCAAGAGACAAACCACCGTTTGGGTTTTGTTTTGCACGTGGGTTCAAGACCCTCAGCTTTCCGGACAGAAAAGAGCGGGAACTCACTTTGCCCCGCGGACTCACATAATGCAGATCTCCTGAGAGCTAAGCACTGGGTCCTTCCAGGACAACCCCAGCGACACCGCAGGAGACAAGCCCTCCCCACCCGCAGGCACACAGAGGGTGCACGATGTCCTCCTGATTCTTCTGTCCCCCGCCCTGCCTATTTTCCCTGCTCACACCCACACCTCCAGTGAATTCCCAGCCCAAACCCGAGTGCAAACACAACTGGTAAGCTCCTGGGTTCTTGCTCAGTGGTGGGGGGCAGCCACAGGCCCCCCGAATGTGCCCAGCAAACGGGATGGGCAAGCACCACGTGAAAGTCAAAGACTTTCGGGAGGAGTTTCGGCGTGAACAGCTCTCTCAGTTTATTGTCAGGGAAATGGGTGTATCAGCATCGGAGGGCAGGGAGAAAGGTCCTGAGGGAAGTGGTTTAAATGCTGCTTGCCTACGCCTGGGGGCGGGATGTTCTTTCTAGAATGCAGGCAGAGAGTCAGGTGATCTACAGAGGGTCAACAGGACTGTGTGAAGGCTGCCGGCCTCCTGTAGCCCGGGGGTCCCCAGCCGTGCCTGGCAGCTCACACCCCTCTCCTGAAGGCTCCCACACGTCCCTGTCTTTTTCGTTCTTCTTCTTTTTTTTTTTTTTTTTGCTGCCTGAAATAGTTCCTGAGCTTTACCGAAGTCCTCCAGCCTTAAGCAATCAAGCACCACCACCCCCTTGTATGACTCCAGTGGCATAATTTGTTACAATCTACAGAGGATTTTTTTTTTTCAAGGCTTCTAACATTAGACACAACTTAATCAGCAGTATCAGCCCCATAGTCCAGCTGCTCGTGGGCCGGGCTGTGGGGCTTCAAGGACAAGTGGGCATAAAGAGAAGGGACACTTGCCAGGAACCCAACACTGAGTGTCAACCGCCCGACCAGCGTCTGGAAACACGGGCGGCTCGCGTGCGTGGCTGCCTCCCTCCGTGATCGTCTCACGGGAGACAGAAAGAATGTGAGGGGTGCCATGGTGGCCAGCGCTGTCTGCCACCTACAGAGTGGCCCTGGCGTGTGTGACCTCACGGCAGCGGCTGCTACCGGCGCAGACTTACACAGTATCAGCCCGCCAGCATCCTGTCACAGATAATGCAGGACAAATGTATATACACACACACACACACACACATATATATCAAAGCAGAAGAGGGGCTATTTGGAATAGTAGAAGGGGGAAGGGGAGGTGATAACAGCACATAATGGAAGGAGATTATGATTAAGGTAAATTGCATACATGTGTGAAAACTGTCAACAAACTGTTTTTAAAAAAGCCAACTCTCCTGGTGAACACTCTAGCATGGAATTAACAGACTCTCTAAGCTTCCTGAGTAAGGAAGCAACTATAATTAAATTCACACTTATGAGAAATCATAGTGTGAAAAATGTTGTCTCGGGAAAAGGAAAAAAAAAAAAAAATCAGCTTTTTCCAAATCCAGAGGGGACATGGATGCACACGGTGTCCCTTTGCTCAACCTCAACTCCGTGGGCGCTTGGGGTTGACAGCTTGTTGTTGGAGAGGCCCCGGGGGTCTGTAGGGCGTGTTGTACGGCTGAGCGGTACCCCTAGGGTTCTACGAACAGATGTCAGTCAGCAAAGGTCTGCAGTCACTGTGGGATGCTCCGGGTGTGCCGAACAACGGAATGCCCTTGTGTGACTTTTCCTGTAGAGACCCCAAACAGGGGCCCGTGACACGCCAGAACAATGACTCCATCCATCGAGCTTGGTGAGCCGACGAGCTTTTTGGGGTCACACATGGGTTGTGGGTGACTCAAAGACAGCTGAATTAACAAAAGCCCACTGTGGCATGAGCAACTCCCCAAAAGGAGGAGGAAGAAGGAGGAGGAGGAGGAGGAGGAGAAGTTGAGATAGTAAACTAGGCATTTGGGTAGAATTCCCCCACAGGTGCTCTGTTCACTGATTCCAAGGGCCAACTTCATTCCTTGTTTGTGGGCAAAACAATGACAAGTCAAGAGACTCACTGGAAGGATTCATGCCAACCACTGCCCCTCAGGACTCAGGGTTAAGTCCTTTGATCTGAGAGGACATTGCCGTTTCTCCAACCTACACTTTTCGTGTCTCTTGCAGAAGATTCCAGCTCCCTTCCCGATGAAAGGGGTGCATCTCAGAAACACACACATCTCCCATTAAAAGGAAATAGTATAAGGGGCTGGAAAGATGGCTCAGTGGTTAAAGGCTCTTGTATAAAAAGCCTGAAGTCCAGGGTTCAGTTCCCCAGTACCCACATAAAGTGCAAATGGAGTTTGTTTTTAGCAACAGGAGGCCCTGTAACAGCTATTCTCTCTCTGCCCTCTCCCTCCCTCTCTCTCTCTCCCTCTCTCTCTCTCTCTCTCTCTCTCTCTCTCTCTCTCTCTCACACACACACACACACACACACACACACACAAATACATAAAAAAATAGCATAGGTATTTCATAACCTACACACATCATCTCATGTATTTTACATCATCTCTACCTTTATTCCCAATGCTAACACTAAATTCCATGTTAACAGTTACACTATTTAAAATAATGTTGTTTACAGAATAACAGGGCAAGAGAATCCAGATGTGCTTCAATCAGACATAATTTTTTCCCCCAAATTTCTTCTGTCTGCAGTTAGTTGAATCCAAGAATGTGGAGGCTACGTGAATTCATCCTCAGACTTCTGTCTCTGACAAAAACCCACAGCAAAACCACGGAAAGGAGCAGAGATGCTGGCTCGTAGCCTCGGGGCTTCTGTCCATGGCGGTGAGGAAGCCATGCACAGCGAGGTGGCTAGAAACAGGAGGGAATGCTAACTTCCTGCTTGTCACCCCTATAATCCACCCTGTGGTGGTTTTAGTTAGGTGTCCCCCATGAACTGACATGCTCTGAATGCTGGGTTCCCAGCTGATGGAGATCTGGGAACTAACGCCTCCTGGAGGAAGTGTGTTGTTGGGGGCGGGCTTATGGGTGTTATGGTGGTGAGCCAGTGTCCCATCGCCAGTGTTTGGCACACTCTCCTGTTGCTGTTTTCTACCTATGTTGGCCAGGGGGTGATGTCCACCCTCTGCTCATGTCATCGTTTTCCCCTGCCCTCATGGAGCTTCCCCTCGAGCCTGTAAGCCAAAATAAACCTCTTTTTTTCCCCACAAGCTGCTCTTGGTTGGGTGATTTCTACCAGCAATGCGAACCTGACCACACACACCCTCAGCCTATGGGGATGGCGTGGCCCATCTTCAGGGTGGGTCTCCCCCTTAGTTAATTCTCCCTGGAATGCCCTCAGGTACCAGTTATATTTTACTAATCTCCTGAGGGTAGAGTGGGTGTTTAGAGAACTGACTGATTATACGGTCCTCAGTCCTTGGGTCCCACACAAGTGCAGCTTCAATAGTAGCAGGAAGAACAGAGTGAAAAGAAAGACCAATGGTATGTCTTGGGCAAGCTGCTGGGCCCGGGGCAGACAGCAGGTGGCCACTGGAATTCAAGACCACCACTGGTACAGATGTTTCCACCCCTCTTGGGCTGGCTAATTAAGAACTGAAACCCAGAGCTGGAGAGATGGGTTAGCGGTTAAGGTGCTTGCCTGTGAAGCCTAAGGACCCAGGTTCGACTCTCCAGGGCCCATGTAAGCCAGATGCACAAGGTGACCCCTGCGCAAGATCACACATGCGCACAAGGTAGTGCAGACATCTGGGGTTCGATTACAGTGGCTGAGACCCTGGCATACCAGTTCTCTCCCCCCCCCCCCCCCCCCCGTCTCTCTCTCTCTCTCAACTCCCCACTAAGAAGCACTTCCTTTCCTGTCCTTCCAAAGTCCCTCTCAGAAACAATGAGAAGACAGGCCATGAACAATCACCATGAAACCACCCAGGGCTATGGCAAGGAAAAACTTGTAATGAAGTATACCTGGGGGTTAAGTTAAAATTCATAACCGCTCCATGAAATTCAGTATGCTATAAAAACTTATGGTACACAGTGAAATTTTATTTGAAAAGCAAACCCTACTGATAATAGTGAGGGAAACATAGAAAATATATGAGCCTATTATATGAAAAATGTTATCAGAATGATTCAGTTTCTCATGCCCTTTGGCTTTCGCTAAGAGGTTTTTCTAGAGTGAGCCTAAAATAAGAATTGTGTTTCAAGCTTTATTAATTTTCTTAGATTTTGGTCCCCTCAACCAAAAAAAAAAAAGTTAAACTTTCCCATTTCCATTGCGGAAGCTGGAACCCAGGGCCTTGCTCATACCAGGCAAGTCCTTGACCACTGGGCTATTTTTTTTCTACTACCAGCCATTTTTTTTATAAGTAGTCACACCATGGCTGGCTTCTATTTTTAGTTTTAAATATATGTGTGAGCGTATGTGCCAGGTTCCCTTGCTACTGCAAATAGATGCCCGTCTGGCTTACATGAGTGGCTAGGGAATTGAACCCAGATCTGCTGACCCAGGTTTGCTCCAGGTTCAAATCCCCAGTACCCAAGGTAAAGCCAGATGCACAAAGTGGTATATATTCTCTCTCTCTCCTCAGATAAATAACAAAAACAAAAGCTCATGCCAAAGCTGATAATGACCTTGAATTCCTGATCTTTCTACCTCTACCTCCACAGTGGTGCGATGATGTGTATGTTCCACAGAGCTGGAATTTAGCTCTTTTAAAACAAATTTTTATTTATTGGACAAAGAGAGAGAGAGAGAGAGAGAATGAACTGGGGCCTCCTGCCATTGCAAACTCCAGATGCATGTGTCACTTTGTGCTTCTGGCTTTACGTGGGTACTGGGAAACAGAACTCTAGGCTATCAAGGTTTATAAGCAAGCACCTTTAAAAGCTGAGCCATCTCTCTCAGCACCCTGGAGTTTAGTTCTTACCTAGCACAGGCGGTCGCTCTCCTTAGTAGATAAAGTGATGGCATTTACCAGTTAGCTAAAAAAGCAGAATGGAGGGGATGGGGAGATAGCTCAGTGGGTAAGATGCTTGCTGTGCAGGCATAAGGACCCAAGTTCGATCTCCAGCACTGCATAAAAAAGTTGGGTGTAGCCACCCACGCCTATAGCCAAGTGTTGAGGGGGATGGAGACGGACAATAACCGGGGTTCCCTCGTCAGTCAGTCTAACTGAAAATGGTGAGCTCCAGATTCCCTGAGAGACTGTCTTGGGGAAATAAGGCAGAAGAGTGACAGAAAGACACTCAACACCTTTCTTTTAATTCTTATTTTATTTATTGAGAAAGAGAGAGAGGCAGATATAAAGAGGAGAGTATGAAAAGAAAAGAAAAAAAAAACAATAAAAGAAAGAGGAGAGCAGGTTGCACCAGGGCCCTCAGCTGCTGCAAACAAACTCCTGACGCGTGCGCCACCTTGTGCATCTGGGTTACGTGGGTCCCGGGGAAATCGAACCTGTGTCCTTTGGTTTTGCAGGCAAGCACCTCAACCGCTAAGTCATCCCTCCAGCCCCAATATCTTTCTTTTTTAAGCATTTACTTAATTATTTGTTTGAGAGAGAGGCACATGGAGAGAAAGAATAGGCATGGCAGGACCTTCCTTTAGCCACCGCCAGCGAACTGCAGAGGCATATACGCCACCCTGTGCATCTGGTTTACGTGGATACTAGGGAATAGAACCTGGGTCTTTAGGCTTCACAGGCAAGCACCTTAACCACTAAGCCATCTCTCCAGCTCCACTCAACGCCTTTCTCCGGCTCCCACTCCCATCATGCTCCTTAGACATGCGCATTGACACCTACACACAAACACACACACACACACACACACACACACACACACAGCAGAATGCGACATATTAAGACCCAAGGAAATCAAATCTCGGACACTTTGGTTCTTAATCACAATTGCTCCAAAATTCCTTCCCAGCTTCCCACAGGAGCACCCCACAGCCCCCCGCCCCCAGGGTGGCCATAGCCCCAGGGGACCGCAGCAAGCTCCCAGTCAGATCCTCAAGCCACAAGTGCCACCTGCCAAAGGCAGTCAACAGTGACATTAGGTTTGCAAACAGGGCTGAAGGAATCACGCTGCCTCAGACGTCCTTCAACTGCGATCAGTCCTCACTCTCCTAAATCTGCTTTGGCCGGTAATTTCTTTGCACTGCTTAAGTAAAGGGGTTCTTAACTCTGTGTGTCTGGCTATGGGGGGCAGGGGGAGGCAAATCAGGCTCTAACTCAACGGAGCAGTTCCACCTCCAAGGACGCACGCTGCTTCCCTGGTCTGGGGGTCACACCCGACCTTCCTTCCGGTGTACGACAAAAACCACAGCGGTGTCTGTTTTCTCCACTCAGTATGTGTTCAGGACCTGATCCGTCACCCTCAACTTTAAGACAGATCTCTTGATTGCACTTACAAGAATTGAAGGAGGGGTGACAGTTGCTTTAAAAGTGAACTATGCGGGCTGGAGAGAAGGCTCAGCATTTAAGGCGCATGGCTGCAAAGCCTACTGACCCCAGTTCGATTCCCCACTACCTACGAAAGCCAGATGCACAAAATGGAGCATGTGTCTGGAGTTCGTTTGCAGTGGCTAGAGGCTGTGGCATGCCCATTCTTTCTCTCTCTCCTTCTCTTTCTCTCTCTCTCTCTGTCTCCAATAAATAAATAATTAAAAATTAAAATGGAGCCGGGTGTGGTGGCGCATGCCTTTAATCCCAGCATTCAGGAGGCAGAGTTAGGAGGATCACTGTGAGTTCGAGGCCACCCTGAGGCTACATAGTGAATTCCAGGTCAGCCTGGAGTAGAGTGAGACCCTACCTCAAAACAACAACAACAAAAATTAAAATGGGGCTGAAGAGATGGCTCAGCAGTTAAGGTGCTTGCCTGTGAAGCCAAAAGACCCAGACTTGACTCCCCAGGACCCACATAAGCCAGAAATACATGGTGGCGCTCGCATCTGGAGCTCATCTGCAGTGGCTAGAGGCCCTGGTGCACCCATTCTCCCCCCTCTCAAATAAATAAAAATAAAATATATAAAAGCAAGGGATTGAAAGAGCATGGGTGAGGAGTGTTCCTTTGTAAGGAGTGGTCTGAGCTGGGCGTGGTGGCACACGGCTTTAATCCCAGCACTGGGGAGGCAGAGGTAGGAGGATCGCCGTGAGTTCGAGGCCACCCTGAGACTCCATAGTGAATTCACGGTCAGCCTGGGCTAAAGTGAGACCCTACCTTGAAAAAAAAAAAAAAAAAAAAAAAAAAAAAAAAAAAAAAAAAAAAGATCTCTTGGAGGCAACCTCAGAGCAGAGGCTTGGATGGAGTGAAGAAATGGGGCACGTTGGAAGGACATGAGGGGCTAACAGGTGTAGAATGAGTGCCTCTGGCCCTTGCCAGGAAAAGCAGGGAGGTCAGGCGGCTGGCACCTCGGAAGCGGAGACCTGTGGAGCAAGGTCTGAGGATTGAGATCCGAGGCAAGGCCAGGGACCGGGTCACACAGAGATCTGTGTTTCCGTGGCGAGACGATGGAAATCCTCCAGCACTTCGGAAGACCCACACAAGCTGACACACCCATTGTGCCAGAGAACATGGGCTGAGGCCAGGGTCAGAAGCAGGGAAAGTTGAGAGCAAGATGGCACTGACGTGAAACGGAGCGAGGGTGGCAGAGATGCTAAGGCATGGTCTGGACCAATTTAGAAACCAACCTTCCTGTGAGGCTTAATCTCCGTTGTCATCCTGATAGGATCTGGAATCACCATGGAGGGCTAGAGGCCCTGGCATGCCCATTTTCTCTCTCTCATAATAATAATAATAATAATAATAATAATAATAAATAAATAAATAAATTGTAAACATAGTGGTCCCTGCCTGTAATCTCAGTCCAACGTTGGCAGAGACAGGAAGATCCTTTGGGTTTCCTGCCTAACTATGCTAGCTGAACCAATAACCTCTTGGTTCAGGGACAGACCTTGTTTTAAAAAGTAAGGTTGGGGGGAGGTGTGAAGAAATGGCTTAGTTGCTAAGTCGTTTGCCTGCAAATCCTAATGACCTGAGCTCAATTCCCCTGTACCCTCGTGAAGCCAGATGCACAAAGTGGGATATGCATCCGGAGTTCCTTTGCAGCAGCTGCTGGAGGAACTGGCATGTCTGTTCTCTCTACCTCTCTCTGCTTGCAAATAAATAAAATTATAAAAAAGAAACCATTTTATTTTAAAAAGTAAGGTGGGGGCTACAGAGATGGCGTAGCAATTAAGGCACCTGCCTACGAAGCCTGAGGATGCATGTTCGAATCTCTAGGTCCCACATAGCCAGACACAAGCATGCAATGTAGCCATGCGCACAGGGGCTGCACATCTGGAGTTTTGTTCAAAGTGGCTGAAAGGCCTGGCACACCCATTCTCTCCCTCCCTCCCTCTCTCTCTCTCTCTCTCTCTTTCTCTCTGTCTCTATCTCAAAAATAAAATGATAATAATAATTTTTAAAAACTAAAGTGGGCCATCTCTCCAGCACTGAAGCGCTTGCCTGTGAAGCCTAAGGACCCCAGTTCAAGGCTTGATTCCCCAGGACCTACGTAAGCCAGATGCACAAGGGGGCGCACGCATCTGGAGTTTGTTTGCAGTGGCTGGAGGCCCTGGACGCCCATTCTCTCTCTCTCTCTCAAAAAAATAAATAAAATATTTTTAAAACAAATAAATAAATAAACCCCTTCCTCCATAGCTGTGCCTGGTCTGGACGTTCATCTCAGCAACCTGAAGCTGTCTACTGTACCAGGTAAACCAGGTGCAAAACTGGCGCATGTGCCAGGCATTCATTTACAGCAGCAATGTGTGCCCACCTCCACACACACATGCCACTGGAAAGCAAATAAATAAAAATATTTTGTAAAAACTAATAACCTATATCTTTTTCTGACCATCTTAACTAAATCTGTCACATTATTGCTTCATTTTTCTTGTTTTACTCCATGGAACCCGTTTATTAATAATTTGATTTATGTTCCTGTTTGATTTGCTACACTTTCTTAAAGCTTCTCAACTCCTAGAATTTGACTGTTTCATTTCTCACTGTCACTCCAGACCCAGAGTCCTTCCCAGAACACGGCTGGCCTGCATCACATTTGTCAGAGAAATAAATCATCCTCTCCTAGGATGGTGAGATGGCTTAGCAGGTAAGCGCTTGCCTGTGAAGCCTAAGGACCCCAGTTCAAGGCTCAACTCCCCAGGACCCACGTTAGCCAGATGCACAAGGGGGCGCTCACGTCTGGAGTTTGTTTGCAGTGGCTGGAGACACTGGCGTGCCCATTCTCCCTCTCTGTCTGTTGCTCTCAAATAAATAAATAAACAATAAAAAAAATTTTAAATCATTCTCTCCTACATTCCTCAAAGCCAGTCATTGAGTAATAACATAACGTGTCAACACGTTCATGGATCTACTTATGTCAGCTCTGCAGCAAACTCAAACACAGACGCAAATAATCACAACTGTCACTAGGGTTCACGATTATCTGGAGGCTGGGAACGTGATCCCAGCCTGCAGACTCAGCAGCTGGGAGGTGGGAGCAAGATGATCAGGAGTTCAAGGCCAGTCTTAGATACAGAGCAAGGTCGGCATCACCCTGGGCTATACGAAACCTTAAAACAAACAAACAAACAAGGGCTTGAGATGACAGCCAAGTTTGAAGAGTGTTTGCCTTGCATGCACAGGGCCCCAGTTTTGATTTTTCAAAATCATACAAACTGGGTAATGGCGGCACAGGCCTGTAATCCCAGCACTCGGGGGGTTAGAAGCAAATACAAAATAGGGTCATCCTTAACTACACATTACGCTGGAGGCCAGCATGGACTACATGAGACTCTGTCAAAAACAAACAAAAATAAATAAAAGAAGGGGTTGGAGAGATGGCCTAGCGGTAAGGCACTTGCCTCTGAAGCCTAAGGACTCCTGTTCAAATTCTCCAAATCCCACACTTTGCCAGATGCAACAGTGACGCAAGTGTGCAATGCCACGCATGCCCACAAGGGGGCGATGCATTTGGAGTCCGTTCACAGCAGCTGAAAGGCCCTGGTGCACCCATTCTCTCCTTCTCTCTCTTTCTCTCTCTCAAATAAAAAAAAAAAAGAAGAAAAGTTTCAAAGAACCAGCATAGAGGTGTGTGTCTACTATAATCCCAGACTTCCATAAGATGAAGTGGGAGGATGAAGAGATCAGCCCATTGCAGCAATAGTGGCATGAATGTTATAGGGTAGCCAACCCCTCTCTGATTGGATGTGAGTCACGCTCCACAGGGGAGAATTCACCCCTGGTACTGAAAACCTAGTCAAAAGCCTGTGGATGGGCTGGAGAGATGGATCAGTGGTTCAGGCACTTGCCTGTGAAGCCTAAGGACCCAAGTTCAATTCCCCAGTGCCCACGTAAACCAGATGCGCAAGGTGGTACCTGTGTGCTTGGCTAAATAAACAGGTATGTTGTGCCCGTCAAACCATCTTCTAAATATTTATATTCATGTCCAATAAAAGACTAGTGCTGCTTTCACTCTTGGTCCATGAAGCTTCTTTTTGAGCCGGGCGTGGTGGTGCACGCCTTTAACCCCAGCACTCAGGAGGCAGAAGTAGGAGGATCACCAAGAGTTCGAATTCGAATTCAAGGCCATCCTGAGACTACATAGTGAATTCCAGGTCAGCCTGAGCTAGAGTGAGACCCTACCTCGAAAAACAAAACAAAACAAAAAAACAAGAAGAAGCTAGAGGAGACTCAAACCTTCGTTACACTGCTGAGACGTGACAGTTGAAAGCTTAGCATTAGCATTAGATGCGACATCTCTATAAGAACCAAAAGATGGAGAGAGGTGCTCTGCAATGCTGTCTTCTGTACATAGGTGGCTGTCGTAGGCCCTCGCAACATCTAGGATTACTTGCATACAATATTGGGCCCATCAACACATTCTAATGGATGAATGGATAAATATAATAACAATATAGTGCTAGTTATAAACAAGGCAGAATCAAGAGAAACAAGAGAAAGACCAACGGCTCAATCGGATGTGCTACTGAAGTTTGGATTTTGACTGTTAAAGGCCTACGCCCCAGAATGGAGACTATCAGGACATGCTAAAAACTTTAAATGAGAGGGAGCCTATTGGGAGGTTTTAGTTCTTGAGGCAAGTGTTTGAAGCAGATTGTGGGGAGCTGGAAAGATAGCTCAGTTGGTTAAGTGACTGTCTTGTAAGCACGAGGACCTGAGTTCAATACCCAAGACCCACATAAACGCCAGGCATCCTGGTCGGTGCCCGTAATCCCAGTGCTAGGGAGATGGAGATAGAAGGGTCCTTAGAGCTCACCGGCCAGCCTGTCTAGCAGAGATGCTGCCTCAAAAAGATGTGGTTTGGGGCTTGGAGAGGTAGCTCAGCAGTTAAAGGCACTTGCTTATAAAGCCTGTTGGCCTGGGTTGAATCCCCCAGTACCCACATATAGCCAGATACAAAAGGAAAAAAAAAGGCACACATGTATGGCATTTGTTTGCAGTGACAAGAGACCCCAGTGCACCCAGACACACAAATAAGATAAAATGATGCAGACAGTACTGAGAAATGACACCCCAGCGTGTCCTCTGGCCTCCAGTTGTGCGCACACACACACACGTACATGCTCCTATGCACACGGGCACACACATGCACGATGGTTCCTAACGACATTGCAAAGGAGTCATTTCCAAGTGAAAATCGAAGGAATAAAGCTCTCAACAGGACACCACAATGCGCTCAACCTGCTGCAGCTGGTGGCTGTGAAGCCAAGACTGTTCTAGAAGAATGAGAACGTACGTACCCTTTCAGGAAAAAGAACCAATGCAGTTCAGAACACAAGAGAGCCTGGCACGGTGGCTTGCCATGGTCTGAGCAAGGGCTCGGGGCAGATCCGTGAGAGGAGACCCTGACAACCACATCTGCAGTGGTCCCAACAGTCCCTAAAGCTGATCATGCAAGTATTTTGTCACAACTCAAGTCTAACTTGTTAATAGAAATATGTACCACAGGGCAGGAAAAATGGCTCAGCAGTTAAGGAGCTGCTTGCCTGCAAAGTCTAATCACCTAGGTTCCATCCCCCAGGACCCACATAAAGCCAGATGCACAAAGGGCACATGTGTCTGGAGATTGTTTGCAGCAGCTGAAGGCCCTGGCATGCCCATTCTCTCCCTTTCTGTCTGTCTTAGTTCTCCATCTTTGGTTGCAAAAAAGAAAGAAAGGAAGGAAAGGAGGGAGGGAAAAAGGGAGCGAGGGAGGGAGGAAGAAGGAAGAAGGAAGGAAGGGAGGAAGGAAAGAAAAGAAAGAAATATCACAGCCATTACCTCTCCAAAGGAAAATGACCCCAATTCTTACAGGCCAGGTGATTGTGACAGACAATTAGTGGGGAACCCTCAGACACACCCACAGGGCCTTTCTCCCACACTCCAACTGGTTCTTGGAGGACCTCCATCAGTATATCCCAAACACAGACTTTAGCATGACTATGGTACCTCACAGCCCAGCCTATCGGTTCTAGAATCAGAAATGAAAGGAGCCATTAGTGGTGAAGGGTTAAGTGCTGTGATTTATGGACCCAAATGTTAGCCACCCCCACTTAACGTAACACGTAACACATACCGTGTCCTACTGTGATAACTTCCCTGTCAGTAAGAAATTTTCACCTCATCTCCAGAGTGAGAAGTGGATGGATGGTTATTCTAAGATATGCTGGAACAACAAATAGACAACGTGCAAATGAAAGAAAGTCTTCCCAGTGGCTTGTCAGAAGGACAATTGTTCTGTTAGAGATAAAATGTACAGTAACACGAGGCCATGTCTTGTTTCATTCCAAAATATACGGTGGAGGCTGGAGAGATGGCTTAGCAGTTAAGGCACTTGCCTGCAAAGCCTAAGGACCCAGGTTCAATTCCCTACTCACCACATAAGCCAGATGCATAAAGTGGCACATGTGTCTGGAGTTTACAGTGGCTAGAAGCCCTGACATGCCCATTTTCTATATTTATCTGCCTCTTTCCCTGTCCCCCTCTCTCAAATAAATCAATAAATAAAAAAAAAATACATGGTAGAAGGCTGGGCGTGGTGGCTCACGTTTTTAATCCCAGCACTTGGGAGGCAGAGGCAGGAGGATCACCTTGAGTTTGAGGCCACCCTGAGACTACATAGTGAATTCCAGGTCAGCCTGGGCTAGAGCGAGACCCTACCTTGAAAAATCAAAAATAAAAAACATGGTGCAAGATTCTATTTATGATTGCTCCTTCGTTATGCTAAACAACCAGTATCAATGTTTCACAGCGGGATCACTACATGCAAAACATAAGAAATATAAGGGCTTCGGACGTAGCTCAGTGGCAGAGTGCTTGCCTAGCATGCACAAGGTCATGGGTTCGATTGCCAGTACTGCAATTAATTAATGTATTATTTATTAAGACAAAGGAAGGAATGAAGAAGGAAGAAAGGAAAGAAGGGAGAGAAAACAAAAGTAGTAAAGAATATATACACACACACACATATATATATATTCTTTACTACTTTTATTACATTATATTATTTTATATGTATATATATATGCATACACATATATGAAATCTCTCTGAAAATATAAGCATAAGTATTTTTCTTTGCAGACTTGTATGAAGACTGGAGATTAATTTTTAAAAAGTGAAAGTACTCACAGGGGAAAACAGGCTGCAGAAAGAAACCCTATAATGTCCTCTTCAATGTGACATTGAGATCTGATTTAACGACAGGACCAGGGCATCTCTGAACTGGACATGGTGTCTTTATCTCCGAGGTGGGAGAAAGGTCAGATGCCTTTCCCAAGTGTCCCATGGGTCCAGAATGCCTCACCCGGGTCTTTGTTTTCAGGCGCAGGGCAGAGTTTTTCTGTCTATACAGTGACCGTGCAGTAAAGTATTTAATGTGAAGTCGATGCACAAAAACGCTGGGACTCCCTGCTGCCTTTAACACCAAGCGTAACTGGGAAAAGAACACGGAGAAGGTGTCTGGCTGACGCCGTGCACGCTATCCTCACGCCTGCACTGGCTAAGTCAGGGCTTCCTTCGGGATGCGTGGACATACCAAACTCTTCTGTTCTCTGGCCTCCGTATGCACATGCACACATGTATGTGCACCCGCAGGAATATGCGCGCACACACACACCTTTAACAAGGAGAGACAAAGGATGTTACACCTTAACAAGACAGCACTAAGGAAACTCAGCTCGGAGCATTAGGAAATGATCCTGGCCAGGGCAGGGTAGCCGACAGTTAGCTAGTTGTGGAAAATGCTGCATTTAACCCGGAGGCCAGGCACCTAACGGGGGTGGAGAGGGGAATCCCCAGCGCTCTCTGCTCTGCGAAAGCCGAGCAAGATGAATGGGCTTTTGATGAGAGAGAAAAACAAATCAGAAAAATACTAGAATGAGGGCTGGAGGGATGGCTTAGCGGTTAAGGCGTTTGCCTGCAAAGCCAAAGGAACCAGGTTCGATTCCCCAGGACCCACGTTAGCCAGAGACACAAGGGGGCACACGTGTCTGGAGTTCATTTGCAGTTGCCGGAGGCCCTGGCATGCCCATTCTCTCACTCTCCCCCTCCCTCTTTCTCGGTCAAATAAATAAATAAATAAAATAAAATTAACTTTAAAGAAAATACTAGAATTAACCACTACAGATGTCACACAAAACACAATTCTAAAACACAGCCTGGCAGGGGGTGAACCTGGCTACCTCCTCTCCTGCTCTGCAGATGTGGCACAGAGCCAGTTACGGTCTCAAGGCCTCGGGGCCCTTGTGGGAAGTCTCCTTGCATTCAGCCACACGTGGTAAAAACAGAACAGCCACCTTTTATGGTCGCAGAGCTATCATGTAAAATAACCAGACACTTACTTCTGGGGAGATACAAGATACAAACTCAAGAAAGCTGCCAAGGCGACAGAAGCACATAGCTTTGGGGAGCAGCAGAGACGGGGCCAGGGGTGCTGTTACCATCAGGAGAGAAAGCTTCAAAGATTCAGGTAGGCCCTGTCTATCCTGCTGGATCATGGGTGACTCACAGACCCTGGGGACGTATGGAGGGACGGGCAGTCTCTGATTGCCATTAACTACTGTGTAGCACCAAGTAGGTCTCATGGGGATTTAAACAGCCCCCTAGCTGATCCAGTCCCTGGATGGAGGCCAGGCTGCAGACTTACTCCACTCACACACCAGAGACTGTTAGAAAGCTGCCTCTCCAGTCCGACCCCCCCCCACAGGTGTGCCCGGCACCATATAATCCCTGCCTCCTGCTAAGAAAATTGGCTCAGCCTTACTGCCCTAGGACCCAGAAGAGGAATGAGGTCTCCTCCCAGCCACACTTATACCCATGACCCTGGCTGGAGATGTGGCAATCCAAACCTCACTTCCCTGAGGAAGTTTCTGTAGACGCTACAAAAGAACCCTATTTAGCTGTCCATAAAATCCGAACCCAGAAAAGGACTGTCCACCCCCAGCACAAGGCTCGAGCTACCCAGAGCCGCCGATCCTCGACCCCCTTCCCTCGCGGTACAGTCCTCCCCTCTTCTTTACCCGAAAGCCTCTCGAATCTCCCTCCTCCCCTTACTCTGGCTTCTCAGGCGACCCTCCCTGGCTTGGCATCCCACCAGCCTCTACCTGGCATTCCAAAGCCTCCTCCCTCTTTGCCACAGATTTCCCACTGATCTTTCCTGGTGAAAACCTTGGGCATAAGAAACTGCCTGTCTTGTCTTCTACTGAGAACCCCGAACCTGACAGAGTCTGGGCCCACCATCACCATGAGGTTGCAATAACCACATACAATGTGACCAGTGACCATCAGCCTCCCCTCTGCCTTCCAGAAGCGAGCCCAGGGCCTCAGGGTCCTTGGGGCAGTGATGCTACCAGGAGCATGAGTTCAGGACGCGATGGCCTGGCTGAGCCACGGTGCCTAGGCATATGGCCATGCATTATTCTGGAAGTTTCTGTGAGAGTGTTTGTGGGATGGCATTAATATTTAAATCGATGGACTATGAAGAAAGCAGAGAGCCTTCCATAAGGTACGTGGGTCTTGGCAAGTCACTTGTGGTGGTTTGAAATGGAATGGCTCCGTAGGCTCATGTGGTTTGAACAATTGATCCCCAGTTGGTGACGATTTGGGAAAGTTGTGGGGTCTTCGGGAGGTAGGGCCCTGATGGAGATGTGCTCCTGGGAGCAGGCTTTGGGGTAGGGTAGCCTCATTTGCAGCCAGTTCTTGGACTATTTCCTTCATGTTGCTGTGGAGATGTGATGCCCACCTGGCTGTCTGCTCCTGCCACGCTCTCCCCGCAGTGACGAAAATTGCCCCTGGAGCTGCACACGTGCAAATGAACACTTTCCTTCCACCCGCCATTTCTGGTCGGGTGTGTGTTCCAGCAACGACAAAGCAACCGCCACAACACGGAAGACCTAAGTGGAACAAGACTGGCCACCTCTAAGCAAGGCAGGCTTCTGCCACCACACACCACCTTCAGGCCTGCACTGTTACAGCCTCTTCCCAGGTCTGCAGCATCCACAGCCGTGGGACCCAACTTCTTAAGCCACTCAACCTCTCCTTGTTGGTTCCAATTTTCTGAAAAACTCTAACACTAGCATCACAATACTCATCCCATACCACCTCCGGGAGCCCCTCAATTTAGGACTCAGGGGCTTTATCAGACTCCACATTCTGTTGCGAGCCATTGACTTCCAAACACCTCTCCACCTCTTGGCCTCTGCCTGCCTCCTACTTTATCTACTTACACTCCAAAAGATGCAGTTCATGTCCGTTCATCCCATGGCCCTCCTAACTGGAAGTCTCCCTGGAGATCAGCTCAAGTCCAGTGGGCCAGGCTGAGGTACACAACGGAGAGAGCTGGTCTGACCAGTTTGCGGAGTCCCCAGGAACACAGCTTAAACACCTAGCTCTCACTGACTAAGGAGGGTAGCGTGCACAGAGACCTCTGAGACGCTGTTGGGACCCCTCCAAAAGCCTCCCCAGCTAAATCATGGTGGGTTCCTCATAGACTAGCCCATCAGCCAGGGTTCTCATTTCCAGCTTGAGTGGCCTGATTATTTTGTTCCCCAAGGTGTGTGTATGTGTGTGTGTGTATACTCTTGGGTGTGAACGCAGGCATGTACGCCACACCACACATGTGGACATAAGAAAACAACTGGGGGTGTCAGTGCTCATTTTCCACCTTGTTTGAAGTAGGGTCTCTCCCCATTCACCACTGAATCCACAAGGGTAGCCAGCTGTGGCAGTTTGAATGCAAATGTACATCCCCCATAGACTCAGGTGTTCTGTTACACTTGTAACTCAGGTGTCCAGCTCCTGAGGGCTGGAGGTGGTGTCACTGGGGGTGGATCATGGGATCTAGCTCAAAGGTGTGCTCGGGGGCAGATCTGATTCCAGCCCCAAAGGTGTGGTGAGCAGTCTGAGCTCTGCCCGGGTGTGCGCTTGCTACTTTGGGGGTGTTTGCTGGCTGGTGGTGGTGACTCTCTGCTTGGAAATATGAATGGGAAGGCAGTTGATTCTACTACTGGTGGAACTTCCCCTGGATCTGCAAGCCTGAAATAAATCCCATTCCTCCCGTAAGCTGTGTCTGGTTTGGATGTTCCTCCCAGAGCGTGGAGCTGTGGACTACACTGGCCGTCTTGTGAAGAGCGCTCTGCTCCAAGTCTGCCCACCCCTCCTGTGTTAGTCAGGGGTCTCTAGAGGAACAGAACCTCTAGAATGAATTATATTAAAAAGGGAATTTCTGGAATGTGGTGGTTTGATTCCGGTGTTCCCCCATAAACTTAGGTGTTCTGAATGCTAGGTTCCCGGATGATGGAGATTTGGGAAATAACACCTCCTGGATGGAGGCAGTGTATTGTTGGGGGTGGGCGTATGGGCATTATAGCCAGCTTCCCCTTGCCAGTGTTTGACACACTCTCCTGTTGCTATTGTCCACCTGATGTTGGCCAGGGGGTGATGTCTACCCTCTGCTCATGCCATTGTTTACTACCTGCCATCATGGAGCCCCTTCCCCCGCTCAAGTCTGTAAGCTAAAATAAACCTTTTTCCCACAAGCTGCTCTTGGTTGGGTGTTTTCTGGCAGCGATGCAAACGTGACCGCAACACCTCCGGACCCTGCCCAGCCCTCCGGACTTGTAGCCATGCGATGGCTCCTCCATCATCAGCCAGCAACTCACATCGCTGACAGTCCCAAGTCATTTGCAGCAACTTTGTGCTGACCTCGTACTCGCATTCCTCATCAAGATGACACGTAGCTGGGCATTTCCCCTGGACCTAGACGCGACCTGACGTCCCAAGAACCGTAACCGAGGTCACCGCTGTTCCCACTCACACACGGCCATGCGCCGGTGACACACTCCAGTGAGAAAAGCCATAGAGGTCTCTGTGGAGGGTGACACACACGGGGGACCACGTGGGAGTCAGGGACACAAATCCGGAGTCCTGACCATTCTGTTAGGGAGCAAGGATAGTCATGTCACTGCCCTGGCCATTGCTGTCTCCCCAGAACCCCCACTCAAGATGGGCTACCTTATGTGTGGTGCTTGGGGTCTGGTGACCACCTCGGTTGTGGAATCGAAATGCCTTGCAGGGGCTGGGGAGATGGCTTAGCGGTTAAGCGCTTGCCTGTGAAGCCTAAGGACCCCGGTTCAAGGCTCGATTCCCCAGGACCCACGTTAGCCAGATGCACAAGGGGGTGCACGCGTCTGGAGTTTGTTTGCAGTGGCTGGAATCCCTGGCGCATCCATTCTCTCTCTGTCCCTCTATCTGCCTCTCTCTCTCTCTCTCTCTCTCTCTCTCTCTCTCAAATAAATAAAATAAGATTTTGTTTGTTTGTTTAAATTGTTTTTCGAGGTAGGGTCTCTCACTCTAGCTCAGGCTAACCTGGAATTCACTATGTAATCTCAGAGTGGGCCAGAATCAACCACTGACAAGTGTGGCTTCCCATTTTGGTCTTGTCTACCTGATCAACTTGACAATGCAACAGTTTCCAGCTGGTCTGTCAGCCACCAATCTCAATGCTTGTGTAAACTGCTCTGTGGATTGGATTCAAGTTCATTTTCGGATGACTTTTTTTTTTCCTGTGTTGTGTGTGGACACAACAGGCAAAGAGATAAGTCACATCACAGGAGGAACAAGGAGGGGCAACTGGAGTTATTATCCTCTTAGTCTTTGGAATCAAGTCCATTTCCTGTTAGCCTGGCTCTACTTACCCACCATGTCACACAGAGATAGCTTATAATCTGCCATCCTACCCGGAAGTCCTCTTAATTTGTCTTTAGAGATGGCAACTTGCTGCCCAAAGGATACACTACAGGACTGGAAGGATGGCATTTGCCTACAAAGCCAAAGGACCCAGGTTCAATTCCCCACGACCCACGTAAGCCAGATGCACAAGGGGGTGCACGTGTCTGGAGTTCATTTGCAGTGGCTGGAGGCCCTGGTGCACCCATTCTCTCTCTGTGTGTGTCTGTCTCTCCCTCTGTCAAATATATATATATATATATATATAAATTTATGAAAGAAGCTGGGCATCGTGGTGCACGCCTGTAATCACAGCACTCGGGAGGCAGAGGTAGGAGGATCACCATGAGTTAAAGACCACCCTGAGACTACATAGTGAATTCCAGGTCAGCCTGAGCTAGAGTGAAACCCTACCTCAAAAAACACCCCCCCCCCCAAAAAATATATACACTACACTTGCTTGTTACCATTTAACCAAAAACTGCACAGGAGTATTAATTGAGGGTATTTTATTTTTTAATGAATCATTCTGTTCGCAAAGGGGAAACATGTACTTTCTACACTAATTGTGGTTTCCTTGGTGATGAGATGGCCCGAATTTACTGCTGTCAGCTGAGATCACTACCTTAAAACTGATCATTTCATAGCGTGAGTCGGGGTGATGGTTCACAGTGACCGCTGTCTGCAGTAAAGGCTGTGACCGGCTAGCGGTTTCTGAGCAGACACTTACAAGGGCCATGGAAACCAGGATCAGGTCAGAACACCCTGAAGGAAGAGGACAGGAGAAAATGTCTGTGTATAAAGATGGCAATCAAATGAAGAGGGGCTTCACTCTGTAAATAGATATGACATCGCCAATACATGAAGACACTTATAAACTCACATCATTGGAACTAAGTAAACACACATGTCCATCTATTATCCCCACTAAAAGGTTCGCTGAAAACCATGTTAAGGGCTGGAGAGATGGCTCAGCAGTTAAAGGTGCTTGCTTGCAAAGCCTGGTTGAATGGATTCAATTCCCCAGTATCCACATAAACCCAGATGCACAGAGTGACATATGCATCTGGAATTCATTTGCAGTGTCCTTTCTCTCTCTCTCCCTCCCTCCCCGTTTGCAAATAAATAATAAAAATATTCTTTTAAGCTGGGTGTGGTGGCACACGCCTGTAATACCAGCCCTTGGGAGGCAGAGGTACAAGCATCGCCGTGAGTTCGAGGCCACCCTGAGACTACATAGCAAATTCCAGGTCAGCCTGGGCTAGAGTGAGACCCTACCTCGAAAAACAAAACACAAAAACAAAACAAAAAAATCTTTTAAAAAACATGTTAAATTATATGGTCTCAGAACAGTTCATCTACTCCCTCTGCCCAAAAGTGTGTGCCTGCAAGTAAAATATTTAAGAACGAAACAAGTTTAGCCAGGCATGGTGGCGCATGCCTCTAATCCCAGCACTCAGGAGGCAGAGGTAGGAGGATCACCGAGAGTTCGAGGCCACCCTGAGACAACATAGTACATTCCAGGTCAGCCTGGGCTACAGTGAGACCCTATCTCGAAAAAAAAAAAAAAAAAAGAATTAAACAAATTTGAGAAAAATAACTTCTATTTGCCAATACTTTATCACTGGAAACTTAATTAAATCGGAATCACCCACATCCACCTATTACCAATCAACAGTTGGACACTGTCTTCCTCTCATCGACCTACAGAATCCAAACTGCCCACTGCCCACTGCCCTTACTGAATACATGTATTCTTTTTTTAAATTTCACATGTCACAACCAAAAAAGTATTTCATTCATGCATGCCAGTATGAACATATTTGGAATGATAATTTGGGCTGGAGGGATGGCTTAGCAGTTAAGACACTTGCCTTCAAAGGCAAAGGACCCAGGTTCGATTCCCCAGAACCCACGTAAGCCAGATGCACATGGTGATGCATGTGTCTGGAGTTCGTTTGCAATGGCTAGAGGCTATTTTTTATTTCTCTCTCTCTCAAAAAAAAAATAAAATATTTTTGAAAAATGTTAAAACTACATGTATTATAAGCCAATATGCAAAAGTAAGTAAATACAATGACTACCACACATTGCCATCATCACATGCTTGGACAACTGAAGGGTCAAATTAACATTCTGAAATACACTTGATTCTGTTTATAAAACAGCTCCCCGGCTACAGACATAGTTCCACAGGTAAAGCACTTGCTGTGTTCAGATTTCCAGAAGCCAACACACTGGCAAACACGGCAAGGTTCTCCTGGAAGCCCAGTGCTTGGGTGGTGACAGGACAATCCCAGGGGCTCAGTGACCAGCTAGTTCTAGATTTACCAAGAGACACTGTCTCAAGGATAAGGCACAGGCCAGAATGATGGCTTAGTGGTTAAGGAACTTGCCTGTGAAGCCTCGAGAGCCAGGTTCAATTCCCCAGAACACATGTAAGCCAGATATACATACACGACGGTCCAGGTGTCTAGAGTTCATTTGCAGTGTGGCTGGAGGCCCTGACATGCCCATTCTCTCTCTCTAGTAAACAAACAAATAAAATAAAACTTTTTTTTTTTTTTTTTGGTTTTTCGAGGTAGGGTCTCACTCTAGCCCAGGCTGACCTGGAATTCACTATGGAGTCTCAGGGTGGCCTCAAACTCACGGCGATCCTCCTACCTCTGCCTCCCGAGTGCTGGGACTAAAGGCGTGCGCCACCACACCCGGCTTAAATAAAACATTTTTAAAAAGAATAAGGTGGAAAGCAACTGAGTAAGACACCCGGAATTGACCTCTGGCCTCTGCAGGAATGTGCACACATGTGTGCATGCACCTACACACACACATGTGCACCCCCACATATATAAACATGCATACGCATACATGTCACACACATGAAAACACGCAAAAAAAAAAAGAACCCAAACAGCTCCTAGGGTACATGCAGAGATTCACGCTAACATACTTTCTCCCTAGTCCTAAAGTCACTTGGAGTACACTCACCACTGCCACCAGAGAGGCCCAAGGAAGGCCTGGGCGCCCCTAAGCCATCCCCAGCTGCTCCTCTCTTAGATCTGATCTGACCTAAGAGCCCTCGACGCCTCGCCTTCCATTTTCACAAGGCTCTGACAGCTACCGGGAGGATCCTCCTATGAATCCGCTCACCAGCATGCCCCACGACCACGTAGGCCATGCGTTAAAGACACAGGAACTAAGCAGAAGCCTTAACATGGCACACACATGTAATCCCAGCACTCAGGAGGCTGAGACAGGAAGATCTTGAGTTCAAATCCAGCCTCAACTGTATAGCCACTTCCAGGCCAACCTAAGCCGCAAAGCAAGACCCTGTATCGATGGATCAACCAATCAATAGATAGATGGATGGATAGATATACAGATAGATGATAGATAAATAAATGGATGGATAGATGATGATAAATAGATGATGGATGAAGGGATATATATATATAATGGATAGATAGATAATGGATGGATGGATAGATAGATATTTATATAAAAGATATATATATGTCAGGCATGGTGGCACACACCTTTAATCCCATCACTTGGGAGGGAGAGGTAGGAGGATTGCCATGAGTTCAAGGCCACCCTGAGACTACAGAGTGAATTCCAGGTCAGCCTGGGCTAGAGTGAGACCCTGCGTCAAAAAAAAAAAAAAAAAAAAGATGTATATAAAAGACGCTCAATTAACACTGCAGAACAAACAGACGGAGGCACTTGTGAGCGAGGTCATGCTCCGGGGCAGCTTGCCCAACATAAATAGAAGATAAGCCCCAAACGAGAGGCGCGTACTTGCAATTTATCTTGAAGTTTTCTAGTGGGCACAGGCTGAAAGGTAGAAAGAAACAGTTACAATGCATTGAATATATTTTGCTTAACTGAATAGCTAGAAAGCCAGGCATGGTGGTGCACGCTTGTCATCCCATCTGCAGGGAAGCCAAAGTCACAGGATTTCTGTGAGTTTGAAGCCAGCATGAGAGTTCCAGAGATAAAGATCCTGTCTCCAAGCCGGGCGTGGTGGCGCACACCTTTAATCCCAGCACTCGGGAGGCAGAGGTAGGAAGATCGCTGGGAGTTCAAGGCCACCCTGAGACTACATAGTGAATTCCAGGTCAGCCTGGGCTAAAGTGAGATCCTACCTGAAAGATGGAAGGAAGGAAGGAAGGAAGGAAGGAAGGAAGGAAGGAAGGAAGGAAGGAAGGAAGGAAGGAAGGAAGGAAGGAAGGAAGGAAGCAGGGAAGGGAGAGAGGGAGGCAGGCAGTTTTATGTTCCATTTTTATTATACATCACCAGATCATCACAAAAAGACAGTCTGAGCCATGTATGGTGGTTCACGCCTTTAATCCCAGCACTCAGGAGGCAGAGGCAGAAGGACCGCACGGAGTTTGAGGCCACCCAAAGACACGCAGTGATTTCCAGATCAGCCTGGGTTATAGTGAAACTGTAGCTCAAAAAACCAAAAGACAGTCTGGTATCATTTCAGAATTTCCCACCCAGCGGTGGTTCTGACAGCCTCACCAACAAAGTTGTCTTAATTTCCATTTCTTAAATCGCTACTGAAGGCAAACCTGTTCTTAACCTCTGAGTCATCTCTCCAGTCCCAAGGACACAGCTATTCTCGCCTGCCGCATTGTGTCTCAAACTGCGTTCGCTCAAAGCGCCTTTTGTGAGGACCCTGGGCTCTGACCTTTGCTAACTCAATTTGTTATATTTTAGATATACCCACTTTATCTTTGAGACCATCCCATTATTTTCACCCAAGCGTTCCATTTAATACTTATTTTATTGCTGTTGGCTGGCTCTTTTTCTTTTATTCTTCTGATATTCAAGCACATCTGTCTTATATATAATGGTGTTTTCCCCCCCATTGCTTCTGTGGTCATAAGTTATCTTCTCTCTACAGCTGGATTGAAAATGCAATTCCATTTTCTTCTAGTTATATTGCAGATAAATACAGTGGCGTTTAAAAGCAGAGGCCTCTAGGCTCTAGAATGAGTAAGGATGAACTTGCTGGGATAAATGCACAGATGTGTCCGAGGTGGATTTGACCACATCATCAAGTGACAGACACCCTCAAACAGCCACCTTCCCCCATCGAGAGGCAGAAGACACCAAACCAAGAGAGGAAGCTTTCAGCACCTCTGGAGAACCTCAGCTCCCTAAAATTCTTCTGACCATCAACTATCAGTAGGCAGGTCCATTTCAACAAGATTGTGTTGTTGTTGCTTTGTGTTCGTTTCCATGTGACAGGGTCTCACTGTGTAGCCTTGGCTGGCCTGGTACTCACTATGTAGCCCAAGCTAGTCTTGAGCTCATGGCAATCCTCCTGGTTCAGCGTCCTGAATGCTAGAATTACGGGAACCATAGCACACAGCTCAATCTTACTAAAAATTAATTTCCAGCAAAAGGATCATTAATATGCATAAGCAATCAAGCAATCACCTGAGACCTGTACTGTCATTCAAGAAACACACACACACACACACACACACCAAGTTAAAATGGCTAAGAGAACATTTTATCTGCATTGTGAAAGTTTTCATTGTTGTTGTTTGGAGGTAGGGTCTCACTCTAGCCCAGTCCGACCTGGAATTCACTGTGTAGTCTCAGGGTGGCCTCGAACTCACGGTGATCCTCTTACCTCTTCCTCCCAAGTGCTGGGATTAAAGGCGTGTGTCACCACGTCCAGACCTGCAATGTGATTTTTTTCTAATTTATTCATTCATTTTAACTTATTTATTTATTAGATTCTTTTGAGACAGGGACTCACGATGTTGCTCAGACTGTCCTCAAATTCATAATGATCCTCCCCTCCTGCTTCCGCCTCCCTAGGACTGGGATTACGGTGAGTACCACCATGTACAGTTTCACCTACTTATTGTTTATAAAACAAAACTCTATTGGAAAGTTTCATAATTTCCCCCCAAAGACAAAAAATGGAATTAAAAACAATATAAAAGAAAACAGCAAGGCCAGGCATGTGACACAAGAATCCCAGCACTGAGGAAGTCGAGGATCTAAAGTTCAAGAACACCCTAGGCTATAAAGCAACACCGCCACGTCTCAAAAAAGCAAATGTGCGTACAAACAAAAAACTTCGTGGGGTCTGAAGGGGGCATCCAGGTGTGTGTGCAGATATGCGTGGGCGTGGGCAGAGGCCAGAGACAAAGATCAGGTGACCCTTTCTACGGCTCTTCCGCCTTATGTCCTTGAGACAGACAGAGTGTCTCACTGAACCTGGCACTGGCAGTTTTTCAACGAGACTGGGTGACCAGTGAGCCCAGGAGATTCTCCTGTCTTCACCCCACTCAAGGACGGGGCTACAGCCACACACGGCCATGCTCTGCTTTCTGGCTGCTACGGGTGACATGAATCCCAAGGATCTGATGGATTCCTGGAGTTGTCACAAGAAGAAAGAGAACACCCTCACATCACTTTTGTGAGGCACCTTCCAGTGGCTTCACCATATTGCAAGCCAGCCTCTCGCTTTATTCCCATCTCACAGATGCAGAGTCTGCGGTGCACAGCTGCCAAAGAACGCTTCCACACCAGGGTCTTAGGACTTCTAGGACACGCGTCCACAGCCAGCACTCCCCAGCAGTGTGCACGTGGGGAAGGAAGAGACAAGCACTTCGTGAGGACAGTGACGCCGGGCAGAACAGAGGGACATCAGCGTCAAGACTCACTGCAATGCTCCAAAGCAGCCTGCACTGTTCTCAGAATCCCCCACCGCGGGCGGCGTCCCCTCCCACCTCTGAGCAGGGACCCGAGCCGACACTGCGCCGTGGCGGTGGTTAATCTCTGGTTGTCAGCCTGGCAGGATCTAGAATCCCCATGGAAACAAATCTCTGGGGGTATCTGTGAGGGATTTTTCTAGATGACATTAGTGGAAGTGAGGCAACCCACCTTAACCGTGGGCAGCGCCGCCTCAAGGGCTGGGCTCCTGGGCTGGATGCAGAGGAGAGAGCTGCTGGGCATTCAGCACTCAGCTCGCTCTGCCTCCTCTCTGCTGATGTGATGATGCGTCCCCAGCTGCCTGCTCCTGCCACACTTTCCCTGCCCTGAAAGAACTCTGCCCCCGGGAACTGTGAGCAGAATTAAACCTTTCTTTTTCCTTCCTTTACTGTTTCTGCTTTGGGGGTTTTGTCCCAGCAATGAGAAGTAACTGACACCTCCAAAACATGCCCGTTTTCCCGTCAGCTTGCCCGCTGAGCTACAACGTCCAAGGTTTCCTGACAACCTGCTTTATCTCCCAAACAAAGAAAAATCATACTTAAAGTTTTTTGTTTGTTTGTTTGTTTTTGTTTTTTAAACCAGGAGACATGGCTTCGGCCCGGTGGCTGGGATATTGACTTCTGTTCCCCTCTCCATAAATCAAGAGGGTGGGAAGGAAGAGGCGTCATGGGGGGCTGTCAGGCAGAGCCAGATGTTGACTTCTGTTCCCCTCTCCGTAAATCAAGAGGGTGGGAAGGAAGGGGCGTCATGGGGGGCTGTCAGGCACAGCCAGATGTTGACTTCTGTTCCCCTCTCCATAAATCAAGAGGGTGGGAAGGAAGGGGCATCATGGGGGCTGTCAGGCACAGCCAGATGTTGACTTCTGTTCCCCTCTCCGTAAATCAAGAGGGGGGGAAGGAAGGGGCGTCATGGGGGCTCTCAGGCACAGCCCCGACTCCCGGGGCCAGGTAGCCTAGTGAGCGCAAGGCCTACCTCTCTGACTTCGTGAAGCTGGCCGGAATACTGACTCTTGGCTCTCCGGGCGGCTGCAGGCGACTTGTGATGCGTGACAACGCCGGGCGCCCCCGCACTGAGGTGTCTCTGGCTACAGGGAGACGCGGAATGGGGTGTTCCATGGGGGAGCAAAGTGAGACTTCGGCTTCGGGAGCTTGGAGTACTCTAGAATAAGCAACAGGTGTCAAAACTCAACAACTGGCCTGCAGAGGTGCTGTCCATTCAGGCGGGACCGCTTAACCTTCCCCCTTGACCTGTTTAGCAGGACGGAGGCGCGGTGGGGGAGGGGGAGGAGGACCAAACCCACAAGGGCTCACTTCAGAAAGACAGGGTCCACTGACTGCCCTTCTCACTGTGTCTCCTGTCCTGTCCTGTGGCCATGAAGAAACACCTAAGAGGACCCCTCCCGAAAACCCAGAGACTTAACGATCGTTGCCTATGTACTCACTGCTCGTGACTTCCTCTTGCTAACAAGCTCTTCCCTGCCTGGATGCACGCCTCCGGTGAACCTTCTAGCAGCTCGGTGCTGTCCACTCTGGGATGTGTCTACCTAGCTCCTCAGTCTCTCTGCTCTCTTACCCCGCCTTCACAGAGATCCCACTCATGGTCCAGCGACTGCTTTCAGAGGCCTCTTCATACTCATCTCTACATCCCAAGACCTGGCATACGCTAACCGTGGATGCTATACTCAACCCAGGCTTGTTGTGTGAGGGACAGCGCTAAGCTATGCATCCTATTTCAGTCCATGCTCACACTTCATCCTCTAGGAACACACCATCCAGATGATGTAACATAAAGCTGGCGACTCAGCTTCGTGGGAATGAGTATTTCAAATGACCAGGTGGCCATCTGAAAACAAACCTGGGTTTGTTTCTCATAGCAAAGACAGCAAATGGACTGAAGAAAGAGAGACAGACACAGGGCTGGAGAGCTGGCTCAGTGGTTAAAGGCACTTGCTTGCAAAGCCTGACAGCCCAGGTTCGATTCCTTAGTGCTTATGTTAAGCAGATGTACAAAATGGTGCATGCAATTGGGAGTTCATTTGCAGTGGCAGTAAAGATAGATAGATTAGATTAGATTAGATTAGATTAGATTAGATTAGATCAGATTAGATAGATAGGCACCAGAAGACAAGGCTTAACGCTTTGAAATCCAAAAGGCACAAAGAAAAGCCTGATGAATTTGCCTTGAAAATGAAAACATCAAGGAAACAAACAAATCACAATTACCCCCAATAAAGCCAAGTGATTAAGCTAGAAAAAAAAATGTTGAGCTGCATACTTGTATTAAATAGACCAAGTTATAAATAGGCAATTTACCAAAAAAAAAAAAAAAAAAGAGCCAGGCGTGGTGGCGCACGCCTTTAATCCCGGCACTTGGGAGGCAGAGGTGGGTGGATCACCGTGATCTTGAGGCCACGCTGAGACTACATAGTGAGTTCCAGGTCAGCCTGGACTAGAGTGAGACCCTACCTCAAAAAACCAAAAAATTGAAAAGAAAGAAAGAAATATATTTGGCCCTTAAGCCTGAAAGTAAGCTCCACTGTACTTACCAGGTATAGGTGTATTTAAACCACATCTTCTGTCCATCAGACTGGCAGATATTCAAAGGCCTGAGTGCGCAATGCATCAGCAGGACCACAGGGAACTGAGTCTATGTGAGGAAAGGCTGGACGTTCGTTCAACCTGGCAGACTCGCTGCAAACGTCCTTCTCTGAACTGTAGGAATCCCTCTGCCTCAGAATGTGTCCTCCAGACAGAGCAGCGCCCAGGCAAACACATTTCTGCTACTCATGTCGCCATGGTGAGCATAACTATGTCTAATGACAAAGAAGAAAAGCAGCCCACGTGTCCGTCAGTGAGGGACAGGTAGTATCAGTGACACGTAGGGAGCTACTACTGAGCTGAAAGAGAATACTGAAAAAAATCTCTATGAATTGACCTTGGGGAAAGTCTCTCAGTAGCCTGCAGAGATTGCTCAGTGGTTAAGGTGCTTGCCTGCAAAGCCTAACGGCCTGTGCTCAGTTCCCCAGTACCCACGCAAAGCCAGATGCCCAAAGTGGAGCATGTGTCTGAAGTTCATGTACAGCAGCGAGAGGCCCTGGTATGCCCACTCTCTCCATCTGCCTCTTTTCTATCTCTCTGCTTGCAAATAATTAAAGGAAAATGTTTTTAAAAGATTTATAAAAAGTCTCTCAGCAGGGCTGGAAAGATGGCTTTGCAAACCCTAATGAACTGAATTCAATTCCCCAGTACCCATGTAAAGCCAGATGCGCAAAGTGACGCACGCATCTGGAGTTCACCTGTAGTTACTAGAGGCCCTGGCATGCCCATTCTCATTCTCTCTCTCTCTCTCTCCCCCTTCTCTGTTTCTCTCTGCTTGCAAATAAAATAAACTGAAAACAACGTCTCTAAGATACACCTGCAGTCACATAAGATGAGCTGCCGAGCCGTTGTGTGGTGTGCAAAGTGAAAGTGTGCAGAGCTGTGTAGTATGCAAAATTCTGGGTTGAATTATTGAAGTTTCTTTTAAATTTTAGAGCACAAGAGAGAGACAGAGGGAGAGCAAATTGGTGTGCCAGGCCCTCAGACACTACAAAACACAAGAACACCTGGAAAGCATGCATCTAAAGCTGACGCGTGGCTGTTGCTTGCTCAGAGCCGGGGGCGGGAGGGGAGGGGAGGGGAAGGCCAAGGGGGGAGGAGGCGCTTCATTGAGCAGCTTTATCTGTTTTTCCATGTTGAACAATGTGAATGCACTACCTATTCACAATTGCTTTTTTAATATTATTTTGAGAGACACAGGCAGAATGAGGCAGAGAGAGGGAGGGGGGTGGAGAGAGGGAATGGGCATGCCAGGGCCTTTCAGCCACGGTGAATGAACTCCAGACATGCGCGCCCCCTCATGTCACTTTGTGTCTGGCTTATGTGGGACCTAGAGATTCGAACATGTGTTCTTAGGCTTCACAAGCAAGCTCCTTAACTGCTAAGCCATCTCTCCAGCCCAATTTTTTTAAAGGTTTTATTTATTTGCAGTTGGAGAGGGAAATACCAGGGTCTCTTGCAAATGAACAACTGTCCAGGTGTAGGTGAGTAGCTGTGGAATTGAACCTGGGCAGGCAGGCTTTGCAAGAAAGCACCTTTAACCTACAAGGTGTCTCCCCAGCCCCATATATTTTTAAATCTACATGAACATTACATTCTGACTTTCTAGAGCCTCATTTAACTTGAGAAAATGTAGGGAGATGCTATGTTGGCATCACACCAGGTTCTGTGGTGCAATGATCAAATTAGTAAATATTGACTGGATACTTGCTATGTGCTTAGAAGAACCTCTATTGCTAAATGTCACAGAGAAACACAAACCTGTGGGTGACATATGCACACTGATTGCAACAGACAGTCACATACACACACTAAAAAGTGAGGTACCAGCTGGAAGAAGCCATTCTACATGCAGTTCAATGGGAGAAAGATATACCACCAGTGAAGATACTCAACAGTGGACACTGCGAGCCTTATATTGAGCCAATGGGTGCAATAGTGGCACATCTGTCATGGTGGAAACCAACTGCCCTCCAATTGGACTGGAGGCCCACTCCATGGGGGGAAACACATCCCTGATACTGAAAACTTAAAACAAGGGTAGTCATGAGCCCTAGGGGTGTAACATCTGCTGATGTCTGGAAAAAAATATATATATTATGTTTATCAAACTGCCCAGTAAGCACTTCTCTTAATATCTATACCCTTATACTAATGCTACTCTCACTTTGGGTAGAGAATCTTCTCTTTTCAGATGGCAGTGACCTTGGGATGATTTAGAAGGCATCACGGTGCTGGAAAGAAGTGACCGGAGTACTGAGCAACATCTCGATCACAACTTCCAAGGCTCAGGGTTCAATGCGGAAGAGGTGGTGGAAAAAATGTAAGAGCCAAAGGAAGGGTAGGACTCCTTACAACGTGCTCCCCCAGACACAATGGCCTGGATATCCATGACCTCACAGTGCCTGACACTACCTACACAAGACCATCATAAGAGGAGGAAAAGATCATGACATCAAAATAAAAGAGAGACTGATTGAGATGAGGAGGGGATATGATGGAGAATGGAATTTCAAAGGGGAAAGTGGGGGTGAGGGAGGGTATTACCATGGGACACTTTTTATAATCATGGAAAATGTTAATAAAAATTGAGAAAAATAAAATAAAATAAAAAGCGAGGCAGCTGTGGGCTTGGGACGTAGTTTAGCTGAGAGCGTTCCTGTCCAGCAGAGAGCGAGGATGAGAATGTGAGGAGTGGGTGCTGAGCCCGCTCTCCCACCCCAGCCTGCAGGTTTGGTCCTCAGGGCTGCATCACGGAGTGTGTGGTACAGGCATGCCACCTCAGCACTTAAAAGGTTGAGAAAACAGGAGGTTCAGAAGTTCAAAGTCATCCTCAGCTAGAGTGAGTTTGGGCAACATGAGATACCATCTTAAAAACAATAAACGCATTGGGCATGGTGGAGCACGCCTTTAATCCCAGTACTTGGGAGGCTTGCCATGAGTTCAAGGCCAGTCTGGGACTACACAGCGAATTCTAGGTCAGCCTAGGATAGGGCAAGACCTTACCTTGGAAAAGCAAAAGAAGGAAAAAAAAAAGACAGTAAAAGTGTTTAACACTTTTATAGTAAGATGAGAATTCAGCAAAAATAGCTGAGAAATGTGAAAGGAAAAAGAAAAGCTGGGCGTGGTGGCACACACCATTAATCCCAACACTCAGGAGGCAGAGACAGGTGGATTGCTGTGAGTTCGAGGCTACCCTGAGACTACATAGTGAATTCCAGGTCAGCCTGGGCTCTAGCAAGACCTTACCTCAAAAAATAAATAAATAAATAAATAAATAAATAAATAAATAAATAAATAAATAAAAAAGGCTGGAGAGATGGCTTAGTGGTTAAGTGGCTTACCTACGAAGTCTAAGGACTCACGTTTGACTCTCTAGGTCCCACATAAGCCACATGCACAGTGATGCAAACACGCAAGGTCATACATGTGTACAAGCATTTGGAGTTTGAATGCAGTGGCTGGAGGCCCTGGTGTGCCAATTCTCTCTCTCTCTTTCTCTCTTTCTCTCTCTCTCTCTCTCTCTCTCTTTCTCACACACACACACACACACACACACACACACACACACACACACACTTGCATTAAAAAAGGCAGTCTGTTGGGCTTGCCTCAAAAAAAAAGGATGAGGAGGAGAAGGAGAAGAGAGAAGGGAGAGTAAGGGGGAGGGGAGAGGAGAACGAAGGATGGGCTAGGGAAATAGTTCAGCCATTAAAAAGGGCGCCCGAATCCCACCTTCCAAGGTTCAGGGTCCATTGCGGAAGAGGTGGCAGAAAGAATGTAACCAAAGGAAGGGTAGGACTCCTTACAACGTGCTCCTCCAGACACAAAGTGACCTGGATATCCATGACCTCACAGTACCTGACACTACCTACCCAAGACCATCATAAGAGGAGGGAAAGATCATGACATCAAAATAAAAGAGAGAGTGATTGAGATGGGGAGGGGCTATGATAGAGAATGGAGTTTCAAAGGGGAAAGTGGGTGGAGGGAGGGTATTACCATGGGATTTTTTTTTTATAATCATGGAAGTTGTTAATAAAAAAAAAAAAAAATTGAAAGCCAAGCGCCGCATGTTCTCCCTCATATGTGGATCCTACCTACAGATGATTGGGCTGCTATGTGAGAAGGAAAATACTTAGTAGCAGAGGCCATTATGTTAAAAAGGAGATATAAAAGGAAGAGAAAGGAAGGGAGGAGGGTACTTAATAGGTTGGTATTGTACATATGTAAGTACAGTGATTGAGAGGGGGAGGGGATATGATGGAGAATGGAATTTCAAAGGGGAAAGTGGGGGATGGGAGGGTATTACCATGGGATATTTTTTATAATCATGGAAAATGTTAATAAAAAATTGAGAAAAGGGCTGGAGAGATGGCTTTTATGGAGAGAGGAGGAGTTACTTGTCAGGTTAGAGGAAGGACAGAGTCTAGGAGGGAGGAGGGGCTTGGAGGGGTAGAGGAGGGATTTACACAAACGTTAAGAGAACATGAATCAACTCCACAGACACCCTCCTTCAGGCTAGCATTCTATAAGCTAAACTACCAATGAAGGGTGACTGGGGACACTCCAGACAGAAGGTGGGAAAAGCTTAACCTTAAAAAAACCATGGAGGCAAATCCCAGGCCCGGAATTGGGTTGTCTCCCATAGTGAGCTGTTAGCCAGGGAGACCCAGGAGGTCACCAAAATAATATAGGCCATTGCCAAAACACTTGATTGCCTGCCGGAGCTAAAAGGTTAAATCCTATAACTGAAGTCACCATAGGCTGTGGTCACGGGACATCAAAATTACTTGCTGGAACCAAATGGGAAACTGGCTCCCTCCTGGCTAGCCCTGATAGTACTTGGAGAGTCCTGCGGAAGCTGCTGGAAGAAAACAGTCACTACAGCATGAGTAAGCAGGGGTCCCTGCAGACTATACAATCAACTAGCTGGACAAGAAATGCCACATTTATGCCCTAGGGGGCACAAGGCCTCCACATGTAAGCAACCATTCTCTGACTGCACATGAAGTGCCTTCAGTGGGAGAGAACTCATATCTGAGACGGGAAACCAAGACAGAATCCCACCATGGTCAGGAAACCCAGGCTTCAGAAAGAAGACCCACTGTTCTCTGGAGAAGAAGAGTGGGCATGGACACCAAGAAATCTCTCAAATAACTCTGCATGCCCCTTAACCCAAGCCGCTCTCACTCATGGTTGGAGAATCTGTGGAGAACCAAGGCCCGTCACTAAGACATGAAGATAGCTGACTGCCCACCATGGCATGTGCCACCCCCACCACATCTGCAGGGGACCCAGGAGAAATAGCAGAAGTGGCAACATGAACACTGCTCTTACCGCCAGCCTGACAACCAGCCCCAAGTGGATGGGGACAGACACAGTGACCAATCAAAACCCATTAAAGCAGAAATCCAGAGACTACAGAGAACTCAACGCTAAATGAGACTGCCAAGAGCCTTGCCATGACTCAGGAAACATTGCAAAAGAGGGGGCAGAAAGATTGTAAGAGCCATAGAGTGGGTAGGAATACCCTGGGGCATGGCTTGCCATTACCACAAAGGGACAGGAAGGCCTTCATGACCCCACAGGGAATACGATAGCCCCACTAAGGAGGGCCCCCAGGGTAATGGGAGGTGGGATGAGGGGATAAAAGAGTATAGCCTGTTATATATTAAGATAAATTAAAATTTAAAAAAGAGTATCCTGCAAGGATGGATAATACTATTCCCCAAAACCATACATTAATACAGAAAAATCTCTGGGCTGGAGAGATGGCTTAGCGGTTAAGCACTTGCCTGTGAAGCCTAAGGACCCTGGTTCGAGGCTTGATTCCCCAGGATCCACATTAGCCAAATGCACAAGGGGGCGCATGCGTCTAGAGTTCGTTTGCAGTGGCTGGAGGCCCTGGTGTGCCCATTCTCTCTCTCTCTCTCTCTGCCTCTTTCTTTCTCTACTGGTTGCTCTCAAATAAATAAAAAAATTTTTAAATTCTTTTTAAATATAGAAAAATCTCAGAGCCAGAAGTGGGATACCCTCCCAGTGAGTTGTTGTTCGAGGTCCCTGAGCCCCCCTCCCGCAAATAATACAGGCTATTTCCACTGCTCTTAGGTGCCAGTCAAAACTATATGGTAAGAGCCCATCGCTGAATGTATTGATTACACATGTGTTGATTACAGGACACTCGGATATCAAGCTGGAATTGGGTTGGAAGCCTTCTCCCAGCAGGCTGCTAGAGGAGCAAAATCAAGTCTCACTTAGAAATGGACCCCGAGAAACTCCACAACTGACCAGCCACACAAGATGTGCTCAGAGGGGCAACAGTGACATGACTGCTATGGATGTAACCAACCGCCCTCTGGATGTGACGCCTGCTCCATGGAAGGGAATTCATACCTGGTCCTGAAAACCTAATCAGAAGCCTCTGGCTGGGAAGGTCATAGTAGCCAGGTAGGCAACTACTACTGTTGTTTGACAAAATGGACATGCTGTGTCCATTGAATTGCCATCTAATTATTTATGCTTATAAACATCTATTGGTTCCACTCTCGCCTTTGAGTAGAGAACACTTCTCTTTTGCAGATAACAGGGACTACTGAAGAGATTCAGAACTCATCAGTTCCCTGAGAATAAGTGACTGTTGCGTGCTCAATGCTAAATGAAACAGCTGTGTCACCCCCTCCAAGGCTCAGGAAACACTGCAGAAGAGGGGGCGGAAAGAAAGTAAGACAGCCGCCGGGCGTGGTGGCGCACGCCTTTAATCCCAGCACTCGGGAGGCAGAGGTAGGAGGATCGCCGTGAGTTCGAGGCCACCCTGAGACTTCTTAGTGAATTCCAAGTCAACCTGGGCTAGAGTGAGACCCTACCTCGGAAAAAAAAAAAAGTAAGAGCCACAGGTTCGAGAGGAGGAGTGCTATAGAGCCCTATCTTGAGACACGACACAACCACGTCACTCATGAGCTCACAGTGACCGTAGTTATCTGCAGAAGACCTGGACGCTGCTGCGTCCATCAACACTCCATCATGGAAGATGGAGGAGTGCATAAGGCCCCCATCCCTCCATGAGGAATCACTGGCAGTTAAGGGGTGTTGGGGGAGCAGGAGACATTTTCTGCAGTGGTGTAGCCACTGGTAAGTTGTGTGAAGGTAATGGAGGGATTATGATGATCAAAACACATCTCAAGGCTGGAGTGATGGCTCAGCAGTTAAGGCGCTTACTTGCAAAGCCTAGTGACCTGAGTTCAATTCCCCAGTACTTACATAGAACCCAAATGCACACAGTGTCACATGCATCAGGAATTTGTTTGCAGTGGTTAGAGGTCCTAGGGCCCATTCTCTCTCCCCCAGGCATGATGGCGCACATCATATTATGTGTGTGTGTATGATGCATGTACAAAACTTGTCAATATAAAAGAAAAGAAATAGCCGGGCGTGGTGGCGCATGCCTTTAATCCCAGCACTCGGGAGGCAGAGGTAGAAGGATCGCAGAGAGTTTGAGACCACCCTGAGACTACACAGTGAATTCCAGGTCAGCCTGGTCTACAGTGAGACCCTATCTCAAAAGACCAAACAAACAAAAAAAAAAAAAAAAGAAAAGAAATATAAATAAAAGATGAAGGAAATGGCTCCTTGTTTAGTTAAAGCCTGCTGTGGTAGTTTTGAATGGATGGCCCCAATAGATACAGGAGGTTATTAAAGCTTTGGATCTCCAGCCTCCTGGAGGAGGCGTCACTGTGGGTGGATCCTAGAGTCCAGCTCTAAGAAGTGGGGATCTGGAATATTCAGCCAAAGATATGTAAAGTGCTGGAGCTCCACCTGGGGTTCCTGGAGTGTGCTTGCTTGTGATGATGATGGTGGGTCCCCTCTCTCTCTCTCTCTCTCTCTCTCTCTCTCTCTCTCCTTCCCTCCCTCCCTCCCTCCCTCTCTCTCTCTCTCTCTGCGTGGACCTGTGAAAGGGGACCAGCTTCTTCTGCATGGAACTTCCCCTGGATCTGTAAGCTTCAATAAATCCCTTCTGCCCATAAACTGTGTCTGGTCTTGAGGTTCATCCCAGCAACCTGAGGCTGACTGTAGCGCCTACTGACCTGAGTTCAGATCCCCAGCACCCCCATAAGCATAAGCAGCGCATGCAACTGCGATCTTAACACACCACCGTCAGAGGCAGAGTCAAGAGACTATGAAACCCACAAGCCAGCGAGTCTGGTCTTCCCAGGAAACAAAACACCAAAAGAGGGCCCGTCTTGTCTCAAAGATCCACATTCCAAAGTTGTCCTGCGAAGCCTTCATTTTCCCTTCAATTAGCTTTCTGTGTGGGAAATGCACAAATGTGCGGTCTGGGAATTACCTCTCTCTTGATCACAATGAACCACCATTACTTCCTCCCCCCCCCCCAATCTTCTCGCTTGGAGTGTGGAGGAGTAAAGAGGCCATTTCCTAATCCTTTAATCACAGCAAATTTGCCTAAGTATCAAGAGTCCACTGAAATGCATGTTGATTGCTTGAAAGGCTTACTCCAGCCCAAGGAAAGAGAGATTTTTCGCCTATGAGTTGAAGAGGCTTCATTTCTCCAGCTCTTCTGGGTTCCAGCCACTGTGACCTTGGGTGAGTTATTTAAGCGTTTTCATTAAGCATCAATTTCCTAATCTTTCAGAGAGGAATAACAATATTGACCCTTAAAAGCCATTGTGAAGATTAGATGAGATCATGTGCAGAAAATGCTTAGCCCCGACCTGACATGCGGGAGCTACACAGCCAAAGTTTATTGACTTATATCACTTAAAATCGATCAATGAAGACTTACTGATTTTCTTCAGTGTTGACAAGTCACTTAGCACAACATCACAACGGGCACCAACCCTCTCCTTTTCTTTTTCTTTCTTTCTTTTTTTTTTTTTAAGATTTACTTTTATTGGGCTGGAGAGATGGCTTAGTGGTTAAGGCATTTGCCTGCAAAGCCAAAACACCTCGGTTCAATTCCCCAGGACCCACGTAAGCCAGATGCACAAGGCGGCGCATGTGTCTGGAATTCGTCTGCAGTGGCTGGAGGCCCTGACATGCCCATTCTCTCTCTTTCAAATAAATAATAAATAATTTAAAACTACTTTAAAAATATTTGTTTTTATTTATTTATTAGAGAGAGAGAAAGAATGGGCGCCAAGGGTCTCTAGCCACTGCAAACAAACTCCAGATGCTTGTACCACCTTGTGCATCTGGCTCACATGGGACCTGGAGAATCGAACCTGGATCCTTGGGCTTCGCAGGCAAGCACCTTAGCTGCTAAGCCATCTCTCCAGCCCCCTCTCCTTTTCTTAAAAAAAAATTTTTTTTAAACATTATTTGGGGGGACAGAACATGCATGTGTGGAGGTCAGAGACCAAGCTCAAGGAGTCTGGGCTCCACCTGCTTTTAGACAAGGACTGTAAGCTTCAGATTCTCCCGGCTCCACATCCCGTTGTCTCAGGCGCGCTGGGACCACAGACACACGCGCCACTTTGCATCCATCTCTACAGAGGTGTGCGGAAGCTGCAGCCAGGCTTCGCAAGCAAGTGCCTTTACACACAGTCTGTTCCTATTTTCTTTCTTTCTTTCTTTTTTTTTTTTTTTTTTTTTTTTGGTCTTTCAAAGTAAGGAGGTCTCACTCTCACTCAGGCTGACACCTGGAATTCACAGTCTCAGGACGGCCTTGAACTCATGGCGATTCTCCTACCTCTGCCTCCGAGTGCTGTGATCAAAGGCGTGCACCACCATGTCCAGCTATTCCTGTTTTCTTGCATCACTTTGTGTGTCTGGCCTACATGGGATCTGGAGAGTCCAACAAGGGTCCTTAGACTTTGCTGGCAAGTGCCTTAATGGCGACGCCATCTCTCCAGCCCTGTTCTCTTTATTTTCTGTAGGATGAAAGTAGTAAAAAGCCCAAAATATAATTTAATGCATGTGTAGTCAGTAATCACATAATCAGGCTTTATCAAACTTCAGGAGAACACACACACACACACACACACGTGTGTGTGTGTGTGTGTGTGTGTTACTAAATTTTGAATAGAGATGAGGACCTATTAGAAATCAGAGTCCAGGGCTGGTTACGTCACTTGCTTGTAAAGCCTATCAACCTGAGTTCAATTCCTCAGTACCCACAAAAGCCAGATGCACAAAGTGGAGCAGGTGCCTGGAGCTCATTAGCAGCTAAAGGTCCTGATACGCTCACAACACACTCTTTCTCTGTCTCTCCTCTCCTCTCTTCTCTCTCTCTCCCTCCCTCCCTGTTGGGCATTCTGGCACATGCCTTTAATCCCTTTGGTTTTTCTCAAGGTAGGATCTTGTTCTAGCCCAGACTGACTTGGAACTCACTCTGTCCTCAAACTCACAGAGATCTTCCTACCTCTGCCTCCTGAGTGCTGGGATCAAAGGTGTGTGCCACCACGCTGGGCAAAAACCCTCTAATTTTTCTGTTAACTGGATTCTCACCAAGGTTCATGCACACCCAGGTAAATATGAGCAAAAAAAAGTCTCACTCTGGGTGAATCCCATGGGTAAACTGGAGGGGGTAAAAATGAGGGGGAAAAAATGGCAGCCCAATTCAAACTGCTAAAAATGAAAAGAACTTCTTTCCAGCGACACCAGCTGACAAAAATCTGTCGGGTTTGTTTTAAACTTGGGTGGATGTCACAAAAAGTGTATCTTTGCTCCTAATTTAAAATGAAATATTAACAGTCTGAGGGGCAACATGGCAGGGTTTTGTTCCAAATATTTACTACAAGAGAGGTGACTAAAAATGCCAAGCACACCATCTGTGGAAAATTCTGAGTCAAGAGTAACGGTTCGTTTGTCCTTTCCCCAGAAGACCCGCTCCTTCATCCTGCCCGCCAGCAGCGGCTCATCCGCCTGTCACTGTTCCCTCCTCAGTGGGCACAGGCCTGTGCCCTCGTCTTCCCTCAGCAGGTGCCTGCCCGGGGAGGTAACAGCGCCAAGGACGGTGGGAGCGGGTTGGCACAAATGTGGGTACCAGGAGCCTGGCCAGGCCTTCTAGGGAGGGTCACACTGGCCTCCTGCATTCTTCACTGACTCAACCTTCCAAGTTGGAAGAAAAGAGGGGACCCCCCCCCACACACACACACACACTTCCCACAGAATGACCAAACCTAGCTTGAAGGGAAGGTACCCTGGGAACGGTAGAGGAGTCATTAGAAAAAACCAAGCACCTTCAAGGCCACAAGCCAGAGGGGCGGAAGCCCTGTCAGGAAAGGCTGAGGGCCACAGCACTGACTGAACCATCCTCAGAGGCTCCACTAAGCTCCATCAAGGGTCATCCAAACCCACAAGAGAGAGTTGGGAAACAGCTTAGCAGCTAAGGAGCTTGGCTTCGAAGCCTAAGGACCCAGGTTCAATTCCCACGTAAGCAGGATGCACAAGGGGGCACGGATGTCTGGCTAGAGGCCCTGGAGTGCCCATTGTCTATCTCCGTATCTCCCTCTTTCTCTCATAAATAAACAAATAATAATGCAAACCCACAAGAGAGCATAGGAAACTGGCGACAGCACACTTTCCCCATGCGAGAGCAGGTTCGAATCCAGGCTCTATCACTCACAGCCACCGGCACAGCAGTGTGTAATACATAGGGTCCCTAATGATAAAAGTGAGGTCGGCAAGCACCCCTGTAGGGTGGTATCCATGCCCTGAGTCAAATACACAGATCTAGGAGCTGATGCTGTCTTAATACCTCTTTAACTTACAAAAATAATAATAATAATAAGGGTCATCTTAATGACTTAATGAATTTTTTGAGAGGGAAAGGGGATATTTAAAACAGTGACTTCTTGGCAGGAAGTCCTGGCATACCCATTCTCTGGCTTGCTCTCTCCTCCTCTCTGTCTCTGAAATAAATAACATAAAGCAAGAAAAAAAAAAAACAAAAACAGTGACTTCATACTTTAAGAAATCTATTTGTTATAGAAATCAAGTGGCCTTTATATAATTATAATGCTACATGGAGGTGGAATAATTAAGTCATGGGAATTTTCCATTAATATTTGTGATAAAAAGGACAGTTAAAAATCCCAAACAGGGGCTGGAGAGATGGCTTGGCGGTTAAGCACTTGCCTGTGAAGCCTAAGGACCCCGGTTCGAGGCTCGGTTCCCCAGGTCCCACGTTAGCCAGATGCACAAGGGGGCGCACGCGTCTGGAGTTCGTTTGCAGAGGCTGGAAGCCCTGGCGCACCCATTCTCTCTCTCTCTCCCTCTATCTGTCTCTCTCACTGTGTCTGTCGCTCTCAAATAAATAAATAATAAAAAAATTAAAAAAAAAAATCCCAAACAGAAAGATCACCAGCTGGCCCTAAAAGTCTCTTAAGACATAAATGTACACTTTCGGGTTGCTGAGTTAGAATTAAAAGGCTGAAAATGGGTGTTGCTGCTGTTTGTGTCTGGGTCCCACCATATAGCCCTGGCTGGCCTAGAACTCACTATTTACTCCAAGAGGGCCTCCTGTGCCTCCACACCCAGCTAGTAGTATGCACAGTTTGATCTTTGGGTCGGGGGAGGGATTGTGGACTGTGCAGGGGATGGGACCCTAGGCCATGCACATGCTACATAAGCCCTCTATCACAGACCTACAATCCCACCATTGATGTCTTGAATATATATTCATGATAGTCATATTTTTTACTATAGATAATTTTTCTGATAGGAAACTCTTCAGAGACAACTGAGTCAAGTACGCAGATCTATTTAATCCCAGCACTCTGGAGGCAGAGGTACGAGGATCACCGTGAGTTCGAGGGCATCCTGAGACTACATAGAGAATTCCAGGTCAGCCTGAGCTACAGTGAGAGACTCTACTTCAAAAAAACAGAAAAGAAAAGAAAAGAAAAAGAAAAAGAAACACAGATGTAAGGGCGGACACTGTCTTAAGACCTCTTTAACTTAGAAAACGTAGAGTCTAGTCTTAATTACTAATGACTTGCTTTGATAAGAGTATTCAAATGGCATTTCATTTGGAGGTTTGGGATGGGGAGATGGCTCAGTGGTTAAAGGTGCTTGACTGCAAAACATGTTAGCCTGGGTTCAAATCCCCAGTACCCATGTAGAGCCAGATGCGTAGAGTGGAGCGTGCGTGTGGAGTTCATGTGCAGAGGCAGGGGCCCCAGCACGCCCATAGTTTTCCACTGTCTCTTTCTGACTGCTTCTCTCTCTCTCTTAAATAAGTAATAAAAATATTTTAATTTGGAGTATATTTTTTTCTTATTTCCTTGAATTCTTTCATAGCAAGGAGTAAAAAAGAGGGTGGGGGGAGATACTGTATTTCAGAAGAAAATAACCCAAAGGTAAGCAGAAAAATCAAAGCAGTCTGGCTATGTATTCTAAAACCAAGTAAAACAATTTCATTATATCCCTTCTCTTCTTCTAAAATAAAATTAATGTGCAATTTGTAAGTGATTTTTTATGCTTAGCAAAAGCTAAGCATAAATAATGTGTGATTTATTTCCTTTCTTTCAAAAGTAAACATATCTCAAAACATAAGAAAAGCATAATGGTTTTTTTTAAAAAGAACAGTGAGAGGCTTAAAATTATTCACAATTTCATTTTCCTGGTATTCAACATCTGTATAAAATGAAGACTGGCTTTTAAATGAATTCATTCCAGCATTTTACTCAATGGCTTCACATGGACCTTCTCTTTGTCCTGTTTTTTTTTTTTAATTGTTTCTTTTTAATTTTCTGTTATGACAAGTTTAACACAGGCTCAAAGTAGAAATGAGGTTTTTTTTTTAAGTGGGACAATTTGCAAGTCTATTTCCATGATTAACTTTTCAAGGTCATTTTAGCACTTTCAACTTTTCTAAATTCCAGCAGAGCAGAAGTGAAAGAGGGAGAAATGGTGCAGTGACCAGAAGCCTTGTTGAGAAGGTCAGGCACAAACTTACTGCTGGGTGCAGTGACCAGAAGCCATGTTGAGAGGTCAGGCACAAACTTACTGCCTGGTGCAGTGACCAGAAGCCATGTTGAGGAGGTCAGGCACAAACTTACTGCCGGGTGCAGTGACCAGAAGCCATGTTGAGAGGTCAGGCACAAACTTACTGCCTGGTGCAGTGACCAGAAGCCATGTTGAGAAGGTCAGGCACAAACTTACTACCTGGTGCAGTGACCAGAAGCCATGTTGAAGAGGTCAGGCACAAACTTACTGCCTGGTGCAGTGACCAGACGCCATGTTGAGGAGGTCAGGCACAAACTTACTGCCAGGTGCAGTGACCAGAAGCCATGTTGAGGAGGTCAGGCACAAACTTACTGCCAGGTGCAGTGACCAGAAGCCATGTTGAGGAGGTCAGGCACAGGCTCGCTCCATTGGGAAAACTGAGTCCAGATACTTTCCTTTTCCTTGGAGCTCACAGCAGTTCTATACTTTTCCTGACCATATCTACCTCCAGAGCCAGTGTGGCCTTGATGGAACAACACTAAAGCAAGCTCAGAGGAAAATATCTGCAGTGAGTTCAGGGGGAGACATGGGAAGGAGGAGGACTGTGCGCAAGGACTAGACTCCAGCAAGCTGTGGTCCTGCCAGCAGGAAGGGTGGCACCTACTGTATCCTCTCTAACCAGTGCAGATGGGTGCTGCCCCCACCCCCCCAACTACATATGCTCTACACTGTTGCCTGAGATCTACCAGACATGCACAGTTCGGTGCCAACTTGGCCTGAGGGGGTGCATTCAGCTAATCTATCCTGAGTCATCACCAGACAAAAGAACTAAGGTTCCCTGCTGCATTGTAGCTAAAGTCAAGGGCAACTGAAACCCATTCCAGCCCATTAAAAACCAAACCATGGCCAAAACCACTCTCACCAGCTGAGTGGGGAGCCAGGCACAAAGGAGTGAATATCCTGCATGTTTTGAGGCACACAACTCAAGAAGACACTGAAGGAAATAAAAGTTATTCAGCGTAGGGGATGGCCATTCTTACTCTGCACAGCCACTCCAGCAAAACTTAGAAGAAAAGAGAGAGGTCTATGGCCATACCACTCTGAATGCACCTGATCTCGTCCAATCTCGAAACCTAAGCAGGGTCAGGCCTGGTTAGCACTTGGATGGGTGAAAAACAAAAAAGAGGGGGCTAGAGAGATGGGTCAACAGTTAAAGACATTTGTTTATGAAGCCTGGTAGCTAGCGTTCAATTCCCCACACCCACCCACATAAAGCCAAATGTACTAAGTAGCACATGCATCTGGAGTTTGCTTGCAGTGGCAGGGAGGCCCTGGTGTGCCCATAATCACACTCTCTGTGTCTGTCTCTTTCCCTATCTCTCTCTCAAATAAATAAATAAAATGTTCTCAAAAAGGAAGAGAGGGAGCCAGGCATGGTGGCTCATGCCTTTAATCCCTAGGGAGGCAGAGGTAGGAGGATCGTCATGAGTTCAAGGCCTTCCTGAGACTGCATAGTGAATTCCAGGTCAGACTGGGCCAGAGTGAGACCCTACCTCGAAAAAAAAGGAAGAGAGGGGGCTGGAAAGATAACTTCGTGGTTAAGCACTTGCCTGTGAAGCCTCACAGGCATGAAATAGTCAAAAAAGCAACCCTATTACAACTCAGCCCAAATCCACATTATCTAGAAATGTTAAAAGTATTTAACGCACACCCACCATGAGCCAGGCTCTGCTGTACATTATAGAAATACAGGAATAGGAAGGGCAGGACTCCTTACAACGTGCTCCTCCAGACACAAAAGGGCCTGTGTACCCATGACCTCACAGTGCCCGACACTGCCTACACAAGACCATCACCATAATAGGAAGAAAAGATCATGACATCAAAATAAGAGAGAGACTGATTGCGAGGAAAAGGGGATATGACGGAGAGTGGAGTTGCAAAGGGGAAAGTGGGGGGAGGGAGGGAATTAGCATGGGTTATTGTCTACAATTATGGAAATTGTCAATTAAAGAAAATAGAATAATAATCAAAACACAAAACACCGCCGTCCACATGTCAATAGCTTTCTTTCATGCGTGTGTGTGGGGAGGGGCTGGAGTTCCTCTGTGTGCAGGTATGTGCGTGCGTGCGTGCGTGCGTGCGTGCGTGCGTGCGTGTGTGTACCAGGCGATACCTTTAGGGACTGTTCCTCAAGAATGCCATCCAACCATCATAAGAGGAGGAAAAGATCATGACATCAAAATAAAAGAGAGACTGATTGAGTTGGGGAGGGAATATGATGGAGAATGGAATTTCAAAGGGGAAAGTGGGGGTGGGGGGTTATTATCATGGGATATTTTCTGTAATCATGGAAGATGCTAATAAAAATTGAGATAAAAAAGACTTTGGACTATGGGGATACTTGAACATCATTGGGAGTGATAAAATCTATGGGGACTTTTTTTTAAATTTTTTAATGTTTTTTATTTATTTATTTGAGAGCAACAGACAGAGAGAAAGACAAATAGAGGGAGAGAGAGAGAATGGGCGCGCCAGGGCTTCCAGCCTCTGCAAACGAACTCCAGACGCATGTGCCCCCTTGTGCATCTGGCTAATGTGGGACCTGGGGAACCGAGCCTCGAACTGGGGTCCTTAGGCTTCACAGGCAAGCGCTTAACCACTAAGCCATCTCTCCAGCCCAGGACTTTTAATATTGGATGAATGCATTGTATTTTACATCATGGATGGTTATCAGTTTATGGGGGCCAGGGAAGGAATGTGGTGTTTTGTTTCAGGCATCCCCCATAAACTTAGGTATTCTGAATGCTAGGCTCCAAAGCTGATGAATATTCGGGAATTAACACCTCTTGGAGTGTATTGTTGGGGGGTGGGCTTATGGGTATTATAGCCAGCGTCCCCTTGCCAGTGTTTGGCACACTCTCCTGTTGCTGTTGTCCGCCTGATGTTGGCCACGGGGCAATGTCCACCCTCTGCTCATGCCATCATTTTCCCCTGCCATCATGGAGCTTCCCCTCAAGTATGTAAGACAAAATAAGCCCCTTACCCCACCCAAGAAAAAGAATGCCATCCAGTGTCTTTTTGTTTGTTTTGTTTTGTTTTAAGATTGGCCTAGAGCCTGCCAAGTAGGGTAGACTGGCTGGCCAGTGAACATCAGGGACCCTCCGTCCTCCACCACCCTGAGGTGCTGGGATTACAAGCGCATGCCACCTCACATGGCTTTCTTTTTTTAATTTTTATTAGCATTTTCCATGATTATAAAAAAAAATCCCATGTTAATTCCCTCCCTCCCCACCCACACTTTCTCCTTTGAAATTCCATTCTCCATGATATTACCTCCCCATCACAATCATTGTACTTACATATATACAATATCAACCTATTAAGTACCCTCCTCCCTTCCTTTCTCTTCCCTTTATGTCTCCTTTTTACCTTACTGGCCTCTGCTACTAAGTATTGTCCTTCTCACGCAGAAGCCCAATCATCTGTAGCTAGGATCCACATATGAGGGAGAACATGTGGCACTTGGCTTTCTGGGCCTGGGTTACCTCACTTAGTATAATCCTTTCCAGGTCCATCCATTTTTCTGCAAATTTCATAACTTCATTTTTCTTTACCGCTGAGTAGAACTCCATTGTATAAATGTGCCACATCTTCATTATCCACTCATCTGTTGAGGGACATCTAGGCTGGTTCCATCTCCCAGCTATTATAAATTGAGCAGCAATAAACATGGTTGAGCACGTACTTCTAAGGAAATGAGATGAGTCCTTAGGATATATGCCTAGGAGTGCTATAGCTGGGTCATATGGTAGATCAATCTTTAGCTGTTTTAGAAACCTCCACACTGATTTCCACAATGGCTGGACCAGATTGCATTCCCACCAGCAGTGTAGAAGGGTTCCTTTTTTTCACCACCCTGAGGTGCTGGGATTACAAGCACATGCCACCACACATGGCTTTTTTTTTTTTTTGTTCATTTTTTATTTATTTATTGGAGAGCAACAGACACAGAGAGAAGGACAGATAGAGGGAGAGAGAGAGAATGGGCGCGCCAGGGCTTCCAGCCTCTGCAAACGAACTCCAGACGCGTGCGCCCCCTTGTGCATCTGGCTAACGTGGGACCTGGGGAACCGAGCCTCGAACCGGGGTCCTTAGGCTTCACAGGCAAGCACTTAAACGCTAAGCCATCTCTCCAGCCCCTTTTTTTTTTTTTTAATGTGGATTCTAGGGATGGTCTCAGGTCCTCATGCTTGTAAGGCAAACTGAGTCACCCCCCCAGCCCAGAAATGGCTTTCTAATGAGACAAAGAGACCTTCGCCCTCTCCCTGTGGTAAAATATACGATTCTTTGTTATTTATGTGCTGGGGGTAGAAGCCAGGGCTTTGCGAGACAAGTACTCTGCCTTTAAGCTGGATCCTCAGCACCAAGCAACTTTTCAGAGGGAAATGCAAAGCGAAGATAGCAAACCTTCGGAAGGCTTTTCAACTTTCCATAGGAAAAAAGAAACACCGGGTTAAAAAAGGGGATGGCACCAAGAAGCAAGTCTTGCAATCCGAGCCCCCTGGGGAGAAACTTGGCCGATGGGCTCAGTCCGTCAGGCTCCTGAGGGACAGTGTGCAAAGGGAAGTGAGCCAGGCTGGAACAGAGCTGGAGGCCAGTAAGGGGCTGGATGGGAGAGGTCAGTGAGCCCCCGGGGATGGAACCCAGGCCCTTGGTGCATGCTCAGTAAAGGCGTTAGCACTGACCCACGGCCCCCTCAACCGGCATGCATCCCAGGTTCTTGAACTGGAAATGAGAATTGCCAGACCTGGGCATCTGGGATCACAGTGGGCTGACACAGACATTCAGGGTGACAAGCCAGTTAGCCCAGCCATCTCCCGGAAACTTTCCCTCAGGGCCACGTTCAGGGATTCGATTGTCGTTTGAATGTAATTTATGCGTGTCTACCTGGCCTGGATCATCACTACAGGATAATTTGCACGGTAAAAGTGCGTCACTGCTGCTCCGAAGATGGGCCTTTTCTTATTTCTCCCATTCCCTGCCCCTCCTCACCCCTCCATAGCATCGACCCAGAAGGTGGTTGATGCCAGAAATGAATCAGGACAAAAGGCGAGTGCATACCCAGGACTTCTATACGCGATCACTCTGCCACACGGGAGAAAGAGGCTCCTATTTCACGGTGAAACTTCTGTCTCCCACCGCAGGGTCAAACCAGCCGTGGGGATGAAAAGCCCAGTGCAATTCTAAGACAGATCATTTCAGGAAGCAAATTTGATTTTCTCAAAATCAATATCTCGTCTGTGTCAGAGACGCTCTTGTCTACTTACGGATCATTATCTCCCTCCTAAATGCTCAGGCACAAATCGTGACACTGAGGGGGACGTCCCTACGTGTGTTCCGAAATATTTTGTGCTTAAAAAGAGAGAAAGGGCCGTGCGTGGTGGTGCACGCCTTTAATCCCAGCACTCGGGAGGCAGAGGTAGGAGGATCGCCGTGAGTTCAAGGCCAGCCTGAGACTACATAGTGAATTCCAGGTCAGCGTGGACTAGAGTGAGACCCTACCTCAAAAAAACAAAAATAATTTTTTTTAAAAAAAAAACGAATTTATCCAACGTGGAGGTCCAAAATAATCACTGTGGTTGCTGTTTGTCATCCGACAAAAGACTTATCTTTACAATAAAGGACTTCCAAAACCAAATGAAAAGTTGAATATTAAACAACCTTCATAAAGAAATATTCTTGCGGGATGGAGAGATGGCTTAGTGGTTAAGTCATTTGCCAGTGAAGCCTAAGGGCCCAGGTTCAATTCCCCAGAACCCACATGAGCCAGATACATAAGGTGACGCATGTTTCTGGAGTTCATTTGCTGTGACTACAGGCCCTGGTGTGTGTGTGTGTGTGTGTGTGTGTGTCTCTCCCCCCTTCTCTTTCAAATAAATAAATAATAGAAAAAATTTTTTAAAAAAGGAAAAGAACTATTCTTGGACTGCAGAGATAGCTTAATGGTTAAAACACTTGCCTGCAAAACCAAAGGACCCAGGTTCAATTCCCCTGACTTACCCACGTAAGTCAGATGCACAAGGTGGCACATGCATTGAAGTTCGTTTGCAATGGCAAGAGGCCCTGGCATAACCATTCTCTCTCTCTCTCTCTTTCCCTCCCTCACCCTCTCTCTGCTTCTTTCTCTTTCTCTTTCTCTCTCTCTCTCAAATAAATAAATCAAAATTTAAAAAAAATTTCTGCACAAAAAAGGAAATATAGAAACTTTAAGTGGACACTTGCATCACCTACTTTACGTGACTTGGTTGGCTTCTCCACAAGCTCACCTCATTACATACTTTGTACTTATTAAAGTCTGCATTTTTAAATATTTTTTAAAAAAGGCAAGAGTGATTATATTAATGCTACTCTCACTTTTGGTAGAGAACCTTCTCTTTTCAGATGGCAGTGACCTTGGGATGACTCAGAAGGCATCATGGTGCTGGAAAGAATTGACAGAGGAGTGCTCAGCACTGCAATATCTCTATCACAGCTTCCAAGGCTCAGGGTCCATTGCGGAAGAGGTGGCAGAAAGAACATAAGAGCCAAAGGAAGGGTAGGACTCCTTACAATGTGCTCCTTCAGACACAAAATGGCCTGGATATCCATGACCTCACAGTGCCTGACACTACCTACACAAGACCATCATAAGAGGAGGAAAAGATGATGACATCAAAATAAAAAGAGAGACTGATTGAGAGGGGGAGGGGATATGATGGAGAATGCAGTTTCAAAGGGGAAGGTGGGGGGAGGGAAGGAATTACCAAGGGATATTGTTTACAATCATGGAAGTTGTTAATAAAAAAAAGATTGAGCCGGGCGTGGTGGCGCACGCCTTTAATCCCAGCACTCGGGAGGCAGAGGTAGGAGGATCGACATGAGTTCAAGGCTACCCTGAGACTCCGTAGTGAATTCCAGGTCAGTCTGGGCCAGAGCGAGACCCTACCTTGGAAAACAAAAAACAAAAAAAAGATTGAAAAAAAAACAAGAGTGAAAGTGATTAAGGACAATAGCTGGTGTTGACTTCTGGGCTCCACCTGCGTGCACGCATACATGCACAATCGAACACACCTGCACACACCCCGCACACGCTGATGTGACCACACGCACACACCCACACCAAACCACATACACCACACATACACATGGCAAAAAAAAAAAAAAGAGGAACAAGGGCTGTGGAGATGGCTCAGCAATCACAGGTGCTTGCTTCACAAAGCCTGCTGCCCCGGATTTAATTCCCTGCCCATGTAATACCCTTGTAAAGCCAGAAGCATGAAGGGGCATGTGTTTCTGGAGTTTGTTTGCAGTGGCAAAAGGCCCTGGTGTACCCATTCATTCTCTCTCTCTCTCTCTCACACTGTCTCATAAATAAGTAACTTAAAAAAATTTTAAAGGAAAGAATTGGGGATAGGAAGGTGGCTCTGCAAAGGAAAGTGTTTGTTTGCAAAAAAAGAGAAAGGAAAGAATGAACTGTCACCTCAGTTGACCGGCTTGGACTGAACTGCAAGCAAAGCCCTGTGGGGTCTGGGACGGAAGTCCCACTGCTCACTAAGCCAGGCTTTGGGTCGCTGATGTCATCAAGCCACAGATGCACATTGCCCAGTGACTCGCGAAGTCTCCCTAGGCTGCACTTTACTGACCACATGGGGACAGAGGAACAGCCATCAGGAGCTCCTGGGACCTCTGTAAGCCTGCACTAGTCAGGTATTTTCCCATTTTGAATTTTACTTCGTTCTTGTTTCGCTCTCTGAGCGAGCATCTTACTGCAGCCCAGGATAACTGAAAACTCACTCTGTAGCCCAGGCTGATCTCGAACCGCTGGCAACCTCCCACCTCGGCCTCCCAAGTGCCGGGATTCAAGGCGTGAGCCACCATTTTCAGTCTGTCTCTTTAATCCTAAAAACACTATTTGACTCAGAACCTTTGAAGTTCCTGATATTTACCTTCCTCTTTTTTATTTTTGGATTATTTATTTTATTTATTTTAATTTTGGATTTTTTTTTTTTAATTTTGTTTTTCAAGGTAGGGTCTCGCTCTAGTCCAGGCTCACCTGGAATTTACTATGTAGTCTCAGGCTGGCTTCAAACTCACAGCTATCCTCCTACTTCTGCTGGGATTTAAGGTGTGTGCCACCACACCCAGCCTTTTTTTGGATTTTTTTTTTTGGTATATACATGTGGGGAAGTGTGCAATGCCAGGTGTAATACTTGATCCTTTCCACATTACTTTTTGAGACAGACTCTTGTCATTGAGTACTCAGCTCACTGCTTCAGCTGGCTAGAAATCCCCAAGTATCCTCCTATTTCTGTCTCCAGAGCACTGGGATTAAATATTTATTTAGGAGACAGAAAGAGACAGAGGATGGCCACACCAGGGACCTCCAGCCACTGCAAATAAACTCCGGACGCATGCACCACCTTGTGCATCTGGCTTACGTGGGTCCTGGGGAATCAAAACCTGACTCCTTAGGATTTGCAGGCAAGTGCCTTAACTGCTAAGCCATCTCTCCAGCTAGGCCTTGCAGATTTGTTTTGAGACAGCATATATTGGTAGATATAAATCAAGGCAACCCTCCTGCCACATCCTCTTGAGTGCTGGCATCACAGACATGTGCCACTGCACCTGGCTTTGCCCTCCTCTCTCTGAAGCACTTTTGAGGTGCCTGTAACCTTACACAGGCGGGCTGAGGACTTCTGCTTTACCTCAGCCTAATTCTCCTTTTGGCACCTCTTAGCAAGACAGGAATAAACACAAGATTATGTTAACTGTGAGCAAGGTTTATTTTAAGACACAAGGAAGTTTAGCTTGTGTCTTACATTTTAAAAACCCTAAACCCAGATTTAGAGCTAGATGAATATACAGAGACTCATTTGCATACTTTCTCACCTTGCTTTCTACTAATTTCAAGATTACAGAGGAAAGAATGTGATTTCCCCTCAAATTTCTCTATTTTGTTCAAAGAATTTGACTTTTTTTTTTTTCGAGGTAGGGTCTCACTCCGGCTCAGGCTGACCTGGAATTCACTCTGTATTCACAGGGAGGCCTCAAACTCATGATGATCCTCCTACCTCTGCCTCCCAAGTGCTGGGAATAAAGGCATACGCCACCACACCGGGCTTCTTTGAATTTGAGATCTTTTTGTTTGTTTGTTTGTTTTGTTTTGTTTTTTCAAGGTTCGGCCTCACTCCAGTCCAGGCTGACCTGGAATTCACTCTGTATTCTCAGGGTGGCCTCGAACTCACGGCAATCCTCCTACCTCTACCTCCAGAGTGCTGGGATTAAAGGGGTGCACCACCACGCCCGGCCAAAGATGAGATCTTTAGGGATATTCCTGTTGCAAGGACCAGGCCCTTGTCATCCCAGTCAGGAAGTGACTACAGGTTGTATATCAAGAGCTGCTCGCAATGGCGTTCCACGCTCAGGACCTGCACGGGCACAGACAATCTCCACGCACAACGTATGTGTACATGGGGCCACCCAGGACTTCTTCCACTTGAAACGCCTTAGTGCCTGAGTAATCTGTACATGATCAGGTGCACAAGCATACAAAATAGATATATGGATCCAATATTTGCTGATAATGAGTCGCAAAGAAATTTATTTTAAAGCAGTTCTTTGACATCTGTATGACTCTTACCATTTGCCTGCAGAGAATGGATGTGCTTATTGGCTTTGGATGAATATTTGATACTACAGGAAACATATCATCTTCAAAGGTGTTTTGTTTTGTTTTTAAAAGGTAAGGTCTCACTCTAGCCTAGGCTGACCTGGAATTTACTACATAGTCTCAGGATGGCCTCAAACTCACAGCAATCCTCTTACCTCTGCCTCCCAAGTGCTGGGATTAAGGCATGCACCACCACACCTTCCTTTAAAGGTTATTTATCTTTATTTTTATTTATTTGAGAGCGACAGACAGAGAGAGAAAGAGGCAGATAGATAGAGAATGGGCCTTCAGCCAATGCAAATGAACTCCAGATGCATGTGCCCCTTGTACATCTGGCTTACATGGGTCCTGGGGAATCGAGCCTCAAACCAGGATCCTTAGGCATCACAGGCAAGCGCTTACCCACTAAGCCATCTCTCCAGCCCGTTTAAAGGTTGCTTTTAAATGTTTGTATTTATTTGCAAGAAGGGGGGGGCACGGAGGAAGGGAGGGGCATTTCAGTCTCTCTTGTCCCTGCAAACAGACTCTAGATTCATGCACCACTTTCTGCCCCTGGCTTTATGTGGGTACTGGGGTAGCACACCCAGGCCATCAAGCTTTGCAAGCAAGTGCCTGGGAGGCCAAGGTAGGAGGATTGTGGTGTGTTCAAGGCCAGCCTGAGTCTACATAGTGAACTCCAGGCTATCTTGGGCTAGAGCAAGACCCTACCTTGAAAAAAAACAAAGAAAAGAAAGAAAAAGAAAAGCAAGAGCCTTCAAGCACCAAGCCACCTCCCCAGCCCAATATTTTGGTTAAAAAATATTTTTTTAGACCTGGAGAGATGGCTTAGTGGTTAAGGCACTTGCCTGCAAAGCCTAAGGAATGCCTGTTCAAATCTCCAGACCTGACGTAAACCAGAAGCACAGTAATGCAAGAGTGCAATGTTGTGCATGCCCACCAGGGGGCGCACACACCTGGTGTTCATTCGCAGGGGCTGAAGACCTGGAAGGCCCATTCTCTCCCTCTCTCCTTCCCTCCCTCTCCCTCTCTCTCAAAAATAAAATTTAAGGGTTGGAGGGATGGCTTAGCAGTTAATTTGCCTGCAAAGCAAAAGGACCCAGGTTTGATTCCCTAGGACCCACTTAGCCAGATGCACAAGGGGTCACACGTATCTGGAGTTCATTTGTAGTGGGCTGGAGGCCCTGGTGCATCCTCTCTCTCTCTCTTTCTCAATCTCTCTCCCTCTTTCTCTGCCAAATAAATAAAATAAAATAATAACAAATTTTTTTTAAAGGCAAGAAAAAGCCAGACATGGTGGCACACTCCTTTAATCCCAGCACTCAGGAGGCAGAGTCAGGAGGATCGTCATGAGTTCGAGGCCACCCTGAGAATGCAGAGTGAATTCCAGGTCAGCCTGTGCTAGAGTGAGACCCTCCCTCGAAAAACCAAAACCAAACAAACAAAAAGCAAGAAGAAACTGTGCAGACCTGGTGCACCAGCTTCCTTCTTTTTCTCTCTTTTTACCCAATAAAACTTTGCCTCACATTCTGTGAGTCAGCAGTCTTAATTGTGCGACACTGGACCCCAGAACAGTCTCAGGGTGGCCTCGAACTCACATCAGTCCTCCTACCTTTGCTCCCGAGATGCTGGAACTAAAGGTGTGCACCACCACACCTGGCTACTTAAGTCATTTTTTTTATCAAGTATTAGTTTTCAGTAACGAGAAAGTAACTGGTACAGAACTGAGGAAGACCCCTGACCTCCAAATGCACCCACACATGTAAGAGCACATGTGCACATACGTGCACAAAAAAGAGGTATGCATGCTGCAGGTTTGCACGCTTATGGTTTGTGACTTAGCAAGTGTTAGAGAGACAGGCACCCCCAAACTGCATTAGCTAAGAGGATTTCTCCTGCAACATCTGAGCCTTGGAATCACATTCCCCGATCGACGCCCGAGCTACAAAAAAGCCGGGTGCAACCCCCTAGCCCAACCTCGGCTCGAGACAGGAAGCGGCACTGGCTCACAGGGGTTAGCGCCTGGGCGGAGCAGCTCTGTGTGGAAGGCTGACAATTCCTTTTCCAAAATGCTTACAGGTTTTGACTTTTTCCAGTCTTGCAGAATCAGCATGTACCCCAGGAGAGATCTTGAGGCTGATATCCAAGTTAATCTTGTCAACTTGATGGGATTTGTAATCTCTATGGAAACAAGCTTCTTGCCCGGTCTGTGTGGGAGATTCTAGACTAAGTTAACAGACGTGAGAAGATTTACCCTAATCATTGGTGGGGCCATATTCCAAGGGCAAGGAGTCCTGGAATGTGTAAGAAAGAAGAAAGCAACCAGGTGAGATGGCTCAACAGGTAAGACCAATTGCTATACAGGCATGAGGAGGGCCTGACAGGGTCTTAGTATGATCGTTAGCACACACGTAAAAGCTAGGCATGAGCTGAAAAAAAAAAAAATATATATATATATATATATATATATATATATACACACATATACATGAAGCTAGGCATACCATGCATACTTGTGATCTCAGCCCGATGGGCCATGGAGGCAGGAGAATTGCCAGGACTCACTGGTCAGCCAGTCTGTGGTAGTTTGAATATATGTCTCCCAACAGACTCTAAAAGTTTTTATTTATTTATTTTTTCAAGGTAGGGTCCCACTCTAGCCCAGGCTGACCTGGACTTCACTATGTAGTCTCAGGTTGGCCTCGAACTCACAGCGGTCCTCCTGCCTCTGCCGCCCGGTGCTGGGATAAAAAGGCGTGCACCACCACGCCAGGTTTGATTCGGAGGTTTTATTAAAGCTTGAAACTTGGATTTCTAGCTGCCTTGCTGGAAGAGGTGTTACTGCTGTGGGCAGATGGTGGGGGTCCAGCTCTAAGGCATGCCTGGGGACAGATCTGATTTCCAGGCCAAAGGAATGCAGAGAGGCCTGAGTTCCGCCTGGTCTCTGCTGTCTGCCTTCAGTATTCTGCCTGCCTGTGGTACAGGTGTGGGTGGGGGGGTCTCTCTGCTTGGATCGCCTCTTCCGCCATTGGTGGAACTTCCCCTGGATCTGTAAGCCTGAAGTAAATCCCGTTCCTTCCATAAACTGTGTCCATTTGGAAGTTCATCACAGTCACGTGGAGCTGACTACAACACAGTCTGATCAAAAAATGGCAGTTCTGGGCTGGAGAGATGGCTTAGCGGGTTAAGCGCTTGCCTGTGAAGCCTAAGGACCCCGGTTCGAGGCTCAGTTCCCCAGGTCCCAAGTTAGCCAGATGCACAGGGGGCGCACGCGTCTGGAGTTCGTTTGCAGAGGCTGGAAGCCCTGGCGCGCCCATTCTCTCTCTCTCCCTCTATCTGTCTTTCTCTCTGTGTCTGTTGCTCTCAAATAAATAAATAAAAATGGCAGCTCTGGGGCTGGAGGGATGGCTTAGCGGTTAAGGCGTTTGCCTGCAAAGCCAAAAGACCCAGGTTCAGTTCTCCAGGACCCACAATTGCCAGATGCACAAGGGGGCGCAGGCATCTGAAGTTCATTTTCGGTGGCTAGAGGCCCTGGCACACCTATTCATTCTCATTCTCTCTCTCTCTCTCTCTCTCTCTCTCTCTCTCTCTCTCTCTCTTTCTCTCTCTCTCCCCACCTCTTTCTCTTTCAAATAAATAAATGGAAGTTCTGGGACTGGAGAGATGGCTCAGAGGTTAAGGCACTTGCCTCCAAGTCCTGACAACCTAGGTTTGATTCCCCAGTCCCCATATAAGGGCCGATGCACAAAGTGGTACATGCATCTGGAGTTCATTTGCAATGGCTGGAGGCCCTGGTGGGCCCATTCTCTCAGTCTGCCTCTCTCTTCTCTCTCTCTGCTTGCAAATCAATAAATAAAATGATAGCTCTGGGTTCAGTGTGAGACTATCTCAAAGAAAAAACATGGAAGAGGGGTGGAGGAGGAGACGTAACACTCTCCTCCGGCCTCCACATACACATGCACACGTGTGCATCTACCCACACACTTACACACACTATCCATTTGCACCCCTCAACAAAAGAGGAGACACGACCAGCATTGGCCTCTCTTCTTTCCACCTGTGGATACCTGTGACCAGCTGCCCCGGGTCCTCCCGCCACGTCTCTCCTGCCGTGACAGACCGTGTCCCCTCCAACTGCGAGCTGAGCTAAACCCTTCCTCCCTTGAGTTGCATTGGTCAGGTATTTTGTCACAGCAACGAGAAAATTCACTACTGTGAAGCCTGAGCGCACAATTCAGTACTACACACTTTACGTGCACAAGCCACGGGAAACTTTATATGGTGTTTTTAGCGCGCCTGCATTTGGACCACAACCCATCACGTGAGGTTGGGCATTCGTGCTCATGAAGTTTTGGATTTGGGAGGATTCTGGATTTGAGATTAGGGGTACTCAACCTAGAGAAAGAAAGCCTGGCCCCTGAGCTGGGTGTGGTGACGCACGCCTTGAATCCCAGCACTCGGGAGGCAGAGGTAGGAGGATCGCCATGAGTTCGAGGCCACCCTGAGACTCCATAGTGGATTCCAGGTCAGTCTGGGCTACAGTGAGACCCTACCTCGAAAAAGAAAAGAAAAGAAAGAATGAAAAACAGAGAAGCTCCTTGGCTTGGCTTTACCTAAACACAATAGCTCTCACTGCCTCGCAAAGTGCTTTTGAGGAAGTATGTCACTGTCACCTCCGATGCTAGATCACGTGAAGGAGAAAATTAAACTCTAATCACTCCCTGCATGATGGAACACGGGAGATTTTTCTTCATTTCCTCCTGTCCCCCGAGACTCTACTACCTGTTGAAGAATTCAAATTATTCATTTTTTTTTTTAAAGAAAACTTTACCTTCTGTTAAAATCTAATTGGGTTCCTGTGGCTTTAGCAAACTGAGTGGATTTTCAGTCTATCAGATCAACCGGCCCGATTCCCTGAAAAGTAGTAAGGGCTGAAGAAATGACTCAGAGGGTGAAGTGTTTGCTGCACAAACAGGAGGACCCGAACTCCATCCCTAGAACCGATGCAATGAGCGTGGTGCCCCAAGCCTGGCATCCCGGCGAGTGGGGGGTGGAAACAGGCAGAGCCCGGCAGCAAGCTGGCTAGCCAGTCTGGCTGAATTGGTGAGGTCCGGGTTCCGTGAGAGAATAAAGAGCATAAAGAATACCCTGGTTCAAGGCTCGATTCCCCAGGACCCACGTTATCCAGATGCACAAGGGGAGGCGCACGTGTCTGGAGTTGGTTTGCAGTGGCTGGAGGCCCTGGCGCACCCGTTCTCTCTCCCTCCCTATCTGCCTCTTTCTCTGTGTGTGTGTGTGTGTCACTCTCAAATAAATAAATAAAATTGAACAAAAAAACATATTTAAAAAGAATAAAGAGGGTGAAAAGTAATTGAGGAAGACACCCGATATCAACCTCTGGCCCCCACAGGAATGAGAGCACACATATGAATTTATAAAGACACATTCACCCACACCATACAGAACACGCAAGCAAAAATAGTAATAAAGAAGCCAGGCGTGGTGGTGCATGCCTTTAATCCCAGTACTCAGGAGGCAGTGGTAGAAGGATCGCCATGAGTTCGAGGCCACCCTGAGACTACATTGTGAAGTCCAGGTCAGCCTAGGCTAGAGCGAGACCCTACTTTGAAAAACTGAAAGAAAAAAAAAAAAAAAATATATATATATATATATAGTAATGAAGTAAAGATCCAGTCATCATAGCACACACCTTTAATCCAAGCCCCCAGAAGGCTGAGGTAGAAGGATCACCATGAGTTCAAGACCAGCCAGGACTAGAGTGAAACCTGGCCTCAAAAATCAAGACAGGGTAGGGGGAGGGAGGGTATTACCATGGGATGCTTTTTATAATCATGGAAGCTGTTAATTAAAAAAAAATGGAGGGCTGGAGAGATGGCTTAGTGGTTAAACGCTTGCCTGTGAAGCCTAAGGACCCTGGTTCGAGGCTCGGTTCCCCAGGACCCACATTAGCCAGATGCACAAGGGGGCGCACGCGTCTGGAGTTCATTTGCAGAGGTTGGAAGCCCTGGCACACCCATTCTTTCTCTCTCCCTCTGTCTTTCTCTCTGTGTCTGTCGCTCTCAAATAAATAAATAAATTTTTTTAAAAAATGGAAAAAAAATTCAAGACGGGACTGGAGAGATAGCTTGGCAATTAAGGCGCTTGCCTGCAAAGCCAAAGGACGACCTTGGTTCAATTCTTCAGAACCCACGTAAGCCAGATGCACAAGGTGGAACATGGCGTCTGGAGTTCGTTTGCAGTGGCTGAAGGCCCTGGCGCACCCATTCTCTCTCTCTCTCCATTCTCCTCGCTTTCTCATAAGTAAATAAATAAGTAAATAAAGATAACCCTGCTGTAGTGGTACACACTTTTAACCCTAACACTCGGGAGACAGAGGTAGAAGGATCACTGTGAGTTCGAGGCCGGCCTGAGACTATTATCGAGTGAATTCCAGGTCTGCCTGGGCTATGTGAGACCCTCCCTCAAAACAAAACAAAACAAAACAAAACAAAACAAAACAAAACAAAACAAAACAAAACAAAACAAAACAAAACAAAACAAAACAAAAAAACAGACAAGGAAAAGAAAAAACAAAACAGGGCTCTGTCAAAGACACTAACACATACACACACCACACACACTCAAGTAATAATAATAAGTCACAAATGTAAACCAGTCTGCTTTCTTGTTTGAAGCAATACACACATGTACCCACCTCCAGAATACACTATGGGGAGTGGGAGAAAGCAAGGGAGCAGCACAGAGCCTCCAACAGAAAGCAACTCAACGGGCTGGAGTGATGGCTTAGCGGTTAAAGCATATGCCTGTGAAGCCTAAGGACCCAGGTTCGATTCTCCAGGTCCCACGTAAGCCAGATGCACAAGGTGACACATGCATCTGGAGTTCATGTGCAGTGGCTAGAGGCCCTGGCACACCTATTCTCTCTCTTTATCTATCTAATAAATAAATAAACTAAAAATAAATCTTTAAAGAAGAAAAGAAAGCAACAGGAAATCCCACCTGATGTAGATTAAAAAAAGTAGAGGACAGACAGTCCCTATTCCCCACCCATCAAGAGCTCACAGATTGGCAGCAGGCGCTCCCACAGCCTGCTTGGGGCACCTTCAGCAGGTGAAGCTGACAATTATATGATTCATCATCATTATCATTATGATATTAATAGCTACTGAACCTGCCTTTGACTAATCCTCTGGGAGAGTATCAATTTCTTTACCCTGCATTGTCTGTGTGACACACAGGAGGGAAAATGCTCCACCTATTTACAGACAAGAAACTGAGGTACCAAAAGAAGGAAAAAAAGAAGCGTGGCGTGGTGCACACCTTTAATCCCAGCACTCGGGAGGCAGAGGTAGGAGGATCGCTGTGAGTTCGAGGCCACCCTGAGACTACATAGTGAATTCCAGGTCAGCCTGAGCTAGAGTGAGACCCTACCTCAAAAAAACAAACAAACAAAAATTTTGATAAAAAAGACTAGATAATAGTTTTTTTATTTAATTTATTTATTTATTTATTTTGCAGGGGCTGGAGGGGGGCCAAGGTAGGGTCTCACTCACATAGCATGCCTTCCAAGCCCAAACCCCCTCTGATGTGGTATGTGTACAGAGACTTTTGCCATCCGAGGAAATTCCTAATTACTTAACTCTGTCTTCAAATCCAGCCAGTCAAAGCAGGTACCGAGTGTTGGGCTCTGAAAGGCCCAGGCGTGAGGTCTAGTGGAACTTCCTGAGTCTAGCTAAAGTTTGCTGACCTGTCTCTGGCCAGCTAGGACTCAGCAAGACGCCTAATGGCTTCTGGCCTGCCACTTCCGCGTGGCAATTGTAATTACCATTTCAATAGTTAAAGTTTACTATTGGCCCTTACCTCTGTCCCCCTCCTAAAATCCCCGCCTTCATTCTCAACATGATATAGGCAACTGCTCATAGCAATAAAGCGAGTTGTTTTTGTGAGTTCCTGCATGGAAAAGACTCCCGACTCAGTGTGGTTTTTCTCCGGTGGCCAGGAGAGGTTTCTGAGTCGTCCGACGCTCATCATCCCCTCAACCCCTAGGGAGGAACCAGCAGGACTGGTCCTTCCCTCGGCACTACCTGACCGGGAAGGAGCCCCGCACCCGAGGTCACCCAACTTGCAGAAAAACTTCAAAGGGAAAAAGGTATGGGGATTTTCTGTCCTTATTTCAAAAGTCAATCAACTCTCTCTTCATGCATGTTTATATATCTACACACACACACACACATATATATACACATACACACACTTAGGGGTATGTATGTGTATATGCGTGATAGCAAACATCAAACTCTAAACAGGCACCCCTCCAAACTCGGCCTGTGTTACAAATTCCATGGGGAAAGGAATGGGATACTTACCACCTTCCAATAGACAGAAATTCCTGACTCCCTGAGAACCCAGGTCCAGAAACCCCAAGAACAGAAATGTGTCTTCCTCAGCCCAAACCCCCAGACTAATCTCGACCCCCTTCGCCCCTCTCCCCAAGGCAGCACCATCCTCCCCTTTTACCTTGGAGGAGAACCAGGCGCCAGGAAACCCACAGGAGCCTCTGTGGGCATCCTCCCGCAGTGGGATGAGGCAGGAGGAGGCTCGGCTGTCAGTTCGAACCACGGCTGAGTGGGTACAGCCCATGAAGAGGACCAGGAAGCCCCCTCCGCCCCAGGCCAAAGTCCTGCGTGGCCCGGGACAGGACACCCAGCTTATCCAGCCTCACACGACCATCCTCTCTTCTTGCACGGAGCAACGGGGAGCATAAAACTCCCCAAATAGAGGATTTGCCTCCAAAGCAGCAACACGTGCAAGAGGCATGGCCCAGCTCTTCTTAGAATCCCGCCGGAGGGACTCCAAGACTGCAAACTCTGGAGCCCCCTCCAGTGCTTGGCTGAGACTGCCAACCTCTGGGGCACTGTCCCCAGCAAGAAGCAGGTGGCACTGGTGCCCGTTGCTACAACCTCTCTCCATTTTTATCTGCGTCCCCCTCCTTGCAGGAGAGGCCGAGGACGCTCCGAGACTTGATGGATAGACTGTCAGGGACCTGGCAAAGGGAAACGGGGCTTTTCCCAAGAGCAAAATCTCAAACCCAGAACAAACGCCACCAGCTCTCCTCTGTCGAACGTGCTGAAACGCCACTTCCCAGCAGCTGGGGGCGGGGAGGGAAAGAAGAATCCTGAACGCGGAGCCATGCGTCCCCCGATGGCTTCAAGACTCACTTCTGCCATGCGCTTGCCAAGGGGCCAGTTCCCCTCTCTGAGGCTGTGCCACCTGCAAACGCAGACACGGTGCCTACAGGGGGCCTCTGATGCTGCCCTGCACCCACTGGTAGAGCATCCAGCACCCACGAGCCGGAGACGCTGCTGGCATCATTACGCTTAGAGGAGTCCCCTCATGACAGAATTTATCCATGCAGGGCTGGAGCGATGGTTCAGTAGTTAAAGGCACTTGCTGGCAAAGTCTCTTGGCCCAGGTTCGATTCCCCAGTACCCACGTAAATCCAGATGCACAAAGTAGCACGTGCATCTGGAGTTCATTTGCAGCAGCAAGAGGTCTGGGCACATTCTCACTCTCAATCTCTCTCTCTCATTCTGTTTTTTTTTTTGGGGGGGGGCGTCTCGCTCTAGCCCAGGCTGACCTGGAATTCTATGGAGTCTCAGAGTGGCCTCGAACTCACGGCAATCCCACCTCTGCCTCCCAAGTGCTGGGATTAAAGGCGTGTGCCACCACGCCCAGCTCCCTCTCTCTATCTATCTCGCTCTTTCCCACTGTCACAAATAATAAATAAAAATATTTTTAAGGGCTGGAGAGATGGCTTAGCGGTTAAGCGCTTGCCTGTGAAGCCTAAGGACCCCGGTTCGAGGCTCGATTCCCCAGGACCCACGTTAGCCAGATGCACAAAGGGGCGCATGTGTCTGGAGTTAGTTTGCAGTGGCTGGAGGCCCTGGAGCGCCCATTCCCTCTCTATCTGTCTTTCTCTCCCTCTCTCTCTGTCACTTTCAAATAAATAAATAAAAATGAACAAAAAATATTTTTAAAATATTTTTAAAACAATCATCCATACACAAGTGATGATAGTACTGGGAATGGCCCATCTCTTCTTAGAATCCCACCAGAGGGGCTCCAAAGCTGCAAACTCTGGAGTCCCCTCACTGCATCATTTCTTGAGAACATGTTTTGTGGTTTCTGAACATGCCATTTTCATGCAATGAAAGTATGATATACTTATGTTTGTTTTTTTTTTGTTTATTTTTATTTATTTATTTGAGAGCAACAGACAGAGAGAGAGAGCGAGAGAGAGAGAGAGTTATGTTTGCTTTCATGTTTGACATCAATACAGACTAAGAATCCGGGGCTGGGAAGGTGGCTCAGTGAGTAAAGTGTTTGCCTTGAAAGCATGAAGACCTGGGTTTCGTTCCTCAGCATCCAAGGAAAGGGTGGACACGGGAACCAGAGCCTTTGGCCTCAAGGCTGGGGAGGCAGAGACAGAAGGGTCCCAGGATCTTGATGACTAGCTAGTCTAGTCAACCAGTGAGCTCCGAGTTCAATGCAAGACCCTGTCTCAAAAAATAAAGGAGATGGCTCAGCGGTGAAAGGTGTTTGCTTGCAAAGCCTGCCGGCCCAGGTTCAATTCCCCAACACCCACATAAAACCATATGCACAAAGTAGCCCAGGCTTCTGGAGTTTATATGCAGAGGCAGGAGACCCTGGAGTGTGCACGCTCCTCTCTCTCTTTCCCTTTTTCTAATAAATAAATGAATATTTCTTTAAAGATGGAGAGCTGGAGAGATGGATTAGTGGTTAAGGTGCTTGCCTGTGAAGCCTAAGGACCCAGGTTTGATTTCCCCAGAACCCACATAAGCCAGATGCACAAGGTGGTGCGCACACCATCCGGAGTTTGTTTGCAGTGGCTAGAGACCCTAATGCTCCCATTTTCTCTCTCTTTCTCTGTGCATCTTTCTCCCTCTCAACTAAATAATTTTAAATAAGCAAATAAATATCTACTTATTTTGATTTATTTATTTTAATCGATAGGTATTTATTTATGGAGTGTGACTGGGGAAGACACCCAAAGTTGGCCTCTGGCCTCCATATGGATATACACATGAACATACACACACACATGTACGCACATGCTTACAAATATGTACACATGTATAAATACACCCCACCTACACACGCAGAAAAAGAGACTTGGGGAATTTAAAGCTTCCTTGCTCAAAGCAGTAAGGGGAGGGTGCTGCACACAGTAGGCAGCTCACAAAAGCACCAGCAGTATGGGGTGTGAGGGAGAGAACGTTAGTCCAGGAGGCGTGTAGACCTGCGAGACGCGGGCAGGATGGAACACGCCGCTGAGATCCTCTGCCAAGAGACGAGTGCGAAGCAAATCTCCCGAATGCTGGCGTCAGGCATCAGCAGCCGTCTGCCAGTTGCTGAGCTGGCTCAAGACAGAGGCAGAAGAAAGATCCAGAAGGCAGGTGCCAAGCTACTAATGGAACTCAGGGTCTGTTGTACGGCATTTTTCCTCTGGGCGGAACATGAAGCCGCCCCAAGGTCCAGGGTGCTCTGGCCAGCACAGTTGCGACACAAGGTTTGGTAACGGCGATGGAGCCCCTGACAAGTCCCTAGTGGAGGGAGCGGGGAGGGTCACAAGACAGACCCTCACCTGAAGTTGCAGCAACTGTCCCCGCCTGCTCCCCCCACCCCACAGCTGCAAGTGACCTTGGGAACGAGCTAGAGGACGCGGGAGGTGGAGGATTGGCTGCACGTGGGACTCCACCCTGCAGCGCCAGTGAGTCCACCGTCCAGGACGGGCTGGGACGCTGTGGTGGTACAGCTGTCCTTGAGTCACCCACGCTCCTGTAAGCCACCTTCACCCTGCTCGTACGGAACCCCAACAAACTCACTGGTTCACCAACACTGGTTTTGGTGTATGGTCCTTTGGTCTGTCACCTATGCCCTACCTGGGGGAGAAGACATGCGTTCCCATCTCTCCAGGGGAAGGTTTTTCCCTCAACAGAGTGCCACGAACATGACCCAAAGAGCGTCTGCGGTACCCTCCGTCTGAGTCACTCCTCTTGCTGCCGTGACCGATCCTCGATCCTCGGCAAAGGCAAGTCAAGAAGGGCAGGCTTTGCTCCGGTCACGGTTTCAGGGGTGCAGCCCGTCGCGGCAGGGAAGGCACTGCGGCAGGCGGGAGAGGCAGCAAGCCACATCGAGTCCTCAGTCGGGAAGCAGAGCGAGAGGAATACGGGGCTCAAGTCGCTTTCTCCTTTCTAGGTGGTCAGGGACTCCAGTCCAGAATTAGGGTGGGTCCTCCCGCCTCCGTGAAACACGCTTAGAAAATCCCTCACAGTCACGCCCATGATCTTTCCACATTCTTTCAACCTGACCACTGAGATCACTCCTCTGTTGCACTCAGGGCCGCATAGCTGGCACAAACCTCCAAACAGACACAGCCCATGGGAGGAACGGGATTTATTTCAGGCTTGCAGATCCAAGGGAGGGTCCGTCGGCGGTGGAAGAAGCCGGCTCCCATTCATAAACCCAAGCACAGAGGGAGACACCGGCAAGCAGCCAGCACCATGAGCAAATACAGAGAACCAGCCGCAAAACAGCGGGGGCCCAGGCAGAGCGCGGCTGGCTCTGCGTTCCTTCAGCCTGGAAATCAGATCCACCCCAAACACACCTCTTCCAGCCAGGTAGCTGGAAACCCAAGTCCTAATAAAACACCTGAGTCAGGATGGAGAGATGGCTTAGCGGTTAAGGCGCTTGCCTGCAAAGCCCAAGACCCATGTTTGACTCTCCAGATCCCACATAAACCAGACGCACAAGGTGACCCAGCACGCAAGAGAGCCCATGCGCACAAGGTAGCACACGCATCCAGAGTTTGATTACAGTAGTCGGAGGCCAATTCTCTCTCAATCTCCCTCTCAAATAAAAAAAAAAGTTAAAAAAAAAATTTCTTTACATTGCAAAAGGCCCCCTGAGTCTACTGGGGGCCATTCATTCAAACTATCACACCTTCACACCTACCTGTCTAGGTTGTTGAGGTTGGTTGTCGAGGGGTCTGCAAAAGGGAGTAAGAACAGAAAGGTGACGTTTGTGGTGAAGAAACAGGATCATCCAATTAGCACAGCAGGCAAGATAGGATGGGAATGTCAGTGGCTGGTAGAATTAAAAAACAAAAAAAAAAGAAAAGATTTTCAAGAGTCCTTTATACTCTCCCTTTCCAATTTATGACCAGCAGAATGGACCACAGAAGGAAGAGAAGCAAGAAAGAAGAAGGCTGTTCTGCCATCAATGAGGTGGTGACCGAAGGACACACCATCAACGTCCAGAAGCCCATTGTCCATGCAGTGGGATCCAAGAATCAGGCCCCTTGGGTACTCGAAGAAGTCTGTCAACTTGCTATGGAGACAGGGATTCCGGATATGTATGTGCCTTGAAACCACTCTTGCCTCTGCAAACGAACTCCAAACACATGAGTTACTTTGTTGCATCTGGCTTTACATGGGTACTGGGGAATCCAACCCAGGAGACCAGGCTTTGCAAGCAAGCATCCTTAACCACTGAGTAATCTCTGTAGCCCTAAATGTGCGGCCCAGGCTGGCCTCGAACTCCTGATCGTGTTCTGCCTCTGCCTCTTCAGCAATTTCCTTTCTGCAGTCACCATCACAACCTGGGAGACCGGAATGACTTTAGTGCGTGCGTGTGCTTGTGTGTTTAAAAGAAGTAAGGAGAGGGGCTGGGGAAGTAGATTAGTGGTAGAACCCTTGTCTAGTATGCCTGAAGCCCTAGGCTGGATCCCCAACATGGGGGAGAAGGAGGAAGGGAGGAAAGAGGGAGGGAAAAGAAGGAATGGAAGATGTAATGAGGATGAAGATATATCAAACACGCTCTAGACTTTGGTCACCTAAGTCCCAGTCACCATGTTCAAAAATCTTTAATTATAACAAAATTGAGCAGCAATAGCATTTCTCAAACGTGGAATGCCTCCCTCCTATAGCCTCGTGTGTTTGTGATTAAGCCTCATACTTGATTCCCAGCTAGTGGAGCCTTGGGGATATACCACCTTGCTGGAGGAGGTGTGTCACTGGGATTTTATAGTCCGGCCCAGTTTACCAGTGCAGATTTTGTAAAAAAGTGAAGTTTTGCCGAGTATGATGGTGCATGCCTTTAATCCCAGCACTCGGGAGGTAGGAGGACTGCCATGAGTTCGAGACCACCCTGAGACTACAGAGTGAATTCCAGGTAAGCCTGGACTAGAGTGAGACCCTACCTCAAAAAACAAAAACAAAACTAGGGATTTTTTAAAAGTATTCATTTAGTTATTTATTTATTTAAGAAAAAGAAGGGTTAGAGAAGTAGAGAACAGGTATACCAGGGCTTCCTGCCACTACAAACAAACTCCAGACACATAGGCCACTTTGTGCTTCTGGCTTTATGTGGGTATAGGGGATTTCAACCTGGGTGGTCAGACTTTGCAAGCAAATGCCCTTAACCACTGAGCAATCTCTCCAGCCCCAAACTAAAGTTTTCTAATAAAAAAAAATAGTCTATTTTAAATGTAAAAAGCAAATCTAATCAATGTGGATGAAATTAACCACTGAATGCCAAAACTATGAAACTGCCAAAAATAAAAATAAAAATCCTCCAAGTCTGGCATCCATGGGAGGGGTGCAACCTAGAGAGAAGATACCTGTGCACCCCAAATCTGACTATGTGACTATAATCCCCAAATGCTCAATTACCCTCCCAGATCACTCCATTTCCCTATAAAATCTCCTCTTCCATGCTTGAGCTCAGAAGTGCTAATTTCCTTCTTGCACATTTCAGAAGGTGGCCCATGTTATACTCTAACTAGAAATGAACCAACAGAATCACACAAAGCCAGTGGCCTCACTGGCCGACTCTGTCAGCTCAGAGACACCCCCTTCTCAGCATTGGCAATTACAAAATCAAAGCATCGATCAACTGAAAAGTGTTGACTTGCTCTAAGTCCTACGGTATCAAATACTCAATTTATTTATTTTTAAAATATTTTTGTTTGCAGGCAGAGAGAATAAGAATGGGTTCACCAGGGCCTCTAGCTGCTGCTGCAGACAAACTCCAGACACATGGGCCACCTTGTGTATCTGGCTTTACGTGGGTATTGAGGAGGAATCAAACTCAGGTCCTTAGGCTTTGCAGGCAAGTGCCGTTAACCACTGAGCCATCTCCTCAACCCTTTTCTTATTTTGCGTGTGCATAGTATGTGTGGTGTGGTGTGTGTGTGTGTGCTGAGTGTTGTGTCTAGGGGCGTGGTTTATGCATACGTACGTGCTGATGTGGTGCCCTATGGGCTGGTCTATAACAACCAGGGAATAGCCTGTCTACCCCTCCCATCACTTACCTGCCTGTTTTCCCTTGTGATGGGCTCTCTTATTGATTCCAGAGCCTCAGCAATTCCCTGAGCTCCATCCCCCTCAGGTCTGGGGTCACAGACCCGCACGGACACACTGACTGTTTACATGTGATCTGGAGACTTGAACTCAGGCAGTCTCAGGCGCCCTCAGGCCCTCATGCTTGCCCAGGGAGCACACGTAACCTCTGAGCTGCTCCCTCCAACCCAAGATTTAACCCTTTATGTAGAAATAAGCACACACATCCATCTCACTTGTGTAAAAAATTGTTTCCCTGTTTACAAAGCAGTAAAATGGGCTAGAGAGATGACTTAGCAGTTAAGGCTCTTGCCTGCGAAGCCTAAGGACCCAGTGTTCAATTCCCCAAGTACCCACATAAGCCAGATGCACAAATTGGTGCCTGTGTTTGGAGTTCTTTTGCAGTGGCTAGAGGCCCTGGCAAGCCATATTCTCTCTCTTTCTCTCCCCCTCTTTCTCTCTCAAATAAATAAAAAAAATATATTAAAATAGAAGCAGTAAAATATTGTGTATAGGGGGCTGGAGAGATGGCTTAGCAGTTAAGCGCTTGCCTGTGAAGCCTAAGGACCCCGGTTCGAGGCTCAATTCTCTAGGACTCACATTAGCCAAAAGGGGGCACATGCATCTGGAGTTTGCTTGCAGTGGCTGGAGGCCCTGGCATACCCGTTCTCTCTCTTTCTCTCTCTCTCTATCTGCCTCTTTCTCTGTCTGTCACTTTCAAATATATAAATAAAAATAAAATAAATATTTAATAAAAATATTATGTATATCAAAGAAGTATTTTCAAATAAGTTTCTTTAAGATATACTATCAGTAAGTGTTTGTGTACCTATCTCATATAATTATATACCCAGGGTCCCATAAAAAAATTTCTTGGACTTAAGTGGAAGAGGTTTAAGGAGCCCCTGGCCAACAGCATCGCGGCACAGAAGCTCGTAACTGCTGAACGCCATGGCCAAGCTGACCTTCTTCTAAGCCTCTCGGTATTAACAGAACGGGAACCAGACATCTCCACAATGAGCAGCTGACCCCAACTTGATTGCCCACAGAGAAGCTCAGCACAGGGAATATCCTGAGATGAAGTGTCTTACCTTACCACAATCAAAGCTTATCCCAGAAACCTGCCTATATAAAATCAACGCCAGGCTGGAGAGCTGGCACAACAGTTAAAGGCACTTGCTTGCAAAGCCTGCCAGCCCAGGTTCAACTCCCCAGGACACATGTAAAGCCAGATGCACAAAGTAGCACATGTAGCTGGAGTTCATTAAAGTGGCAACAGACCCTAGCATGCCCATATTCTCTCTCTCTCTTTATATATATATATTTGCAAATAAAAGCTTTTTGGAGCTGGAGAGATGGCTTAGCGGTTAAGCACTTGCCTATGAAACCTAAGGACTTAGGTTCGAGTCCCCATTCCCCAGGACCCACGTTAGCCAGATGCACAGGTGACACATGCGTCTGAAGTTTGTTTGCAGAGGCTGGAGGCCCTGGTGTGCCCATTCTCTCTCTCTCTCTCTCTCTCTCTCTCTCTCTCTCAAGTAAATAAATAAAAATGAACAAAAATATTTTTTTAAAAAACCATTTTTTAAAACCATCCAGCATGTTCTCTACACAGAAAACAGCAATTCAACTGCTTATTCTACAGCAAAGTACCAATTAAAATAATATAAATTAGCTAAACTGAATCAAAACTGTACCACATTGGGTTTATTTATGTATTTATTTATTTATTTATTTATTTATTTATTTGAGAGAGAGAGAGAGAGAGAAACAGCAGACAGAGTGGGCACACCAAGGCCTCCAGCCCCCTCAAACATGCACCACCTTGTGCATCTGGCCTATAGAGGTACTGAGGAATTAAACCTGGGTCCTTAGGCTTCACCGACAAGCACTTTAACCAAGTTCTCTCTCCAGCCCCACCACTTTTTTTTTAATCATTTTATTTATTTATTTACTTATTTGAGAGAGGGAGGGAGGGAGGGAGGGAGAGAATGGGCGCACCACTGCATGAACTCCAGCCGCGTGCGCCCCCTTGAGCTTCTGGCTTACGTGGGTAGTGGGGAATCGAACCGAGGTCCCTTTGGCTTTGAAGGCAAGTGCCTTAACCGCTAAGTCATCTCTCCGCACCACCCCTCCACTTTTTTTCTGGAGGTTGAAGAGGTTGACACAGGGCTCACTATGTAGCCAGAGCTGACCCCAAATCCTTGGTGATCTTCCTGCTTCATTAGGATTATAGGGTGTGCCACCACACCCAGGAAAAAATAATGTTTTTAACCTAAAGGTCTCGTACCCTACACTTGGGAGTTAGAAGATCAGGAGTTCAAGGTTATCCTTTGCTACATGGAAAATTCTAGGCCAGCTTAGGCTATATCAGACCCTGTCTCAAAAACAACAATAATAAAGGTCTCAGATCGTGACCTAGGATCATCTTCCTGGGAAGTGCCCGTCTTTTTCTTTCAGGTAAGGCAGGCAGCCAAAGTTTAAAATTATGTCGGAGAAAGGATGCAGCAAAATTGTTGCACTTTATTGAGGTAATAAAAGAATCCTCAAACTTTATTGTTTTAATAAAAGCTGTTCTTAAATTGTGTTTTATTTACTTAATTTGATGGTGGGTTTAGGAGGGCGATGTTTTACACTTACTTTGAAGTACTCTAAAGGTAATTATCTGTGAAAATTCTAAAAGAAAAAAAACTCGCCCTGGGCTTAATGGACATGAAAGTGAAATTGCCCAGTAGCAGGAACATCTGAAGCAAGCCCAAGCCACTTTACTCACTGGGAATTTGCCAAGCATACACTCAGCTTAACGGAGTCTCCCAGAGACCTGCTCCATAAGAAACAGGGTATGAATTACCACAGGATGCCCTTCCACATCTCAACCTGGGTCTTTGCACCCCAAGGTCCCTATGGGAGAAGACAGCATGCCTTTTACACAGCAACTTGGGAGAGGAAATAAGTTTTTTGTTTTGTTTTGTTTTGTTTTTTCGAGGTAGGGTCTCACTCTAGCCCAGGCTGACCTGGAATTCTCTATGAAGTCTCAGGGTGGCCTCGAACTCACGACAATCCCCCTACCTCTGTCTCCCAAGTGCTGGGATTAAAGGCGTGCGCCACCACGCCCGGCTGGAGATAAGTTTTTAAACCGGCAATCATGCTGGTGTATTACACTGTGAGATGTTTGAGTCGGTTTTCATTAAGACATGAGGCTTCACATGGACCCAGTAACCGACCCCTTTCAACCTGTGGTGGCTCAGATCACCTCCCCTGCCACGCGGACCAAGGCGTGAACGGACCAAACACCACCCCCAACCACAGGGTCCAGCAGAGGGGCCACCCTGCACGCGTCGCGAACCACGCTACTCAGTTCAAATAAAGGAGAGGCCGACAGAGCGCTGTGTCCCCTGCCAGCGTGAAACCGGGAACACTTCCCAACTACAGCAAGCAAAATCAATTCAGAGGGACGAGAATAGAAGTAGCACACAGGAACTGGAAAGAAATTTGGAATTATCAAAAATCGCCGAGGACATTTAGTCTGCAGACTTTCAAATGAAGAACCGAGACAGACGCAGGAAGGTGGTGGGTCCTTGCTGGATAGTCTCCCTGCGGGTGTCAGCACCTGCTTGACCCAGTGGCTCTCCTCAGTGGGGAATCATCCTATGGACATCAGGGCCAGCTTGACCTGTCCATATAAAATCTCTCATTGTGGTGGCGCACGCCTTTAATCCCAGCACTCGGGAGGCAGAGGTAGGAGGATCACCGTGAGTTCAAGGCCACCCTGAGAGGACAGAGTTAATTCCAGGTCAGCCTGGACCAGAGTGAGACCCTACCTCGAAAAAACAAAAAATAAAAATAAAATAAATCACATAAAATCTCTCATCGATGTTGCACACAGAAACAAGCCCAGCTCCCAGGAAATCAACCTGCTCCATCTTTCTTTGATCCCTCTCCTTCCATTCAGCCTCCCTTTCTTTATTTTTTTTTTCTTACTCTCTCTCTCTCTCTTTCCTTCCTTCCTTAAGCTTTCCAGGCAAGTGCCTTAACGGTTGAGCCAGCCCCCAAGTGACAAACTTTAATAAAACACCTGAGTCTATGGGAGACATGCATTCAAGCTACCACATTCACTACACTGAAGATGACCTTGAACCTCTGGTCCGCCTGCCTCTACCTCTTGGGTACTGGGACTGCAGACGTGTGCCTGCGCTTGGTTGCTGCAGAACTGGAGGTTCTGTGGCCTCCAGTCCCCACAAGACTGGGGTTACAGTGGCATGTGGCCACGCCCAGCTGTTGACAGGAGTACCGGGCATCTAACTCAGGCAGTCTTAGACCCTCACACGCCCTCACACTTAGCCCAGGCCCAACAGAAGATTTTAATAAGCACTTCTCCAAAGCAGATACGTGAATGGCTAATAAGGGCAAAAGAAGATATACAACATCACTCTTTTTTTCTTTTTAAGGTAGGGTCTCACTCTAGCTCAGGCTGACCTGGAATTCACTATGTAGTCTCAGGGTGGCTTCGAACTCTCGGCGATCCTCCTACTGCCTCCCGAGTGCTGGGATTAGAGGCGTGCGCCACCACGCCCGGCTACAACATCACTCTTTATGAGGGAAATGCAAGTGAAAGTCCCAATCCCGTAGCACTATGCCTAACGCGGACAAGGTGTGGCAAACCTGGAGCCCTCCTACGTCATGAGAATGGCCAATGGTGCTACAGCTTTGGGAAACAGTCTGGTTTGTTACTGAAAAGTTAATCATTGTGCCAGGTGTGGTGGCGCCCGCCTTTAATCCCAGCACTCAGGGGGCAGAAGTAGGAGGATCGCCATGAGTTCGGGGCCACCCTGAGACTCCATAGTGAATTCCGGGTCAGCCTGAACCAGAGTGAGACGCTACCTCAAAAAACAAACAAACGAAAAAAGTTAATCATTGAATTACCATATGGCCCAACAATTCCACATCTAAGTATATATTTTAAAAAATTAAAAACAGAGGGAGTTGCTGGAGAGATAGCTTAGTAGTTAATGTACTTGCCTGTGAAGCCTAGGGACCCGTGTTCAATCCCCCGGATTTCATGTAAGCCAGATGCACCAAGTGACGCATACGCAAGGTAGCACACGTGTCTACAGTTCAATTACAGTGGCTGGAGGCCCTGGCACACCAATTTTCTCTCTCTCTTTTTCGCTCTCATGCTCTCACTCTCATTTAAAAAAAAAAAAAGGCCAGTCTGTTGAGCTTGACTTAAAAACAAAAAAAAAAAAAAAAAAAAAAAAAAACAGGGATAGAGAGATTTCTCAGTGGTCAGTGGTTACAGCACTTGCGTGAAAATATCTGATGTCCTGAGTCCCCACGTAAAGCCAGATGCACAAAGTGGCACATGCATCTACAGTTGGTTTGCAGTGGAAGGAGGCCCTGGTACACCTATACTCTCTTTCTCTCACCCCTTCTCTCTCAAATAAATAAGTAAATACAAATATTTATTCTCTTTCATCTCTCTCTCCTTCCAAACAAATGTTAAAGACTTAAATAATTAAAAATAGGGGCTACAGAGATTGCTTAGTGGTTAAGGTACTTACCTGTAAAGCCAAAGGACCCAGGTTTGATTCCCCACGTAAAGCCAGAAGCACAAGGGGGCACAAGCATCTGGAGTTTGCAGTGGCTGGAGGCCCTGACATGCCCAGTCCCTCTCTCTCTCTCTAATAAACAAGCAAATGAAAATAAAATTTTTTTAAAGAATTAAAAACATATGTAAGGGGCTGGAGAGAAGGCAAAACGGTTAAATCACTTGCCTGCAAAGCCAAAGGACCCAGTTCAATACCCACACAAAACCAGATGCACAGGTGGCATATGTGACTAGAATCTGTTTGCAGTGGCTAGGGGCCCTGGTGTGCCCATTCTCTCTCTGTCTTAAATAAATAGACTTTTGCCGGGCGTGGTGGCGCACGCCTTTAATCCCAGTACTTGGGAGGCAGAGGTAGGAGGATTGCCATGAGTTCAAGGTCACCCTGAGATGACAGAGTTAATTCCAGGTCAGCCTGGACCAGAGTGAGACCCTACCTCGGAAAACCAAAAACAATAAAAACAAAAATAAAAATAAAATAAATAGACTTTTAAAAAATATTTTAAAAAAACATACACAAGAACCTGCATACAAAAGGTCACAGCTACATTAATCACAATTGCCAAAAAGTGAAAGTGGGGCCGGGCGTGGTGGCACACGCCTTTAATCCCAGCACTCAGGAGGCAGAAGTAGGAGGACTGCTATGAGTTTGAGGCCAGCCTGAGACTACAGAGTAAATTCCAGGTCAGCCTGGGCTAGAGCGAGACCCTACCTTGGGGAAAAGAAAAAAGAAAGTGAAAGTGGGGCTAGAAACACGGCTCAGTCGATACAGCATCTTGGTAGCATGCACGCAGCGTGGTTCAATCCCCGGTATCAAATAAACTGGGGTATTTGGTGTCACTTGTCAGACTATCCAAAATTCTTAGAATCCAAAACTATGTGTGAGCAGACTATTTGAATAAACTATGATGTCAAATAGAAAAAAAAAAAAATTATGTGTGACCAAAATTCTTAGAATCCAATCCTGAGTCATCAGCAATGCCTCCCCAGGTGAATGAACTTAGGTGTTGTTTTGAGTGGGGTCAACCCAGAGGTCCTATCTATTTATCTGTTTATTTATTTATTTGTTGCAAATGCAGACAGAAAGATAGAGGGAGAGATCCAGAGAGAGAGAGAGAATGGGTGTACCAGGGCGTCTAGCCACTGCAAATGAACCCCAGACACATGTTTCACCTTATGTATCTGGCTTTATGCGTGTCCTGGGGAATCCAACCAGGCCATCGGGCATTGCAAGCAAGTGCCTTAACCACTGGGTAATCGCTCCAGCCCCCAAAGGTCATTTTTGTGTGTATTTCTGTCAACACAAGGGGATAAGCCAGGACCAGGGTGTTGGGATAGGTGGCCCTTAGCAAGGTGTCTTCAACATGGCATGGGGTGAGTCCTGATTGGCAGATGCCAGCCATGTGCTAAATCCTTTAGCAAGAGACCCTGCCCCTTCTACACACAGTCTCTGGCTCACACCCCAGGCAACAAAGAGGCAAGAAGACTGGAGTCCATCTCCCATAGGAAGCCTAGCTGGCTGTGAGCAGAGGGCAGGGAAGAAATAATTAGACTTCATTTTGACTTTAGACTCAACAATGAGATCAAATGCCCCGCCCTCCTTCGCCCCCTCCAGCCCCAACAAGTCAATTCCTTGGAAGTGACCCCAGATCAAGTTTCTTGACGTCCTCCGTAGGGATGTCTGCTCCTGACAACCGCGTGGGGGCACTCAGCTGGAGCTCTAAACTCACTCCTAGGTGCTTAGCCAAGCAAGTAGGGACAGTGGCCGGATGAGTGCACGCACACGCAGAGCTGGCTCTCCCAGGTTACAGCCATATGGGGCCGACAGTGACATCGCTTGCCAAGACGGCTCACTGGTCTTCAGCCTCCTTCTGCTCTCTCCATCTCACTGTGCACTGAAGACCCCCCACCGCCCCCTCCAAAGAAAGCACACCTGTGTTAAAACTCTTGCAAGGCTGATGAGAACTTCCGGATAGTACACAGTTGAAATTTTGCAGCTCCATGACCAAATGATCTTAGACTATCTTAGCCCCCCTTAAATAGTCATTTGTTGCCCCCTTCTGTATGTGACCTAACACCCTTGTGGTGATAAGGTAAGTCCTGCAGGAATGTCAAACAGACCCCTAGGCTTTCACCAACCCAAAGGCTAACAATGTCACCAAAGAACACCAGAGGATTATGAGAGATGTCCCTGCTTTGCTATAAAATGCCCACTGGAAGTTTCCACCAGTGTATTTCTAAAGGTCCTTAACTTGGGGCTGGAGAGATTGCTCAGTGGCTAAGGTGCTTGCCTGCAAAGTCTAAGGACCCAGGTTTGATGCCCCAGTACCCTCATAAAGCCAAATGCACAAGGTAGTGCATGCGTCTGGAGTTAGCTCACTGCAGAGGCTAGAGGTCCTGGTGATCCCATTCTCTCTCTCTCATTCTCTCTCTCTCTAATAAACAAAATATTTTTAAAGTATCATTTTTAATTTTTAAAAAGATTTTATTTTCATTTATATATTTATTCAAGACAGAGGAAGAGAGAGAGAGACAGAGGGAGAATGGGCACACCAGGGCCTCTAGCCACTGCAAATGAACTCCAGATGCATGTGCCACCATGTGCATCTGGCTTACATGGGACCTGGAAAATTGAACCTGGGTCCTTGGGCTTCACAGGCATGCTCCTTAACCACTCAGCCATCTCTCCAGCCCTTTAAAAGTATCTTAATTTATGACCTTCTTTGCTCTGTTACTATAAAAACTTCATGAAATTATTAACACATGGAACACTGAATTTGAGATAAATCTGTGGTCCTGGCCCATGGTCACTCATACTTGGCTCTAGAATGTTGTCTCTCTTATTATTTTTGGATTGAGAGTCGTGTTTTTAAAATATCTTTATTTATTTGTTTGCCAGCAGAGAGAGGTAAAAGAGAGACAGAGAGAATGGGCATGACAGGGCCTCTAGCTGCTGCAAACAAACTCCAGATGTACGTGCCACTTTGTGTATCTGGCTTTATGTGGGTGCTGTGTCATTAGGCTTTGCCGGCAACCCCTCAAGCACTAAAGCCATCTTTCCAGCCAGAGACAGAGAGAGCTATGATTTTTAAGTAGATAGATATCACCAAGGCCTGATGGAACCAGACAAATGACAAGAGCAGAGTCTCTAGGTGTCTTCGGGACACTATTACTGGTGTCAGCTGTCTCTGGAAGCTTGTGAAAACTTGAGCCGATCCCCATGGCTCTAAGGGGAAAGGAAGAACTTGCCCAGCTTCTCTGGGGGGTGTCAGATCCCAGGCACCAATTTTAGGACAGAGCTCTAAGACCACCAAAGGCTCACATGAGTTAACATGCAACTATCATTCCAAAAGGGTGGAGGGGACAGGAAGAAAAGGTTTGTGAATTCCAGGGCTTCTAGCATGAATATTTATACAGATATTCCCTGAAACCCAGCGGCTTTCATTGCTCATTCAAGACCTCCTAAGACTCATAATAAATTTAAATCCCTACATTAGACAATCATACTCCTCCGATGACCAAATCTGCATAAGACTTTACCACAAAACTTGCATTTAAATTTAGAATTACCTAGCAAGAACAAAGAACCTCAACGACAGATCAACCTGTTCAAACCAAACCACAGTGTTCTCCAACATTCCTTAGAACCTGTCACCCTAGGTATGGCCATCCCTACCTGTGCTGGGGGAGTGAAAGGTCATGAGTAGGAGACAGTAAGCTGGATCACTGGAGCCCAGAGTAGGAAAAGCCACAGTGGAAGCCTAGGGAAAGGTCCTGGAAGTCCAGAGAAAGAGTTAAACATCGACATTTCTTTGCTAAAATTATTCATAAATGGAGCCGGGCGTGGTGGCACATGCCTTTAATCCCAGCACTCGGGAGGCAGAGGTAGGAGGACAGCCGTGAGTTTGAGGCCACCCTGAGACTACAGAGTGACTTCCAGGTCAGCCTGAGCTAGAGTGAGACCCTACTTTGAAAAACAAGAACAAAAAATTATTCATAAATGGAAAAATATTTTACTATACCTTCCATGTTGTTTGATGGGCAAAATACCCACAGACACACACACACACACACACACACACACACACACACACACACACACAGTGGTAGGGTGAACATAAAGTATCCCATATAGGCTCATGTGTTTGTGGTTAAGCCTTACTCTGTCCGCATCTAGTGGAGCCTTTGGGAAGTGGAGCCTTGCTGGAGGAGGTGTGTCAATGGGGACAGACTTTGAAGTTTATTAGCCCGGCTCCAAGCTCAGTATTTAGGCTTCAACTACCCACCTATGTGACAAGCTGTTGAAGGAGGATAGGAGAAAGCTAGTTTCCTTTAGACAGTTTTAGTTAGAAATTGAGGCCCAGAGAGAACCAGGAGATGTCACCCCACATGCCACCTTGCCCTGGCACAACAGTGGAACTCTCAGCAGAAATGGAACCCATGTCTGATTGAGGTTGCCCTACAGAGTTTCCTGAAGCCCATGGTCTATGCATGCTACCTGGATGGGCTGGCCGGGATGGGCTGGCTCTGGGATCCACCCTCCAAATCTACAAACCAGTCGGGTCTTCCCCTTGCCTGCGAAGGCTGCTGGCTTCTTCCTGTCACTGGCTCCCATCGCTCTGCTCTGTCTTCTCCTGCCTCTGCCTGTCTCCCTTCTTCACAGGGGCAAAGGGGAGTCTGGCATCCCCCTCACCCCGCCTGGCCGGGTGGGGGAGGGGAGGGCGTAATGCAGTTTCGTCCGGGAGAACTTCTCTGCTTGCCTCTGCTTTATACTTTGGAGCAACTTCTCACTTTGATTACATGCAGATTTCCTCTGGTCTCTGAATCTACCATGTGTGTATTTCCCTTACACACCAGATCTACCACTAATACGTGAGCCCTCTCACTTACTCCAGGCCTGCTACCTGTGTAATTTCCTTAAACTCGGGGTAGCCAGGAGTGTAACTCTCCTCTTTATTCATTTCTCCTCGGAATTTCTTGGTCTTGTCTTTGATATATTCCCTCCTATTCTTCCTGTGAGCCTCCCCATTTGCCCCCCTAACTTCCCTCCGTAGGAAAGCGCCCAACAGACACCACGTGCATTGCTTTGAAATCTCCTTACCAGACTCCTAAATTCTATCCTCCACGTGCTTGCAGCTTGATTCTAGTCTCTTCCCAGAGGCTTCTGCTCCTCTTACGTGAGCTTTCCACACGCCTGCAGCTTTAATCTCTCTTTAAAGGCCTCAGTTTCTCTTAAATCCCAAACTCCCTTTAAAAAAAAAAAACTCCACAATTTCAGATTTCCCTCTAAGTAAACTTAATAATTCATAGTCTATCCTTCTTCGGCCTGTCTTTATTGATTCTTTATTAAAGGTAGGACAGAATCCAAAACTTAGGAGCTCATAAATTCTGGGGCACCCCTCCTGAACCCCCAAATCCCTCATCAATGGGACGCCCAGCCTGTGCTCTGCCATGCCACGATGAAAATTTCATTGAGACGTCAAGCTGAAACGAGCCCTCCCTTCCCCATGTTGCTTCTGGTTTGCTGTTCTGTCCCAGCCACAAGAGGGTAACTGCTACTCAGAGACGAGTGTAGAAAAGTCTAATTTTTTAAATTTATTTATTTAGTTATTTGAGAGTGACAGACAGACACAGAGAGAAACAGGCAGGTAGAGAGAGGGAGAATGGGCGCGCCAGGGCCTCCAGCCACTGCAAACGAACTCCAGACGTGTGCGCCCCCTTGCGCATCTGGCTAACATGAGTCTTGGGGAGCCAAACCTCAAACCAGGGTCGTTAGGCTTCACAGGCAAGTGCTTAGCAACTAAGCCATCTCTCCAGCCCAGAAAAGTCTAATATTAAGGCCGGTGTGGTGGCACACGCCTTTAATCCCAGCACTCAGGGAGGCAGAGATAGGAGGACTGCTGTGAGTTCAAGGCCAGCTCGGGACAACAGAATGAGTTCCAGGTCAGCCTGGGCTAGAGCCAGACCCTACCTCAAAACAAACAAACAAACAAACAAAAAGATAGAAAGACTTCCTGAGAGTGACCCCAAGATCCTCCTCTGCCTCCAGGTGTGCACACATGCCCACACACCCTCACACACGTACAAAGGTGGCATCCTAAGCAGCCTCAGGAACACTGTTTGCCAGTCTACCGGGCAGGCTCTGGACTGCTGGGAGAGAATGAGGAAGAGACACAATGACTGTGGCCCTAATGACCACGGTGCCAAGGAAGCGTCCGTCCTGCCGTTAACGGAGGTCAAGGTTCTGCTCATCTTAAGGCAAACTTCATTTTTGTTTTTGTCCATTTTTTATTTATTTATTTGACAGCGACAGACACAGAGAGAAAGACAGATAGAGGGAGAGAGAGAGAATGGGCGCACCAGGGCTTCCAGCCTCTGCAAACGAACTCCAGACGCGTGCACCCCCTTGGGCATCTGGCTAACGTGGGACCTGGGGAACCGAGCCTCGAACCGGGGTTCTTAGGCTTCACAGACAAGCGCTTAACTGCTAAGCCATCTCTCCAGCCCCAAACTTCATTTTTAACACTTCCTTTTACCTCATTCCACTTCTGAGTAGCAACATCTTGTTCACAGTGTGAAATTTTCAGCAAGCACCTGTAACCACTGAGCCACCTACCCAGCCAACGATGTAAAATTTCTCGTTCCCAGATTAGAAGCCCCGATAGGCGCGAAGTTCCAAATTTTCTTTTGCTTCTTTTACTAACAGATTGAACAGGATTCTTGCAATGAATCAGAGAATATATAAAGGAAATCAAATTTCTCCTCACAGACTCTTCAAATTCTTCTTTTTCCCAGACATTAGCCAGCCTTTACCTCCCCTTCCCGCCAGTGATTCATCAAATACCAAGACTCTCAAATCTAGTTCCCTAGCCTACTTCCCACTCCCAGAACAAATTCCAGATGAGCTGGTAATTTAAACATAATCATCCAACTATGAACTCGCTAAAAGAAAAGAATGAATATGTTCACAGTTTTAGCCCAAGAGAAACCCTTACTAAACACAGAGCAAAAGCCAAAAATGAAAATCTTCATAAACTTCACCATAAAAAAAACTAAATGTTCCACTCAGGAAAAAAAAAAAAATTATTCAAACTCAAAGGCAGTGAGGTAGAGAGGCACCTACCTGTAAAACCCCAGTACTTGGAAGACTGAAAAAGAGGAGAGTTAGAAGTTCAAGGCCAGCCAAAGGACCCATGTTCAATTCCCAGGACCCACGTAAGTCAGATGCACAAGATGGCTCATGCATCTGGAGTTCATTTGCAGTGGCTGGAGGCCCTGGAATGCTCATTTTCTCTCTCTCTCTCTCTCAATCTCTCTCTCTCTTTCTCATATCTCTGCCTCTCTCTCAAATAAATAAATTTTTTTTTAATTTTTATTTATTTGAGAGAGAGAGAGAGAGAGATAAACAGGCAGGTAGAGAGAGGAAGAGACAGAGAGAGGGGGAGGGAGGAAGAGAATGGGCATGCCAGGGCCACCAGCTGCTGCAAACAAACTCCAGATGCATGTGCCGCACCCTTGTGTATCTGGCTTACGAGGGTCCTGGGTAATCAAACCTGAGTCCTTTGGCTTTGCAGACAAACACCTTAACTGCTAAAGCATCTCCCCAGCCTAAAAATAAAATTAAAAAAAAAAAAGAAAGGGAGAGACTTGAATATGTAAATGCTCTACTGGGAGAATATATCTAACAGTACAAATAACAGGCAAAACCCACACCAAAGAAAAATGGCCTTCATAAGTAAGGAGCAACTGCAAATGCAAACGGCAAAACGGAGCTGGAGAGATGGCTTAGCTGTTAAGGCACATGCCCACAAAGCCTAAGAACCCAGGTTCAATTCTCCAGGTCCCATGTAAGCCAGATGAACACAGTGGCGCATGCTTCTGGAATTGATTTGCAGTGGCTAGAAGCCCTGACATGCCCATTCTCTCTCTCTCCACCGCCCCCCACCGTCTCTAATAAATAAATAAATAAAAATAAATCTTAAAAAAAAAATGAACTCAAAAGAAAAACATTTGAGCCTGGAGTGGTGACGCACGCCTTTAATCCTAGCACTTGGGAGGCAGAGATAGGAGGATCACTGTGAGTTCAAGGCCACCCTGAGACTACCTAGTGAACTCCAGGTCAGCTTGAGCTACAGTGAGACCTTACCTCAAAAAAAAAAAAAAGTCTGAAGAAGTAAGACATCTCTATCACACCCTCCAAGGTTCAGGGACCATCGTGGAAGCAGTGATGGGAAGAACGTAAAAGGCAAAGGAAGGGGACCAATGTTGACAACACCATCTTCCAGACACAACACGGCCTTGATATTCATGAGCTCACAGTGATATGGGGGGGGGGGGGATTGATGGCATCAAAATAGAAGAGAGGCTATTTGGAAAGAAAGGATTCAGTGGAGGGGGGATTCAGGAGGGGGAAAGGGGAGGACTGTGATCACGCTATATTGTCTACATGTACATAAGCTGCCAATAAAAAGTTTTTAGGAAACTACTCATTTCCTTGTTGAACTGGTTCCACTTCATGAAAATAAGCAACAGGGCTTGAGGCTATAGCTCAGGGGTAGAATGCTGGTCTAGCGTGCGACAGGCCCTGGGTTTGAGCCCCAGCACTTCATAAACAGGGTATGGTGGGAAGGGGAAGAAAGAAACAATGTAAATATAATTACTGTGAAGAAATCATTTTAGGGGCTGGTCAGATGGCTCAGCAGTTAAGGCGCTTGCCTGAAAAACCTAAGAACACGAGTTCTATTCCCCAGTGCCCACATAAAACCAGATGCACAAGGTGGTGCATGCATCTGGAGTTTGTTTGCAGTGGCTACAGGCCCTGTTGCGCCCATTCGCTCTCTATCTGCCTCTTTTTCTCGCTCTCATAAATAAAATATCAAAAGAAAATTAGCCGGGCGTGGTGGCGCACGCCTTTAACACCAGCACTCAGGAGGCAGAGGCAGGAGGATCGCCGTGAGTTCAAGGCCACCCTGAGAATGCATAGTGAATTCCAGGTCAACCTGGGCTAGAGCGAGACCCTACTTTGGAAAAACAAAAAAATTCACCTCAGATTGTAGGTGGGGACAGAAGAACAAGGCGCACAGCCATGTGCTCACCTATAACCCAGCAGTTGGGAGGCTAAGGCAGGAGGATTTCTAAGAGTCTGAGGCCAGCTTGAGCTATGCAGTGAGTTTCCATCCTGCCTGGATCACAGCAGGAGAAACTGAGGGTCTAAGTCATCATCTCAAGGGGTCCTCAGCGAGAAGGCAAGCAGGTGAAAGTAAAGGGAATGTTAGAACTGTGAAGCGGGTAACTGGGACGTAGCCCAGCAGCCAACTGCTTGCCTAGTAAGGCCTTGGGTTCGATCCCCAGCCCTGCAATAAAAAGAAAATGAGCTTGAAGTACTAATCTTTCTAGCAGGTACCCCAAATACGGACAGAAATACAACAACCAGGTACAATAACCCAATCTGAATTAATCACAGAAGAGAGGAAGCCCTTGGAGCATTAATCTTAACCAACCTTTATTGTTCTAGATGAATGCGTTTGGCAGTGACCTCCTGAGTTTTGGGGATCAGACATACTATCCACAATAAACCATGAACATGCCCGCCTCCTTTCTCCCACGCAAGATCTCCCAAGATCTCCAGGGCAAAATAAATCATCCTTGGAAGCCGAATCCCCGGGGAACCTTTTCTACGCTCAGCACGCAGGGGCTCCGCAGCTGCAGCGTGCCTCGTCCATTTGCTTAAGGATCAGCGACAACGACCGGGCTGGAGCATCCATGTACCGGGACGCCCAGTCGCCCTGATGAACGTGTCCACTCGGCCTTCCACAGGCCCGCCCACAACTGCCCGCGCTGACCACGCACACACAGGCAGCGAGTGTCTGCAGGACAAGCCTCCACCTCCCGGCTTTGAACGTGGACGCTGGGGGACAAGCACGAACCCGATGCCGGTGGACACCGTTACCGGCAAGCTGGAGAGCCCGGGTGACGCCCAGGCCTCCCTCCCAGCCCGGGCTGCTTACCTTCGAACTCGCTTCCATGTGATGCTTGGCGCAGGCTCGCAGCTGAGTCACCCAGAACTGTCTCTCTTTTGCATCGGCAGCTGAAATAGAGAACAAATTGAGAGAGAGGCTTTGCGGTACCCTGACTTGTTTCTGCAGCCACCCGAGGGGGTCGGGGCCCTGGAGGGAGAGGCAGCAGACCGGGAAGGTAAATGTGGATGTGGGGGCGCGGGTTGGGGGGGAGGGCTCAGCGGGTAATGTACTTGCTGGAGTGCCTGGCTTTGGATCCCCAGGTCCCACATAAAGGCCCAAAGCTTCTATAATCCTCGTGCCCTCTACTGTGAGAAAGGAGGCAAAAACCGGGAAAGTGGAGAACTTCCTGAAAGCTGGTAGACTGGCCAACACAGCAATGAACTGTAAGGAGAGAGCCTGCCTCAAATGAGACAGAAAGCTAAGTAAGATAGACCCCATGTGTTGATTTAGGACCTCCACGTGAATAGTCTCTCTCTCTCTCACACACACACACACACCCCAAAAATATTTTGGACTGGCTTAGCAGTCAAAAGCACTTGCTTACAAAGCTGGGCAGCCCAGGTTCAATACCTCAATGCCCACATTACGCCAGATGCACAAAATGGTACATGTACCTGGAGTTTGTTTGCAATGGCAGGAGGCCCTACCATACTCATTTCCTCCCTTATCCTCTCTCTCTCCTTGAAAATAATTTTTTTTAAATTAACTATTCGGAACCAGGCGTGGTAGCACAGCCCTGTAGCCCCAGCACTCGGGAGTTCTAGGCCAGTTTAGACCAGCTAGATGGCCATATATCAATTTCTAGGCCAGCCTAGCAGGACTTCATAGTGAGATTCTTATTTATTGTTTATTTTTAAAAGGGGGGGTGCTGGAGAGATGGCTTAGAAGTTAATGCACTTGCCTGCAAAGCCTAAGGACCCAGGTTTGATTCTCCAGATCCCACATAAGCCAGATGCACAAGGGTGAGGCAAGCGCAAGGCTGCACATGCCCACTAGGTGGCGCAAGCGTCTGGGATTTGATGGCAATGGCTGAGGCCCTGGCCCACCAATTCTCTCTGTCTCTGCCTCTCTCTCTCTCTCTCTCTCAAATAAAAAAAAAATTAAATTAAATTAAAATTAAAAAGGGCTAGGAACTGAAGATATGGCTCAGGTGGTTAACAGTGCTTGCTTGCAAAGCCTGATGGCCTACGTTCAATTCCCCATTACCCACAAAAGCAGATGCGCAAAGTGGCCCATGCACCTGGAGTTCGCTTGCAGGGGCCCCTGGCATGCTCGCTCTCTTCTCTCTCATAGTAAAAAGATAAAATATCTTCTTTCTTAAAAGGGCTGACAAGATTGCTTAGTGGTTAAAGACAACTGCCCGGAAAGCCTGGCAACCTGGGTTCAATGCCCCATTGCCCATATAAAACCAGAAAGCCAGATGCACAGTGACATATAAATCCGGAGCTCATTGGCAGCAGTAAGAGGCCTTGGTATGCACCCATTCTCACTCACTCTCCCCCTCCCTGCCTCTCTCATAAATAAATAAAATAGATTTTTTTTTTAAAGGAAAGGGACAAGTCAGACATGGTGGTGCACACCTTCAATCCCAGCACTAAGGAAGCAGAAGGATCATTGTGAGTTCAAGGCCAGCAGGTCAACCTGGGCTACAGCAAAACCCTACCTCAAAAAAAAAAAAAAAAAAATATATATATATATATATATATATATATTTATATATATATTTATATATATATTATATATATATATTTTATATATATATATTTATATATATATATTATATATATATATATATATATATATTTTTTTTTTTTTTTTTGGTTTTTCGAGGTAGGGTCTCACTGTAGCCCAAGCTGACCTGGAATTCACTATGGAGTCTCAGGGTGGCCTCGAACTCAAGGCAATCCTCCCACCTCTGCCTCCCGAGTGCTGGGATTAAAGGCATGCGCCACCATGCCCGGCTATATATTTTTTTTAATAAAGAAAGAGGGATGGAGAGATGGCTTCGTGGGTAAGTGCTTGCCTGTGAAGCCTAAGGACCCAGTTCAAATAAATAAATTTTTAAAAGTAACCAAAATAAATTTAAAAAAAAAAAGAAAGAAAGAAGTTAAGATGTCAATCATAAGGCCACTGTCTTCATCTACACTTATTCCTCAAACGATGACTACACAATTATTATTAAGGCACATGGCCACACAACAAGTTTCACTACTATCTAAATTGTCAATAGAACCATAATTAACAACGTAAATACTATAATAAAATTAATCACATAAATATTAACTATGCAAAAAATATGCCCATGGAAATTATAGTGGTTTACAAAAATGAATTTAAAAGCCATTTGAACAACCCAGCTGCAGCTTGAACTTCCATATGAAGAAATCCAGAGTCAGAAAATGTGGGGGGGGCTGGAGAGATGGCTCAGTGGTTAAGCGCTTGCCTGTGAAGCCTAAGGATCCCAGTTCGAGGCTCGGTTCCCCAGGTCCCACATTAGCCAGATGCACAAGGGGGCGCACGCGTCTGGAGTTCGTTTGCAGTGGCTGGAGGGCCTGGCGCGCCCATGCTGTCTGTCTGTCTGTCTATCTGTCTCTCTCTCTCTCTATCTGCCTCTTTCTCTCTGTCTCTGTCACTGTCAAATAAATAAATAAAATGAACAACAACAAAAAAAAAAAAAAAAGAAAATGGGTGGGGCATGGTGTCACACATCTGTCATCCCCGTACCCAGGAGGCAAAGGACTGCTGTGACTTCAAAGCCCACTTGGGCTACACAGTGAGTTCCAGGCCAGCCTGGGCTATCATGTGAGCCCCTATGGAGGGAAGAAGACAGGAACAGAAGAAGAGACAGAAAGAAGGAAGGAAGCTGGGGGAGGGAGGGAAAAAAGGAGAAAGAAAGGAGAAAATGGGGAGTTCCTTGGCTTGGTCTGGTTGGGGACTTTTTAAATCCCCAAGTAATTTGCCTGTCAGGAGACCTGCTGCATATACATGATAAACACAGCATTAAGACCTGGGGAAGGTAACTTCCAAAGACAGAGGAAGAGTCTGGACGCGGTGGCACACACCTTCAATCCCAGCACTCGGGAGGCAGACATAGGAGGATCACCGTGAGTTCGAGGCCACCCTGAGACTACATAGTGAATTCCAGGTCAGCCTGCGCTAGAGCGAGACCCTACCTAGAAAAACAAAACAAAACAAAGACAGAGAAAGCACCAATCCAAAGTTTCTCTATCAAAAACATTTGTAGCCAGGCACAGTGGCTCATGTCAGTATGTGGGAGGCTGAGGTAAGAACATTGCCATGAGTTCAAGGTCAGCCTGGGCTAGAATGAAACCCTCAAAAAAAGAAAAAGGAATTGCCAAAGCCATGCATCTCACGACACCGTGAACCAACACCACTGGTTGCAAGAAAATGAAATAACAGTGAGCAAACTCCTAATGGAACGGACCGTGACAAGGCCATAAACATGCAGAATCCCAGCCTGCCTTTCTTACAGTGGATAAGTTTCAGCTAAATTTAGCACTTGTGACGATTTCATGCAGATAATAAAGCTTTTATGTTTGCTATTAAAATTGCCCTTTATAAAAACTAGACTTTAATAATCCACAGAATATTAACACTTCCGCGACAGAACGAGGTGGCTGTTGAGCTGGGGTTCTCTTTTGTGTGCCTTTGTGTAATCTTATAAACCACGGGCAGGGACGGGCATTACGTTTCTCCCCTGCCATTGTGTCTGCTCAGACAATTTATTAAGCAATAAACAGCAAAGCGAAACCAAGGGGCAGATAAATCCAGCCAGCTGCAGCGCCCGTGCCATGAATCTCCAGAGAGAACGCGCATCTCACCACGGTCCCCCCAAAACAAAAAAATCATTCTTCGTCAACTGTGGGCACTTTTATTACACAGGCTTTTCGAGTGTTTTATAGGTTCTGAAATAGAGTTTTTATCTAGATAGAACAGAGAGATTGACTTATACCATCTCTGGGGGCAGTAAAGTTTGAGGACAGAGCCAAGTGAAAATTGGGCTGAGAAGTGGGGACTCTAGGGACTTTGGGTGGTTTCATGGCTATTACCTGTCCCAGTACATGACACGTAAGAAGATGTCATCTTCAGTACTTTGCTTTTATTTAGGCAAAGAAAAAAACATGTAAGCCAGATGCACAAGGTGGCACATGTGTCCAGAGTTCATTTGCAGAGGCTGAAGGTCCTGGCACATCCATTCTCTCTCTCCCCCTCTCTCTCTCATAAAATTAAAAATAAAAATAAAGTGAGCTGGAGAGGAGGCTCAGCAGTTAAGGTGTTTATTGGCAAAGCCAAAGGACCCAAGTTCAATTCCCCAGTACCAACATAAAGCCAGATGCACAAGGTGCACATGCATCTGGAGTCCATTTGCAGTGGCTGGAGGCCCTGGTGTGCCCATTCTCTTTCTCTCTCTCTCTCTCTCTCTCTCTCTCTCTCCCTCTCTCTCTCCCTCCCTCCCTAAAATAAATAAAAGAAAAAATAAAGTGGAGGGGGCTGGAGAGATGTCTCAGTGGTTAAATGTACTTGCTCGCTGTCTGCTGGCCAAGATTCATTTCCCAGCATTCATGTAAAAGTCAAGCGATGCATGCATTTGGATTGGGTTTGCAGTACTAAGAGGCCCTGGTATGCATTCCCTCTCTCTCTCTCTCTCTCTCTCTCTCTCTCTCTCTCTCTCTCTCTCTCACTCTTTTTCCCTCTCTCTCTCCCTACCCTCTCTCACTCTTGCAAATAAATAAATAAAAATAATTTTAGGGCTGGAGAGATGGCTTAGCAGTTAAGGCCCATGTTTGACTCTCCAGGTCCCACATAAGCCAGACACACAGTGATGCAAGCACACAGGTCACACATGCACACAAGGGGGTGCACACATCTGGAGTTAAATTGCAGGGGCTGGAGGCTCTGGCACACCAATTCTCTCTCTCTCTCTCTCTCTCTATCTCTCATAAGCGCACACACACACACACATAAAGCAAAAGAAAACACAAAAAGGCCAGTCTATTGGGCTTACTTCAAAAATTTTTTTTCATAATTTTAAAAATAAAGTGGGGGGCTGGAGAGATGGCTTAGTGGTTAAGGCGCATGCCTGTGAAGCCTAAAGACCCAGGTTCAATTCTCCAGGTCCCACATAAGCCAGATGCACATGGTGGCGCATGCATTTGGAGTTCATTTGCAGTGGCTAGAGACCCTGGCATACCCATTCTCTCTCTCTCTCCCCACCCCCCTCTCTCTCACAAATAAATAAAATTAAATTTTTTAAAAATAAAATAAAACAAAATGGGGTTGGAGTGGTTCAAGGAGCTTGATTGCAAGGCCTGAGTTTGATTCCACAGTACCCACATGAAGCCAGGTGCACAGAGTGGTGCCTACATCTGGAGTTCATTTGCAGTGGCAGGAGGCTGTTCACCCATTCTTCCCCCCAGTCCCCCGGCCCTCTCTGAAATAAATAAATAAAATATTTTTTTATAATAAAATGTTTTTTAAAAAGTAAGGTGGAGGGCTGGAAAGATGGCTTAGTGATTAAGGTGCTTGCCTGCAGAGCCAAAACACCCAGGTTCAATTCCCTAGGACCCACAGAAGCCAGATGCACAAGGTGGTACATACATCTGGAGTTCATTTGCAGTAGCTAGAGGCCCTGGAGTACCCATTCTTTCTCTCTTTCTGACTCTTTCTCTCTTAAAATAAATTAATTAAATTAATAAATATATTTTTAAAATAAGGTGGAGAACGAGAAAGGAAGACACCTGATATTAAACTCTGGCCTACAAGTGCACGTGCACACGCACACATACATGCACACAGAGAAGGCAGAATTATCAACCACCTTTACAACCTAAGACCTCTCAGCTTTCTTCAGTACTTCATATTTAACCTTAACGCGTGTACATGTGTGCACGCATGTGCGACAGGTAATCTTTGTCAACGTGACTGCATCTATAGACACACCTCTAGCCACGTCTTTGAGGGTGTCTTCAGAGGCTCACTTGAGGAGGAGGGACCTTCCCTTAGTACAGGCAGCACCATCGCAGGAGCCCGGGTCTGGACTGAGCAAAACGCCAGCTGAGCAGCAGCGGTCGCGGCTCTCTGCTTCCTGACCGTGGACACTGTGTGACCCGCCTCCTCCCAGTGCGACTCCCGTGGCCCTTCCTTCCTTAAGCTGCTTTTCGTTTTCCTTTGTTTTCTTTCGTTTCGATTCATTCGTCCTGGTGTGTGTAACAGGTGGCGCGTGTGTGCATGTGGTGTATGTGTACGTGTGCCCCACGGGCACGTGTGTGGAGGGAGACATGGGGTAGACTCCCCTATCGCTCTTCCACCTTATTTCCCTGACACTGAACCTGGAGGTCCCTGGTTCTCAGCAAGGCTGTCTGACCTGAGCCCCAACAATCCACCTGCCCCCGCCCTGCTCGGCACTGGGGTCACAGGCATGCGCAATCATGCGCAATCTTACGGGGGCGCTGGGGATTGAACACGGGCCCTCATGCTTGCATAGCAAGCTCTCCTGCACACTGAGCCATTTCCGCAGGATCCCTTAAGTAGCTTTGATCAGATATTTTGTCACAGCAATGAGAAAAGACACACACACGCTGTGTGTTCCTGCACACACACGTGCACTTGGATTTTTGTTTGTTTGGCTGTTTTATTGGAAGAACACTGACAGAATGCAGCCAGGTCAGAATCTTGGCAGAATGTTCCAGTAATCAAATCACCCTGCGACAATCAGGTCTGGCACTTCTGTGCAAGGGAGGTGCCCTGAGGGTGAGCTCTGGCCTCCCTCTACAGCAAGTAGATTCCAGAAGACATGGCTTTCAGGGACACAGGGAGGGAGAGGAAGAGCCCCAAGACAAGCGGGGACAGCTGGCATCGCAGTGAGCTCCCCACAGCAACTGAGCTAATCAGACTTGAAGAGAGGGCCCTTGACCAACAGAAGTTTCTAGAGAAACTTTGGAGGGAAGCATCAGGACCTTTAAAAATTTGATTTGGGCTGGAGAGATGGCTTAGCGGTTAAGCGCTTGCCTGTGAAGCCTAAGGACCCTGGTTCGAGGCTCGGTTCCCCAGGTCCCACGTTAGCCAGATGTACAAGGGGGCGCACGCGTCTGGAGTTCGTTTGCAGAGGCTGGAAGCCCTGGCGCGCCCATCCTCTCTCTCCCTCTATCTGTCTTTCTCCCTGTGTCTGTCACTCTCAAATAAATAAATAAAAAGTGAACAAAAAAATATTTAAAAATTTGATTTGCTCTTACAACACAGCTCCCATGGGACAATGGAGTGATGATTCGTGTAATAAGTTGTGTGTGTGTGCGCGCACACACACACACACACACACACACACACCTGTACTGAGTGGATACTATAATCTTCCAGGCTTGGCTAGCTCTACAATGGCTCCCTTTCCTGTGTCTTTAATTCCTTGGTAAATTAAAATAAGAAACTCCAGGCTGGAGAAGATGGCTTAGCAGTTAAGGCATTTGCTCACAAAGCTAAAGGACTTCGATTTGATTCCCCGGGACCCACATAAGCCAGATGCACAAGGTGGTACATGCACCTGGAGTTCATTTGCAGTGGCTGGAGGCCCTGATGTGCCCATTCTCTCTCTTTCTCTCTCCCTCTTTCTCTCTCCCTCTTAAATAAATAAATAATTATTAAAAAGAAAAATAAGAAATTCTTAAGGTCAGCTGCACCTCCCTACCCGGGAGTTAAAAGGAGCAGAGATTGTCCACACAGGCCTCCAAACCCAGAAAAATGTTAAATGTGACTTTAAAAAAAAAATCACGGGCTGGAGAGATGGCTTAGCGGTTAAGTGCTTGCCTGTGAAGCCTAAGGACCCCAGTTCAAGGCTCAGCTCCCCAGGACCCATGTTAGCCAGATGCACAAGGGGGTGCACACGTCTGGAGTTCGTTTGCAGTGGCTGGAGGCCCTGGCTCGCCCATTCTCTCTGTGTCTCTCTCTCTCTGCCTCTTTCTCACTGTGTATGTTGCTCTCAAATAAATAAATAAATAAAAATAAACAAAAAAAAATTTTTTAAATCACAAGCAGGGTTTGGTGATGCATGCTTTTAATCCCAGCACTGGGGAGGCAGAGGGAAGAGGATCACTGTGAGCTAAAGGCCAGCCTGCCACTACAAATAAATTCTATGTCAGCCTGAGCTAGTGAGACCCTAAAACGTCGAGAAAAGAAAATCACAAAACAGGCTGGGGTGATGACTCAGCATGATTGGTCAGCATGAGGACCTGAGTTTGATCCCCAGGACTCTTATGAACAGTCCACGGGTTGTGGCGTGTGCTTGTGACCCCACGGCTGGGGAGGAGGAGACACACAGGCACCCAGTGCTCACTAGGCAGCCAATGTAGCCTAATCAGAGCACCCCAGGCTAGTGAGAGAGCCTGTCTCACAAAAGATAGATGTTTGGGGCTGGAGAGATGGCTTAGCGGTTCAAGTGTCTGCCTGCAAAGCCAAAGGATCCCGGTTCGATTCTCCAGAACCCACGTTAGTCAGCTGCACAAGGGGGCGCATGCATCTGGAATTCGTTTGCAGTGGCTGGATGCCCTGGTGCGCCCATTCTCAATCACTGTCTCTCTCTCTCTCTCTCTCTCTCTCTCTCTCTGCCTCTTTCTCTCTCTCAAATAAATAAATAAATAAATACATTTAAAAAAAGATAGATGGATGCTGCTGTTACACATATGCCCTGGTACACAGTTGTCAAAGCAAAATAGTAAGATACGTCAATTAAAACCCTAAATTACTGGGCTGGAGGGATGGCTTAGTGGCTAAGGCTCTTGCCTGCAAAGCCAAAGGACCCAGGTTCAATTCCCCAGGACCCACATTATCCAGATGCACAAGGGGGCACATGCATCTGGCGTTCATTTGCAGTAGCTGGAGGCCCTGGCATGCCCATTCATTCTCTCTCTCTCTCCCTCTTTCTCTGACAAATAAATAAAAATATAATATTGGCCGGGTGTGGTGGCGCATGCCTTTAATTCCAGCACCTGGGAGGCAGAGGTAGGAGCATCACCGTGAGTTCGAGGCCACCTTGAGACTACATAGTGAATTCCAGGTCAGCCTGGACCAGAGTGAGACCCTACCTAGAAAAGCCAAAAAAAAAAAAAAAAAAAGGGTAGCTGGGCACTATGACACATGAGTTTAATCCCAGGACCAGGAGGCTGAAAAGGATCTTTGTGAAATCAAAGCTAGCCTAGGTCTATAGAGCTCCAGGTAAGCCTGGGCTAGATTAGAATGAGACACTACCTCAAAGATAGATCAAGCTCCTGAGGAACGACGCTGAGGTTGTCCTCTGGCCCACACACACACACTCACAAACCCAGACAGTGACCAGGACAGCACCTCTAAGCAGCAACGAAACCCACTGACAAAGTGCTCCTGATGCCAACGTACCTCTCAGCTTGTACATCTCCCCATTGGCAGAATACACCATGAGCATGTGGGGAGCCTCGTCGCTCAGGGACACGATGGCTCCAGATAAAGACAGGACTCCTCGGGGCTTCTGGTGTTTGCTTTGCTCATTCACAAAATACTGCAGGAGGCCAGCTTCGAAATCCAGCACAAAGTACCTGGAAGGACAGAAAGCACGTCGCGTCACTCCTCTCTCCGGCCCGCCCCAGGCAACCCAGCAGAAGGAAAAAGAAAAGAAATCAGTCCTGAAGGCGGCACTGACACGTAATTCACAAAGCCAGAGAGACCCAAGCTCCTGCCAGGACCCCCGTAGAAGTTACCCAAAGGAGAAGAGTGCTCAGATTCTGGGACCAGAATGGACCTTAGAGGGGGGCCACTGTGGGCCAGAGCCAAGTCCTGTTGGGATGAAACCCAGGCCCCACTGTTTCCCCCTGGAGCCTGGTGAGGACACATTGACCTCAGGTTAGCATTGACTCAGCAAGCCTGGTGACAGGGGATCTCAACGCACTCTTCCTGACCCTGCGGGGACAGCTGGAAATCAGTGTGCCTCCAAGATTTGGCTAGCAGTAGCAAGCTTCCTGCCAGGGTTGGGAGTGTAGCTCAATGATAAAACACTTGCCTAGCACGCACAAGGCCCTAGGTTCGATCCCCAAAATCATAGGTGCACATGCGCGCGCGCACACACACACACACACACACACACGTGCACGCATGCACATAGCATCCTGCCAGCACCCTGTGTACCCTGAGAGTGGAAGCACCTTGTCTTGTTTTTTGTTTTCCGAGGTAGGGTCTCACTCTAGCTCAGGCTGACCTGAAATTCACTATGGAGTCTCGGGCTGGCCTCGAACTCATAGTGATCCTCCTACCTCTGCCTCCTAGGTGCTGGGGATTAAAGGCGTGCGCCACCACAACCGGTCAGAAGCACCTTTTGACATCATCTCTTAGGGAACTAGAAGAGTTTTCACGGTCAAGTAGACACACGCAGTAGGCCCTTCCTACAGCCTTTTCACACACAAAAGGGCCAAGGACATCTGTTGTCTGGATGTGAAATGTTCCCCCCATAGGTTCATGAGTTTGAACACCGGCTCCCCAGCTGATGGAGCTGTTTGGGAAGGGTGCGGAATCTGTAGGAGGTGGGGCTGTTCTTGGAGGAAATGGGTCACTGTGGCATGGGCCTTGGGGTTTTATAGCCCAGCCCCACTTCCTGTCCACACTCACTTTCCTGATGATTGGTTCACCAAGCCTTCGCTGCCATGGTTCCTGAGTCTCCTCCAAACATAAACCAGAATAAACCGTCTTGCCAGGCATTTGGTCACAGCAGCCAGGAAAGTAACTAATACAACATCCAAGGTCAAAGAAAGGGTACTGCGCTTTAATCCCAGCAATCGGGAGGCAGAGGTAGGAGGATCACTGTGAGTTAGATGCCACCCTGAGATTACACAGTGAAATCCAGGTCAGCCTGGGCTAGACCCTACCTTGAAAAAATAAAATAAAAAATAAAAAAAGAAAAAGAAAAAGAAAAGGGAACCACAAATTGCCCACAACACACATCTCTGTTTGGGAGTACCTGGCTGTCATGGTTTGAATCAGATATCCCCCAAAATCTCATACATTCTGAAAGCTTGGTCTGCAGCTGATGGCCATTTGGGAGGTGGAGCCTTTCTGGAGGAGGTGTGTTGTTGGGGGCGGGCTTATGGGTATTGTATCCAGTTCCCCCTTACCAGAGCTCCACCTGCTGTGGCAGTGGGGATGTCCAGCCTCTGCTCATACCACGCTTCCCCCCTGCCCTCATGAAGCTTCCCCTCAAGACTGTAAGCCAAAATAAACACTTTACTCCCATCAGCTGCTTGTGGTCGGGTGCTTTGTCCTAACAATAAGAGGTAACTACCACACTGCCTAATTGAGCTGTCGCCTAGGAAATAGTCAAGACAGCTTTCCTTCCTCAGAATGGAAATATCTTCAAGTGGGACTCAAATTTCTCCTGGGTCATAAAGATCCTCGTGTTTTCTATTCCACCCATGCTTGCACACTGGTGTTTTCTCTCTCCCTCCTTATTCACCATGTTGCCTACTGCCACAGGGCCTTGGCACATGCTACTGTTCCCCGCTGACCAGAGTAATTCCTCCATGCACAGCCCACAAATTTTGATGGTGCACACAAAGGGACACCCGTCCATATATAGCCTTCAAAACTTGTCCTGCATGCCCGCAACGTTCTTCCCTCTGCCTAGAACATAGCCCACAGTTTCCTATGCACATAGCAAGGGACCGGAACAAGAAGTAAGCTCACAGAGACTGAAGGGTATCTTAGATGTTGGCGAGTGTGAGCTGAAGTTCCCTGGAACAGCCACATGTGTGCATGCGCACACACACACACATGCACACACACGTTGAAGATTCTGCAGACTGACTGATTCAAACTTCCTGATTGTGCAGACTTGGAATGTTGACAATCAGAGCCAAAATGATCTTGGGCCATCTTTAAAGCCATTTATCACTGATGTCTGTATCTGACCTAACATCCCTCCGTCTATCAGGTAGAACATTTGGAAGGTGTTCTTAGCAGCCCTGTAACTTCCATCAACCCAAAAGCCAAGAATGTTACCAGACAGCATCCGAAACCTGTAGCAAAGTTTTCCCCATTCTACTGGGGCCCGTCTGCCTGGGTCCCCACCCATGTACTTGGCAAATGCGCTGCCACCTTTTTGTTCAGTGACTGTCCAAGTTTATGTAAGCACTTTACTGCTGGACTATGTCATTCAGGGCCACCTGAGTCTGCATTATTTGTCCACATTCACTCAGATTTGGGCTCAGAATGAACTAGCTTGTGGGGGCTGGGGAGATGGCTGGGACAGTAAAGCACTTGTCATGCCAATGTGAAGACCTAAGTTTGGGCCGCCAGCACCCACATAAATGCAGGTGGGCATGGTGGCCCACCTGTAACGCCAACACTTGGGAGGCAGAGACAGGGCATCCAGGACAAGCCAGCAAGGTAGACTAGCTGAACTGGTGAGCTCTGGGTTCAAGTGAGGGACTCTGTCTCAACAAATAAGGTGGAGCGCAATTAACCTCTGATATCAACCTCCGGCTTTCACGTGTCAAGCACACATACCACGTGCACACGCATACACATGCATACGTATGCACACCACATACCCCAAAATAAAAACTAATAGTCAATGAAAGTATAAATAAAACATATTTAGGGCTGGAGAGATGGCTTAGCAGTCAAGGCACTTGTTGGGCTCTGAAAGGCCCGGGCGTGAGGCCTGGTGGGACTTCCTGAGTCTAGCTAAAGTTTGGCGACCTGTCTCTGGCCAGCTATGACTCAGCAAGACACCTAATGGCTTCTGGCCTGCTACTTCCGTGCAGGAGTTGGAATTATCATTTCAATAGTCACAGTTTACTATTGGCCCTTACCTCTCCCCCATCCTAGAATCCCCGCCTTCATTCTCAACATTCTATAGGCAACTGCCTGTAACAATAAAGCGAGTTCCTGCTTCGACAAGACTCCCACCTCAGTGTGGTTTTTCTCGGTGACTAGGAGAGGTTCTGAGTCGTCTGACGTTCACCCTCTTCCTCAACCCCTTGGAAGGAACCAGCGGGCCTGGTCCCTCCTCAGCACTACCTACCCACCGGGGAGGAGCCCAACAGGCACTTGCCAGCTAAGCTGAAGGACACAGGTTCGATTCCCCCGTACCCACGTAAAGCCAGATGCACATGGTGGTGCATGTGTCTGGAGTTCATTTGCAATGGCTAGGGGCCCTGGAATATTCTCTCTCTCTCTCACTAATAAATAAGTAAAATAATAATAATAAATTAAATTTAAAACAAAACATATTTAGCTGCGCATGGCGGCACATACCTGTAACCTGGCACTTGAAAAGTTGAGACAGGAGGATTGCTGCAAGTTTGAGGCTAGCCTGGGTTGCACAGTGAGGTCTAGGTCAGCATGGGATACAGGAAGACCTTGTCTTAGAAAGCAGAGGGAGGCGATGGGGAAGAGAAGGAAGAGAGGAGAAGCCACAACTTCCAGAAAGTTTGAGAAGCCTTGGTCTAGGAACACAAGGTCCTAGCCGAGAACACAGACAAAATTTTCCCAGCTGGCCTTCAGGGAGGACATGGCCATTTGTGCCCCACCCAGCAGAGCACCGCGTCAACTAAAGTAACGCCGGTCCCTTAAAAGCTCACCCACGCACACAGAGACACACGTGCGCCGGGACGGAGGCAACTTACAGGCCAGAGCCTGGCACCCTCAACGGGCGTGACACACAAGACTGCAGGAGCCACCTAGGTCCCCAAATCACTCCACCCGGATGACAACGACCTGCTGGAGAGCACCCACAGAACACAGAAGGCACCCTGACTGAGAAACTTCCCGAAGGTCCCTGGGACTCAGGTGCGTCCCAGCAGCCAGTCTGATATCACCACATGCACACATATTTCTAAAAATTAATTAATTGAGGGCTGGAGAGATGGCTTAGCGGTTAAGGCATTTGCCTGCAAAGCCAAAGGACGCTGGTTCAATTCCCCAGGACACACGTAAGCCAGATGCACAAGGTGGCGTACACATCTGGAGTTAAGTTACAGTGGCTGAAAGCCCTGGTGTGTCCATTCTCTCTCTCTCTCTCTCTCTTTCCCTCTCTCAAATAGATTAAAAAATGAAATATTTTTTTAAAAAATTAATTGATTGATTGCAAGCAGAGAGAGAGAATGGGCACACCAGGGCCTCTAGCCACGGCAAGCAAACTCCAGATGCATGCACCACTTCATGCATCTGGCTTTATGTGGGTTCTGGGGAATCTAACCTGGATCATTAGGCTTTGCAGGTAAGTGCTTTAATCACTGAGCCATCTCTCCAAACTTCATCATGTCCAGTTTGAAATGTCCTCCCACTCCTGACCACAGAGCAAAGCCGAAACACCCTCAAGGGGAGAACAGGGTGCTGCCTGACTGAACAGCAGTCAACCTGAGTGCTGACCTCAGCTTCTCTCTAACAGGAAGTGTTTGGATTGACCCACACTGAATGTCACTCCGACCGCACCACAGAATCCGGGTATTGACAATGGCCCTGACAGGTGGGTGACAGGAGGAGCAGCGGCAGAAGTCTGGCAATCAGGGGTCCCCCCCCCCACTAGAAGATGGAAGCCCCACCTTCCCACTTGGGACAAGGAGGAAAGGAAGGGGGTACGTTTCCAAGAAAGAGGCAGAAGCCATTGCTCGCCATTCTCTGCATCCACCTTCCTCTCTGTCACTGCCTGGAGACAAGGCTGGACCGTGAGGCCCCCACGGCTCCCCACCCGGCGCCAAACACCCCGCAGCTGCTTGGCTGGCTCCAAAGAGTGGAGAATATCATTCCAAATCCGCCCAAAGGAAGGACTGAATGCTGTTTCCTCTCCTCAGCAAGAATAGAAGTCGGGGCTAGGAAAATTGCTTAGTGGTTAAGGCATCTGCCTGTGAAGCCTCGGGATCCAGGTTCAATTCCCCAGGACCCACTGAAGCCAGATGCTCAAGGGGGTGCATGCGTCTGGAGTTCATTTGCAGTGGCTAGAGGCCCTGGCGCACCCATTCTCTCTCTCTCTTTCTCTCTCTCTATCTATCTATATACCTCTTCCTCTCTCTCTCTCAAATAAATAATAAAATATTTTTTAAAAAAGAATGGAAGTTGGTGCCACATTGGACACTGTATACCACATTGAACCTGAGGACACAATTTTTTTTTCACATTAGCTGTTTAAACTGACATCTTGATTCTAACTTTCTGCCTAAGGTGGAAAACGCAAACCTTGCTCTAGCTTCCTAAGAAAGTTTGGGGTTTTGTTTTTGTTTTCAATAAATTGGTTTATTTGCAAGCAAAGAGAGGGAGTGAGAAGAGAGAGACAAAGAATGGGCATGGTAGAATAGCCTTTCACCGCTGCAAAAGAACCCCAGAAGTATGCACCACTTTGTGCACCTGGTTCTACATGGGTACTGGGGAGTCAAACAGGCTTTGCAAGCACTGGGCCAAGATTTTGTTGTTTTTTGAGAAAAGCCTCACGTAGCCCACACTGTCCTCAAACTCACTATGTAGCTGAGGACAACTTTGAACTCTTGATCTTCCTGCCTCTACCTCCTTAGTGCCCCATGGGATGGGAGGGGTGCATCACTGTGCTTGGTTTGTTTGGTCCTGGGGAGTGAACCCAGGTCCTCATGCTTGCTGAGCTAGCACACCACTGACGGAGCTACATTCCCCAACGCTCTAAGGCAGCTTAAACGCAAATGCACCCGTTTGAATACTCCGCACTGGAGAAGGAAGTCAGTACTAGACTCCTTTGCAAGCTGGCTGTGGTGGCTCACTCCTGCAACTCAAGGGGAATGCTATGAGTCTGGGCCAGCCTGGAATACACAGTGAGTTCCAGGCCAGCCTGAGCTACAGTGTGAGACTCTGTCTGGAAAATAAATAAATAGTTGGGTGTGATGAGCATGTCTATAAACTTAGCACTTTGGAGGTGGAATTAAGAGGACCAGGGGTTCAATGTCACTCTGTCAAAATAAGATATATATTTTTAAAAAGGGGGGGAGGGGCTGGAGAGATGGCGTAGCGGTTAACCGCTTGCCTGTGAAGCCTAAAGACCCCGGTTCGAGGCTCGGTTCCCCAGATCCCACGTTAGCCAGATGCACAAGGGGGCGCACGCGTCTGGAATTCGTTTGCAGGGGCTGGAAGCCCTGGCACGCCCATTCTCTCTCTCTACCTCTACCTGTCTTTCTCTCTGTGTCTGTCGCTCTCAAATAAATAAATAAAATTTTTTAAAAAAATTTAAAAATGGGGGGAGGGAGGGAGGGAAGGATGGACAAAAGGAAGGAAATAGCATACTCATAATAAAACTCCTTAAGAACTTGGACTGGAAAGATGGCTTAGTGTGAAAGGCACTTGCCTGCAAAGCCAAAAAATCCAGGTTTGATTCCCCAGGACCAACATAAGCCAGATGCACAAATTGGTGCATGCATCTGGAGATCATTTGCAGCAGCTAGAGGCCCTGGCACAACCATACTCTCCCTCCCTCTCTCCCTCTCTTTCTCTCTCATGAATAAACACACAAATAAATAAATAATATATTTTTTTTAAAAAACTTGGGCCAGAGAGATGGCTTAGTGGTTAAGGCGCTTGCCTACAAAGCCTAACAACCGAAGTTCGATTTCCCAGTACCCATGTAAGCCAGATGCACATGGTAGCACATGCATATGGAGTTTGTCTGCAGTGGGCTAGAGGCCCTTACATACCCATATTCATTCTTTCTCTAATAAATAGATTTTTTTAAAAAATCTTTATCATACTTAATAGGTTGATATTGTATATATGTAAGTACAATGATTGTAATGGGGAGGTAATATGATGGAGAATGGAATTTCAAAGGGGAAAGTGTGGGGGCTGGAGAGATGGCTTAGCGGTTAAGCGCTTGCCTGTGAAGCCTAAGGACCCCGGTTCGAGGCTCGGTTCCCCAGGTCCCACGTTAGCCAGATGCACAAGGGGGCGCATGCGTCTGGAGTTCGTTTGCAGAGGCTGGAAGCCCTGGCGCGCCCATTCACTCTCTCTTCCTCTATCTGTCTTTCTCTCTGTGTCTGTCGCTCTCAAATAAATAAATTTAAAAAAAAAAATTTAAAAAAAGGGGGGGAAAGTGTAGGGGTGGGGAGGGAGGGAATTACCATGGGATATTTTTTTATAACCATGGAAAATGTTAATAAAAATTTTAAAATTAAAAAAATAATAAATAAATAAATAAATAAATAAATAAATAAATAAAAGAAAAAAATCTTTATCATATGTGGCAAGAAGGAAGGGATGGACAGGATTCACCGTATGATCTCAACACACTAAAGATGGCACTCTGTCAACACGGCCTTGGAAAGTTAAGTCAGCTGAAGTCACCGATAGGTGAGAGCTGTCCAAACAGCATTAAGAAGAACAGTTCCTGTTTGTCACCGCCCCTGGGAGGAAAGAAATTAAATTTTGCTTCCCACCGGGTCACAGCTTTGCCTGCCCTGCTGTTTAGAGCCTGCAGTTATATCTGAAAGACACCGTTTTCACCTTAAGTAGGAAGGTTCATCATAATTTTGGATTAGGCATCATTTAGGCAAATGAAATTGCAAGATAACAATCCTAAAATAGTCTTCAAGGTTGTCCCTTCTAGAGAAATGATTAAGAAAACAATCTAACCTCTAGAATCTGGGGTGGGTGGCGTGTGTGTGTGTCATTAGTATATTTGAGCCATAATGTACAGTTTATTGTGTAGATGAACTTGTGTGCAAAGAGCATTTTCTAGCTTCTTTTTTAGGGTGTGTGTATGTGGGGGAACAGGTGTGTGCTATGCCATGTGTATGAATGTCAAAGGATAACCTCAGAGTATCATACCTCCCCTCCCAAGTTGTTTGAGATAGAGCCTCTCCCTCCCCCCGCCTCTCTCTCTCTCCCTCTCTCTCTCTCTCTCTCTCTCTCTCTCTCTCTCTCTCTCTCCCATCACTGTAAACTCCAGACTAGCTGGTTTGCAAGCTCTGGGATTCTCCTGGCTCTGGCCCCCAAGCTGCGGGCTCCTTGAGTTACTTATATCTGGGTTTACATGGGTTCTGGGGATCCAAACTCTTTTAGGCACTAAGGCATCGGCCCAGCCCAAGCATTTTCTTTGCTATATTACCTTTAAAAGAATGTGATGGGTGGCTCAGCAGTTAAAGGTGCTTGCTTGCAGAGCTTGAAGGCCTTGGTTCAGACCCCCAGTACCCACATAAAACCAGGTGCATTAAGTGGCAATGCATCCAGAGTTTGCGTGTAGTGGCATCCATCCTCTCTCTCTCATAAATAAATAAGATATTTTTTAAAAGCCAGCGTGGTGGCGCATGCCTTTAATCCCAGAACTCGTGAGGCAGAGGATCACCATGAGTTCGAGGCCACCCTGAGACTACATAGTGAATTCCAGGTAGGCCTGGGCCAGAGTGAGACCCTACTTCGAAAAACCAAAAAAAAAGAAAAGAAAAAAAAAAAAAGAAATGTGTGTGTGTGTGTGTATGTATGTATATATTATATACATTTTTTAAGTAAAAACAGGGAACTGGAGAGATGGCTTAGCAGTTAAGGGGCTTGCCTGCAAAACCAAAGGACCCAAGTTCAATTCCCCAGGACCCATGTAAACCAGACACATAAGGGGGCGCATGCATCCGAAGTTCGTTTGCAGCAGCTGGAGGCCCCGGCACATCCATTCTCTCTCTCTCTCTAACTGCTTATTTCTCACTCTCTCCAATAAATAAATAAAAATATTTTTAAAAGCCATAATGGGGGCTGGAAAGATGACTTGGTGGTTAAGGCACATGCCTGTGAAGCCTAAGAACCCCGGTTCGATTCTCCAGGTCCCAAGTAAGATGGATACACATGGTGCCGCATGCGTCTGGAGTTCGTTTGCAGTGACTAGACGCCCTGGCCTGCCATTCTCACTCTTTCTCTCTCTCCTTCTCTGTCTCTAATAAATAAATACAAACAACCTCTTTTATTTAAAAAAAAAGCCACAATGGGATACATTCCATGCATGGCTATAATAAAACAGAAAACAACGAACAGTGCTTGCAAGAATGGAACAGAAGTGTTGCTGGGAAAACACAACTCACCCAGAAACACAGTCACTGCCTTCCTAAGAAGCTACAAAAGGGAAATGAAAATGTATCTCTCCATGTACCTCTGTGCAGGGCCAAAAACTTGAGGGCATATGTTCAAAACAGTATTAGTTATGGTAGACAAACTGGAAATCTCCAAAAAGATAAGATGAGACACACACCATGAAACCCTACTTAGCACTGAGAACACACGGACGCAAACACCACACCAGGGAGGAACCTCAGACACGCTGGACGAGGTGACAGAAGCCAGAGGCCAAAGATGACATATCATCGGAATCTGTGTGAAATGTCCAGAAAAGAGAAACAGACACACACACCCAAAAATGTGGCTTTCTGGGGCTGCTTGTGGGGGCAGGAGTGACTGTAAACTGTTGTTGCGTGTGTTGGGGTGGGGATGTGAGAAATGTTCTAACTGAGCTGGGCGTGGTGGCGCACGCCTTTAACCCCAGCACTTGGGAGGCAGAGGTAGGAGGATCACCATGAGTTCGAGGCTACCCTGAGACTACATAGTGAATTCCAGGTCAGCCTGGGCTAGAGTGAGACCCTGCCTTGAAAAAAACAGAAAACAAAAAGAAAAGAAACAGAAAAAGAAATAAAGAAAAGATATGTTCTAACTGAATGGGCCTGGAGAAATGGCTCAGCAGTTAAAGGTACTTGCTTGCAAAGTCTGATAGCCTGTGTTCAATCCTCCAGGACCCACGTAAATCCAGATGCACAAAGTGGCACATGCATCTAGAGTTCATTTGCAGCAGCTGGAGGCCCCTAGTGTACCCATTTTTTTCTCTCTCTCTTCTTTTCTCTCCCTCTCTCTTTCTCTGTCTGTCTCTCTCCTTGCAAATAAATAATTTTTTTATTTAATAAAGGAAATACTCTAACTGGAGGAGAGCTGGGTATGGCTGTGCATGCCTGTCACCCCAGCACTGAGGGGGCCACTGGCAAGAAGGAGGTTTCTGGGGTCTGCTGGTCAGCCGGTCTAGCTGCAAAGCGCTGAGCGCCTGGTTCCGTGAAAGACCCTGTCTCAAGGAAACAAAGTGAGAAAAGAAAGAGGACACCTGTACACACATGTGCATCTAACACACATAAATGAGGGCTGGAGAGAGGGCTTAGCAGTTTAAGGCACTTGCCTGTGAAGCCTAAAGACCCAGGTTCGATTCCCCAGGACCCATGTAAGCCAGATGCACAGGGTGATGCATGCATCTGGAGTTCGTTTGCCGTGGCTAGAGGCCCTGGTGCGCCTATTCTCTCCCTCCCCCACACCGCCTGTCTCTGTACTCACTTAAATAAATGAATAAATAAAATATTTTAAATAACACATACAAATGAAACGTTCTCTGACTGAATTCAGGCGGCAGTTAATGATAGAAGCACAGTAAACAAACTGCACTGCACACTTACAGCAAGTAATTTTTACAATGTGTGAATCACACCTTCATAGAAGCGGTCTAGCCACAGTCCTGGTGAGGGTGGGAAAGGCTGGAGTTACGGCAGAGTTACAATTGACAAGACCTGATGAACCAGATGTGCGGTGTGGGATGGATGGATGGATGGATGGATGGATGGATGGATGGATGGATGGATAGATGGAGAGCCCACAGAGCTCTGAGCTGGAGGTTGGTAGGTCACAGGAAATTAATTGCCCCGGAGGCCACAAGGCTGGATGACATTGCCTAGAAAGAGAACGCAGAGAAGTGAATGAGAAAGAGGGAAGGAGGAGCAGGCCTGAACCCCAGAATTGAACAACTCTAACATTAAACAGAGAAAGGGAGAGCGGAAATGACGTGGGGGAGGCAAGAGGAAGGCTGGAGGCCCAAAAAGAATGTGCAGGGAGAACTGAGCATGTCCCCCAGTGACAAACACCAAGCTGCTTCCTTCTATATTCATAGATTCTTTTTTAAAAATGCTTTATTTATATGCAAGTAGAGAGAGAGAGAGAATGGGCTTGCCGGGGCCTCCAGCTGCATGTGCCACTTTGCGCATCTGGCTTTATGTGGGTACTAGGGAATCGAACCTGGGTCATTAGACTTCTCAAGCAAGTGCTTTAACCACTGGGCCATCTCTCCAGCCCCCGCCTCCTTTTTTGGCACATGTGTGTGCCAGGCTTTGCAAGCAAATGCCCTTAAACCAACGAGACCTCTTCCCAAGCCTAGATTCATGTATTCCTATGTCCCTACTTTATCATCCAGAAATCTCTCTCTTTTTTATGCAGCATACTGACAGCCAGGTGAGGAATTCATCTTGACTTCTAACACTGACTGCCTAAGTCCATCAGCCCCTTCCCAAAACTGACCATTTACTTTGACTGGGAATGGCAGAATTGTCAGTGGGTTGAAAACTTGGATCTGAAACTCATGCCTGTCTTTGTTGAATCTGCACTTACATATTTATGAGAGACAGAGAAAGAGACCGAGAGAGAGAGAATGGGCGCACTGGGGCCCCTAGCCACTGCAAACAAACTCCAGACACGTGCACCACCTTGTGCAACTGGCTTATGTGGGTGTCTTTACAAAAGGGAATTGTGATGATTTCCACTTCTGCAAATACTTAGGAACCTGCTGTATGTCAGGCACTGAAGCTGGTAAGTGACTAGGTTCCTGCCCTCAAAACACTTACAGAAGCCGGGTATGGTGGCACACGCCTTTAATTCCAGCACTTGGGAGGCAGAGGTAGGAGGATCGCCATGAATTCAAGGCCACTCTGAGACTACATAGTGAATTCCGGGTCAGCCTGAGCTACAATGAGACCCTACCTCGAAAAAAACTTACAGAGGAGCCAGACATGGTGGTGCACGCCTTTAAAACCAGCACTTGGGAGGCAGAGGTAGGAGGACTGCTATGAGTTGTGAGTTCGAGGGCACCCTGAGACTGCATAGTGAATTCCAGGTCAGCCTGGGCTAAGTAGATGGGCTTAAGGGGCTTGCCTGCAAGGCCTAAGGACCCTGGTCCAATTCCCCAGTACCCACGTAAGCCAGGTGCACAGAGTTGCGCATGCGTCTGGAGTTTGTATTGCAGTGGCTGGAGGCTCTGGTATTCTCTCTCTCTCTCTCTCCCCTTGCAAATAATAAGTTAAAAAAAAAATTTTAAGATTTTTTTTTTAAAAACCTTACAGATATGTTATCTGACATGACATGAAGGGGTTCAGTGAGTACACTCACCCAACTGTACAGAAGCTACAAACATTTGTGGGAACCAGGGTGCAGAACCCAAGAGGAGAAAGCATCATCACACTGAAGGAACATTAACAGCCTGTTCCAGATCTGACTCCTTGTTCCAGGAGAGTGCTCAGGAAGGAGCCGCTGAGAACAGTCCATCGTCACTGCCATATCCTCCACAAATGCAGTAGAAACAATGCACTTCTCGTTGATGCTCATTAGGAACAGTGATACGTTAACTTGGAGAAACTCACTCCATTACTGTATGACCTTAGCACAAACAAAGCACCCAGCACTGATCACAAAGCTTTCAAGCTACTCAAAGGATGGGGCTGGAGAGCTGGCTCGGTGGGTAAAGTGCTTGCTGGTAAGCATGAGGACCTGAGTTCAGATCCCAGCACCCACATAAAAATTACCAAGCATGGTTGTGAATGCCTGTATCCCAGGACCAGGGAAGCAGAGACAAGAGGGTCCTCTGGGCTTATTAATTAGTTAGTCTAGGCCAATTGGTAAGCTACGCATCTAAAAAAAAAAAAAAAAAAAACTGATGAATTGGGGCTGGGAGATGGCTCAGCAGTTAAAAGGTACTCGCTCCTCAAGCTTCTGACCTGGGTTCAACCTTCTGCACCTATCTAAAGCTAGACACAAAGAGGCACATGTGTCTATAATTCAAGACATCTGTGGCAATGGCAATGACAGATGAGGCCAGGGGTATCTCAAAGCAATAAAAAAAAAAAAAAACAAGAGAGGGGCTGGAGAGATGGCTTAATGGTTAAGGCATTTGCCTGCAAAGCCAAAGGACCCAGGTTCAATTCCCCCAGGACCCACATTAGCCAGATGCACAAGAGGGCGCAAGTGCCTGGAGTTCATTTGCAATGGTTGGAAGCCTTAGTGTGCCCATTCTTTCTCTCTCTCTCTCTCTCTCTCTCTCTCCCTTCCTCCCTCCCTCCCCTTTCTCTGTCAAATAAATAAATTAAAATAAAATATTTTTTTAAAAAATAAAAAGAGAGGGCTGGAGAGATGTCTTAGCAGTTAAGCGCTTGCCTGTGAAGCCTAAGGACCCCGGTTCGAGACTCGGTTCCCCAGATCCCACATTAGCCAGATGCACAAGGGGGCGCACGCGTCTAGAGTTCGTTTGCAGAGGCTGGAAGCCCGGGCGCGCCCATTCTCTCTCTCTCCCTCTATCTGTCTTTCTCTCTGTGTCTGTCGCTCTCAAATAAATAAATAAAAATTTTAAAATAAAATAAAAAGAGAGGGCTGGAGAGATGGCTTAGCGGTTAAGCACTTGCCTGTGAAGCCTAAGAACCCCGGTTCGAGGCTCGCTTCCCCAGGTCCCACGTTAGCCAGATGCACAAGGGGGCGCACGCGTCTGGAGTTCGTTTGCAGAGGCTGGAAGCCCTGGCGCGCCCATTCTCTCTCTCCCCCTCTATCTGTCTTTCTCTCTGTCTGTCACTCTCAAATAAATAAATAATTAAAAATAAATAAACAAATAAAGAGAAAAAGAGGAGAAAGAGAGGTGAGCACCAGCAGCCACCTCCACCTGCCTCCTGGCTGCAGACACAACGTGACAGCCGCCTCACACTCCTGCACCGCGCCGTCTCTGCCAAGATGGACTGCGCCCTCCAACCAAGAGCCAAAATAAACCCTTCCTTAAGCTGCCTTGTGTGTGTGTGTGTGTGCGTGTGTGTGTGTGTGTGCGCGCGCGCGCGCGCGGTGTGTGTGCATGTATGAGTGTTAATATGTGTGTGGACATACAGTGTATATGGGTGTTAATATGTGTGTGGACATACAGTGTATATGGGTGTTAATATGTGTGTGGACATACAGTGTATATGAGTGTTAATATGTGTGTGGACATACAGTGTATATGAGTGTTAATATGTGTGTGGACATACAGTGTATATGAGTGTTAATATGTGTGTGGACATACAGTGTATATGGGTGTTAATATGTGTGTGGACATACAGTATATATGGGTGCACATGTCTATGGAGGCCACAAGATGTTGGGTGTCTGCCTCAGTCACTCAAGACATTTATTTTTTTAAATATTTTTATTTATTTGCAAGCAAAGAGAGATAGAGAGAAGTCAGACAGAGAGAATGGGCACGCCAGGGATTCCAGCTGCTGCAAACTCCAGAAGCATGTGCCTCTTTGTGCATCTGGCTTGACATGTATCCTAGAGAATTGAGTCATTGGGCTTTGCAGGCAAGAGCCTTAACCGCTAAGCCATCTCCCCAGCCTGCTACCTTTGGTTTTTGAGACAGTATCTCTCACTGAGCGTAGAGCTCACTGATTTAGCTGCAATGACAAACCAGGAAGCCCTAGGGATCCACCTATCTCCTTCCCCTCACTGCTGGGATGACGCATGTATGCCACCACACCCAGCATTTTGCATGGGTACTGAAGACTCGAACTCAGACCCTCATACTTGTTCAACAAGCACTTTACCCACTGAGCCATCTCCCCAGATCCTCAAGATTTTACTGTCAGGCATTTTTGTCACAGCACTAATACTCATTCAGAATACCTAAGTTTCTGGCGGGGGGGGGGGGGGGAACACACCTGAATCAAACCACCAGAGCCTGTAATGTTTTGGGGGTATCAGGGACCTCCCTGGCCAACAACTCACTGGAAGGTATCCCATCCCTGGCACTGAAATTTTTCTAGTAACAATCTCTGGAGATTTGGGAATTAACGCCTCCTGGAGGTGGTGTATTGTTGGGGGCGGGCTTATGGGTGTAATAGCCAGTTTCCCCAGTGTTTGGCACACTTTCCTGTTGCTATGGTCCCCCTGATCTTGGCCAGGGGGTGATGTCCACCCTCTGCTCATGCCATTGTTTCCCCTGTCATCATGGAGCTTCCCCTCGAGTCTGTGAGCCAGAATAAACCTTTCTTCCCCCAAGCTGCTCTTGGTCGGGTGATTCCTACAAGCACTGCAAACCAGACTGCAACATCCCGGAACATATTTTTCTCACCTCCTCCGGCCTCTCGGCCTCTCCCACCCCTGCCTCAGTCCTCCTCACATCCAGAATTACTTTCACTGCTCGATTACTTTCACTGGGCATGGCTGCCCATGCCATGCAGACTGGCAGGGACCCAAAACACTTAGCAAGAGCTTAATGGCCACCCAGTCGGCTATCTCAGAGCCAGGCTGGGCAAACCGGGACAGACAGGCAATTAGTTCCCGGCACTAATGCACCAAGAAGTCAACATGATCTACGGACAGTCAGAGCTGGCTGCCACAGAAGGTTCTAGAAAAACACACATACATTTTCAAAATGAAATCCTTCCCGGCTGGCCAGCCTCACCTGGCATTTAATTAAATGAAGCTGAAAGGAAAAACCGACCAACGAAACCTCCAGTCACAGGATTAAAATCCCCCTGTTCCTTCGCACAGGGCAGCCCACAGTGACCACAGGGTCACAAACGCCGGTCATTCGGGGCCTCTGCAGGTGACTGTGGGCGCACAGTACAGTCTCCAGGGAACAGATAATCCCAAACAGAGGTCAGAGTGGGCTCACGGTTCAAATTTCCAGCAGCTCTGGTTCTCCACAGACTCAAAATGCCACTGCGTCAAAGCCATTTCTAGCAGGGTTGACAGTCTGTGCCTAGAAAAACCATTGAAAGACATAATTTCCCTAGTTTTCTGTGGAAAGAAGAGGCACCTAGGGCTGGAGAGATGGCTCAGAGGTTAAGCACTTGCCTGCAAAGCCTAACAACCCAGGTTTGATTCCCCAGTACCCACGTAAAGCCAGATGCATCTGGAGTTTATCTGCAGTGACTGAAGGCCCTTGCGTATCGCTCTCTCTCTCTCTCCTTGCAAATAAATAGTAATAATAATAAATAATAATAAAAGCTGGGCGTGGTGGCTCACACCTTTAATCCCAGCACTTGGGAGGCAGAGGTAAGAGGATCACCATGAGTTTGAGGCCACCCTGAGACTACATAGTTAATTCCAGGTCAGCCAGAGCCAGAGTGAGACCCTACCTCAAAAAACCAAAAAATAAGAAATAATAATAATAATAAAAGAGGAGGTATCTCTTGATGGACAAAACTCAGCTCTGGGCTGGAGAGATGGCTTAGCGGCTAAGCGCTTGCCTGTGAAGCCTAAGGACCCCGGTTCGAGGCTCGGTTCTCCAGGTCCCACGTTAGCCAGATGCACAAGGGGGCGCACGCGTCTGGAGTTCGTTTGCAGAGGCTGGAAGCCCTGGCACGCCCATTCTCTCTCTCTCCCTCTATCTGTCTTTCTCTCTGTGTCTGTCACTCTCAAATAAATAAATAAATAAGGAATTTCAGAGAATAGATAAATATTTTTTAAAAAAACTCTCAGCTCTGAGGTTTCCTCTGTGCGTGTGCGTGTGTGTGTGTGTGCGCGCGCGCGCGTGCGTGTGCATGCGGGGTAGGGCAGAGGTTGCTCCTGGCTGTCTTCTTAAGTCATTTCCCATCTTGTCACTGAACCTGGAGCTCACTGATTCGGCTCGACTGGCTGGCCAGCAAGTCCCGGGCACCCTCCCGTCCCCACCTCCCCGCTGCCGGCCGTGTAGACGCACACCACCTCGCCGGGCTTTGTCCATGGGTGCTGGGATCTAAACGCAGTCTTCACGCTTGCATACCAAACACTTCACTGACTGAGCCATCTCCGCAGTCCCCACTTTTGAGGTTTTCCTCAACAAAACTTTTTTTAAACCACAGGCAGGTATAAACACACAACAAAGACATAAACCCCAGCGGAGCCGGATGATCAAAGCGTTCACCTCACAAGGCTTCCATGAGGGTCACGAAACCAGTATTTGTAAGATGCTGAGACTAACACACAAGGGTAATATATGCAGGGACATGTAACCAATTATCCTAGCTTATTATTTTTTACATTTTATTTATTGATCCGAAAGAGAAAAAGAGGCAGATAGAAAGAGAATGGGCATGCCAGGGCCTCTAGCCACTGCACACGAACTCCAGAAGCCTGTGCCACCTTGTGTAGATATGTGGGTGCTGGGGAACAGAAGGCAGGTCCTTAGGCTTTGCAGGCAAGCACCTTAACTGCTGAGCCGTCTCTCCAGCCCCTGGCTTTTTTTTTTCTAGGCCCCATGTGAATGATGCCACTCTGTGTATATGAGTTGCCTATTCCTCAAGTCACACAGTGATCTCAAACTTATCAGGCTGTCAGGAGGCGTGTGGCATTCCATAAGGAAAACCATGTGTGGGAAGCGGGTGAAGATCACTCATCTGTATAAATAAGATGAAAGCCTGGGGAGAAAGAACAGAGATTAAGAAATGCTACTGAGTTTCAAACACGGACTGTATTTACCAAATTTGTTTTGAGCTCTCATGTATTCCATCTCTAGAGAAAATGTCTAAGACATCTTAGTAAGACTACAGAATATTCCTTGTCAAGAATGTATCGCTTGGGCTGGAGGGATGGCTTAGCAGTTAAGGCGGTTGCCTGCAAAGCCAAAGGACCGAGGTTTGATTCCCCAGTACCCACATAAGCCAGATACACAGGTGACACATGCATCTGGAATTTGTTTGCAGCAGCTGGAGGCCCTGGCATGCCATTCTCTCTCTCTCTCTCTCTCTCTCTCATAAATAAATGTTTAAAATATTTTTTTTAAAAAAAGAATGTATAGCTGCATTCAGCATTTTGACTATCCACATCGACCTAAAGAGGGGAAGATACCACTGGGAGATGAGGTTGAAAGAAACTCACCTGGGCCTGGTGGCACACACCTGCAAACTCAAGTACCACCAAAGCTTAGGCAGGAAGTTCAAGAGTTCAAGGCCAGCCTACACTACATAGGAGCACCCTATCTCTCTATGTGTTTGTGTGTGTGTGTGTGTGTGTGTGTGTGTGTGTGTGTGTGTGTGTAGCTGGAGAGATGGCTTAGCCATTAGGGCATTTGTCTGCAAAGCCAAAGGACCCAGGTTCCATTCCCCAGGACCCATGTAAGCCAAATGCACAAGGGGTGCACGCATTTGGAATTCATTTGCAGTGGCTGGCTGCCCTGGCATGCCCATTCTCTGTCTGTCTGTGCTCACTCTCTCTCAAATAAATAAATAAATAATAAACTAAAATGGATGGTGTGGTGGTACGCACTTGAAATCTTAGTCTTTGGGAGGTGGAGGCAGAAGGACCAGGAGTTCAGGGTCATCCTTAGTTACATAGGGAGTTCAAGGTCAACTTGCGCTACATAAGACACTGTCTCAAAAAAGGAGGGGGGATGAAGAAGGGAGGGAGACAGAAAGAAGGAGAAGAAAAAAGGAAAAGGAGAAGGAGGTCCACACTCTACAAGTGAACATGCATTCACACCCAGCTGAACTTGAACATGGCCGCCCCACTCAACCTTCTTAATCTCTCCTGCAGCATCATGACTTTGTGCAGTGACGACCCCCCCTCCACCCCGTCAGGAGACCAAGTTATCAAAACCAACACACCCTTCAGTGAGCCCTGTAGATCACCTTCCATGTCAACTTGCAAGGCAAGATTAAAACACCCTACCCCTGGGCTGGAGAGATGGCTTAGCGGTTAAGTGCTAGTCTATGAAGCTTAAGGACCTCGGTTCAAGGCTCAAGTCCCCAGGACCCATGTAAGCTAGATCCACAAGGGGGCGCATGCATCTGGACTTCGTTTTCAGTGGCTGAAGGCCCTGGCGCGCCCATTGTCTCTCTCCCTATCTGCCTCTTTCTCTCAGTGTATGTAAAAATAAACAAAAATAAAATAAAATAAAATAAAACACCGTACCCCTCATCAAAATTGAACCTAAAAGCAATCCCTGTTCACTTATGCTTGTGTGTGTGTGTGTATGTGTGTGTGTGTGTGTGTGTGTAAGATGAAGGACAACCTTGGTTGTCATTCTTTGGGCATTAGGGTCTCTCATTGGCCTGGAACTCACCAGCTAAGCTGGACTGCCTGGCCAGGGATCTCCAGGGATCTGCCTGTGTCCAGCTCCCCAGGGCTGGGGTTGCATGCATAAATCACCACACTGGCTTTTTCCACGTGGGGTCTGGGAATCAAGCTCAGGGCTTCATGCCTGCACAGCAAGCACTTTGCCGGATGAGGCACCTCCCCGCAGCCCCTCACTCTGCTCTCCACGACCCTCATGCCTTCCCAGGATCGCCTCTCAAATGATTATCTCACCAAATATATATGACCCAATGCCAGCCAGCGTTCAGCTGCCTCTCGAATCTGTCCCACCAGCAAAGCGGGACCGGAAGAGTCGCTGGTCACTTGTCCCAGTAACAAAGTTATGATCGTCTCTACTGACTACACTGCAAATTCTTAAGGGCCGAGCTTTGAAATGGAGCATCTGCCCGGGCTTAGCTGAGTATCATGCACAAGAGGGAAGTTAGTTCCCGTCCCCTTGTGGGTCCAGTAAACAAAAATGCAAGTCTTCCCAACCACTGGGCTCATTATCCTCGATGACCATCACCGTCTAAAAGCCTACAAAGTCAAGGCCGTTCTCCATAACCAGAGATGCCCTGGGCTCTTCGTGTACACACACACTGACCTAAGCAAAAACAGCCAATTCCCAATCCAGGACTAATTCAGCCATCTGAAGGCCAGTCTACCCTCCGATTCTCCTCCCCGGCCACCCACCCCTCACCCCGTGGCCACCCCGTCTTCTCTGAGCAGGAAGAAACAGTGAGGGGCAAATCAGATGGGTGGCCACCAGCAACTCTGACTCAAGCAACAAGGACAGAGGAGCCCACATGACGTTTTTACACTGAAGAGGAACTTGATTCTGAAATGTCAGCAGTGGACAGATGAGGGCAGCTGGCCTTCCAACCTCATTTCAATGGTGGGTTTTCACTGAAATTTTTTAAAATATTTTTATTTAAACCGAGCATAGTAGCACACACCTTTAATCCCAGCACTTGGAAGGCAGAGATAGGAGGATCACTGTGAGTTCAAGGCCACACTGACACTACAGAGTGAATTCCAGATCAGCCTAGGTGTGGTAGTGCACGCCTATATTTCCTGATCTCTTCAGCATACTTTGGGAAATGTTATTCTAGGGAGACCTTGTCTTGGCTTAGGACTCCTTAAAAACAGAAAAAGAGCCGGGCGTGGTGGCGTACGCCTTTAATCACAGCACTTGGGAGGCAGAGGTGGGAGGAGCACCATGAGTTCAAGGCCACCCTGAGACTACATAGAGAATTGCAGGTCAGCCTGAGCTAAAGTGAGATCCTACCTCGAAGAAAAAAAAAAAAAGCTAAATGGGGTAGTCCATACCAGTAATTCCAGCACTAGATAGAGGCAGGAGGATCAAAAATTCAAGGCTGGGCGGAAGAGATGGCTTAGCAGTTAAGGCACTTGCCTGTGAAGCCTAACGACCCGGGTTTGAATCCCCAGTACCTACATAATGCCTGATGCACAAGGTAACACACGCATCTAGAGTTCATTTACAGTGGCTAGAGGCCCTGAGGTGCCCATTCTCTCTCCTTTCACCATCCTCCTTGCAAATATACATATAAAGTTTTTCAAGGTAGGGTCTCACTCTAGCCCAGGCTGACCTAGAATTCACTATGTAGTCTCAGGGTGGCCTGGAACTCATAGTGATCCTCCTACCTCTGCCTCCTAGGTGCTGGGGATTAAAGGCGTGCGCCACCACATCCAGCCATCTGAACTTTTGTCTTCTGCTTACAACATTACGCGGGGAGGTTTCCTGTGTCTTGTGTTTCTACTCACTGCCACGGACTCTTCCAATGTCGGGGACAGAGCAATGACCAAGAGCAACACTCCTGTCCTCATAGAGCTGACGTTCTAGTCAAGGAGGAGAAATTACAGACGTGTACGTTGGATACATTCAGGATCACTAAGGGCTTTAGAAGAAAAGAAAAAGGAAGGTCTGGTCTTGGTGGGTGAGAAAGGGCTGCTGGGTAGGAGATGCCACTGGGCCTTGTCAAAAAAACCTGGTAAGGGGAGTCAAGGCTAGGAGACCCAGCTACAGGAAGCAAGTGAGTTCTGACTGCAATGTTTGTCAACTAGGCAGGATTTAGAATCACCATGGAAACAAATCTCTTGGCATGTCTGTTAGGGATTTTCTAAATCCACTTTAAGGGCGGGTGGCGCCATCCCATGAGCTGGAATCCTGGGCGCCAGGTCGCCAGGCAGCAGCGCTGGATTCCCTCTGCTTCCTCACTGTGCACTGAATGCAGCCCCCGGCCTCCCGCTCCTTCTGCCGCGCCTCCCCCGCCACAGCGAACCGGAACCTGGAATTGTAAGCTCAAGTAGAACCCTCCCTTCCTTACGCTGAATTTTTTTAAAATGTCTCGTTTATTTATTTATTTTACAGAGAGAGAATGGGCACACCAGGGCCTCCAGCCACTGCAAACAAACGCGAGATGCATGCGCCCCCTTGTGCATCTGGCTTACGTGGGTCGTGGGGAATCAAGTCTGGGTCCCCAGGATCGACAGGCCTTAACTGCTGAGCCATTCCTCCAGCCCCCTTCCACTGAATCTTGTCAGGTATTCTGGCTCTGTAACAGGAAGGTGACTCAGTGTTAGAGGTGGTGGCGGGTGCAGCCAGAGAAGAGCAGAAGAAAGGTGGTGTGTGGAGGACAGGGGTCTGGGAAGATGGTTCAGTGGTTAAAGACTGGCAAAGCCCGCCAACCCAGGTTCAATTCCCAAGGCATCCATGTAAGCTGGATGCAAAAAGTGGCACAAACATCTGGCGTTCATTGCAGCAAGAGACTCTGTTCACACACGCTCGCACGTGTGCATGAGAAGTTTTTATTTATTTATTTATTTTAGAGAGAGAGAGAGAATTGGGCACCAGGGCCTCAGCAACTGCAATCAAACTCCATATGTTTTTGCCACCTAGTGGGCATGTGCCACCTTGCACTTGCCTTACCCTTGTGCGTCTGGCATACATGGGATCTGGAGAATCGAATATGACTCCCTAGGCTCTGCAGGCAAACGCCTTAACCGCTAAGCCATCTCTGCAGCCTTTTTTTTTTTTTTTTTTTTTGCAAAGAAAGCTGGAGTGCCCCCATGGTTCACAGGCAAGGTGGGTGGGCGATGTTAGTACCGAGGGAGAGCACAGCATGATCACAGAGCCTGGCAGGTGTGGGGAGCCTGCGGTTTGATGCTAGACACCGGGGGAAGTCTCTGGGAGGCTCAGAGCAAAGACACAGCATGGAAGATCACTCTAGAACAATGCGCCCTGTGGTGGATGGAAGCAGGAGGCCTGCTCGGAGCCTACGGCAACAGTCAGGGTAGATGCAGCCACAGGCATACTACGCGGCGCGTGCGCGGATGGGTCATGGGGATAATGGCCGCCTTTATGTTGTCTCCAGCACAGCAGCCTGACAGGTTGTGGCTTTATCAAGTAATCAGAGAGGCCGGGTGCCCAGCCCTGGACAATGTGCCAGGGTCCTTTGTCACAGTAAATATCCTACTTACGTCTGCTCCGGTTCGCAAGTGAGGATGAAGTTAAGAACACAAGGGACGGGGGGAATACAACAAAAAACACCCTTGACTTAGGTCTGCTGTGACTTCCAGATGCTTTCTTGACTTCAAGTATTCCCCGATCAATCCTTCTGCTGAAACGCTAAATGCTCCCCCCACCGTTGGCCAGGATATTTTTAAGTACCCGGAGGATATCGATCTATGGACACCACAGCGCTCCCAGCAGTGAGATGTGAGGAGACCACAGCTCCCCTGTGGTGCTTGCAAGAAAGAAGCACGGTTTTATTTGGCTTGTCCTTAACCAGTGATGAGTAACCGTGAAATCCCTTCAACACAGGAACCTGCTCAAGGGCCATCTAAAGATGTCACCTTGAGTCACAGGAGAAAAGTATCACTTTAGCCGGGCGTGGTGGCGCACGCCTTTAATTCCAGCACTCGGGAGGCAGAGGTAGGAGGATCGCCGAGAGTTCGAGGCCACCCTGAGACTCCATAGTGAATTCCAGGTCAGCCTGAGCCAGAGTGAGACCCTACCTCGAAAAACCAAAAAAAAAGAAAAAGAAAAGTATCACTTAGTCATAAAGAAGAGTCTCCAGGTATACGCATATGAACATGTGTGTTTGGATGCACACGTGTGTGTGTGTGTGTATGTGTGTGTGTGCGCGCGCGCGCATGAAGGTCAGAGAGCGACTAACATCAGGTCTTCTTCAATGACCCCCCATCTTACTCTCTGGAAGTCTCTTGCAGAGAGTAGAGTTCTCCAATTCAGCTAGACTAGCCAGCCAGTCCGCCTCAGCCCCTCCCGTGCGCCCCATAAGCATCCCCATTTTTACAAGGGTTCTGGGGACCAGAACTCGGGTCCCCACTACCCACCAAGCCACGTCCTCAGTGCTTCTCCTCGTGTGGCACTAGTAAAGTGACCAGTCATCCCTCACACTGTGCCATCCACCAAAAGAATGCATTCAGCCAAAAAGACTGCCTCGATTTGGTTTCTGCTCTTCTGAGGTTTGTTTTGCAGGTCTGTTTTTTGTTTGTTTGTTTGTTTGTTTGTTTTATTTAGTTGAGAGCAACAGAGAGGGGAGGGAGTGAGAGAGAGAGAATGGGTGTGCAAGGGCCTCCAGCCACTGAAGACGAACTCCAGGCGCGTGCGCCCCCTTGTGCATCTGGCTAACGTGGGTCCTGGGGAATCGAGCCTCGAACCGGGGTCCTTAGACTTCACAGGCAAGCGCTTAACCGCTAAGCCATCTCTCCAGCATGCGGGTCTGTTTTAAAGGCGCCTGGAGAACCAGCACAACAGGAGGAGAAAGATCCCGTTGGCTGCGCCGCTCGGCTGTGGCTAAGGAGAGCTGTCGCTGGCGGGGCTCAAGGTGAAAGGGGAGAATCGCTCCCTACGCTGCCTCCTCTCAGCAAGTGAGTTCATTAGCAAACAAGATTGCAGATTAAGGTTTCATCAGTGATTCACCATTCAGAGGAGCCACTCTGGCCCCCCAGCCACTTCCTTTCCCCCTTGCGAGTCAAATAAATGAGTGCGCTGTGACTCAAATAATCCCCTCGCCTTAGCATCTTTCCAGGGCCACTTTCCACGCTCCGGTCACAGCAAATGCCGCATAGCCTTCGACAGTACCACGTGCATCTCCTTGAACCGCCCTCACTCTGAGCAGCAGTTCGGAAACCAGCCATCTAACATCTTAGTGCAAAATACATAAATAGAGAGGGCTAGAGAGATGGCTCAGCGGTTAAGGCGCGTTCCTGCGTAAGCCTGAGGACCCAGGTTCGACTCTCCAGGTCCCACGTGAGCCAGATGCACAAGGGGATGCAAACGTGCAAGGTCTCACATGTACACAGGGTGGCGCACGCATCTGGAGTTTGATTGTAATGGCTGGAGGGAGGCCCTGCCATACCAATTCTCTCTCTTTCTCTCTCTCTCTCTCTCCCTCTCTCTCTCATAAAAAACACAAAAAGAGCCGGGTGTGGTGGTGCACACCTTTAATCCCAGTACTCAAGGGGCAGAAGTAGGAGGACCACCATGAGTTCGAGGCCACCCTGAGACTACAATCATGGGCTCCAGGTCAGCATGGACCAGACTGGACCCTACCTCGAAAAACATACATATAAAGTAAAAATAAATCCAAGATTGGAAGTCAATAAAAAATGCCTTTGAGGGCTGGAGAGATGGCTTAGCGGTTAAGCACTTGCCTGTGAAGCCTAAGGACCCCGGTTCGAGGCTCGGTTCCCCAGGTCCCACATTAGCCAGATGCACTAGGGGGCGCACACATCTGGAGTTCGTCTGCAGTGGCTGGAAGGCCTGGCGCGCCCATTCTCAATCTCTCTCTCTCTCTCTCTCTGTCTCTTTCTCTGTCTGTCACTCTCAAATAAATAAATAAAAAATGAACAAAAAATAAATAAAAATGCCTTTGAGGCCAAGGTGACCTTTGCATCCTCACCTTCTGGCCCAGAAGCAGAGGCAGAAGACGGCGAATTACGAGGTGGGGAGTCCAGAGCCTGCTCTGCGGGCCTTGCAAATGGAATGGACAAGGAAGCCAAGGCAAATGTAAGGAGCAGCAGCTCTTCCCTTCATCCCTCAGTCTCTGGGGCCTGACAAAGTTTTATTGTGTTCTAATGCTGCCTTCCTAATCACCCACTGCCTGAATTAAGGGGTCCTTACTCCTCCATTCAGACTCCGTGTGAGCCTGCAGACCTTCTTCTCAAGCACAGGTCAGGATAACGGGGTCTCCTAATCAGAAGACATCAGGTTCAGGGTCACATGTGAGCTGTTATTGATTCTTTTCAGCCCAGTGCCTTTCAGGACACCAAGGTAGGGGCTCTTGATACGAACAACCGCTGGGCTGGAGAGACGGCTCAGTGACTCTTGGTTTGCAAAGCCTAATAGCCCAGGCTTAATTCCACAGATACACAAAGTGAGGCATGCATCTGAGGTTTGTTTGCAGAGGCAAGAGGCCCGGGGAGGCTCTCTCATTTTCTCTCCTTGCAAATAAATAAAGTTATTTTTTTTAAGTAAGTACAGGGCTGGAGGGATGGCTTAGCTGTTAAGGTGTTTGTCGGAAAAGCCAAAGGACCCAGGTTTGATTCCCCAGGACCCATGTAAGCCAGATGCACAAGGTGATGCATACATCTGGAGTTCGTTTGCAGTGGCTGGAGGCCCTGGCATACCCATTCTCTCTCTTTCCCTCTTTCTGCCAAATAAATAAATAGAAGTGAAAAATATTTTTTTAAAAACAAGTACAGCCAGGCATGGTGGTGCATGTCTTTAATCCCAGCACTTGGGAAGTAAAGGTATGAGGATCTCCGTGAGTTCCGTGAGGCCACCTTGAGACTACATAGTGAATTCTAGGTCAGCCTGGACTAAAGCGATACCCTACCTTGACAAAACAAAAAAAAAGTAAGTACAACAGTCAAACAGTACTCCAATATGGTGGGCCCGGCTTCATGTTCAGACAGAACTGTGAACACACAGCATCAGGGATGCTCAGGGCTGACAGTGAAGGGCCTACAGAAGGAGTTGGCAAACTTACTCAAGGAAGTAAATATGTTTAGTTTTGGGCCATATACTTGCTGTTGAGACTACCACGTCCACTGCCGTAACACAGAAGTAGCCACAGTTAGCCAGGCGTGGTGGCGCACACCTTTAATCCCAGCACTTGGGAGGCAGAGGTGTAGGAGGATCGTTGTGAGTTTGAGGCCAGCCTGGGACTACAAAGAAAGTTCCAGGTCACCTGAGCTACAGTGAGACCCTACCTAAAAAAAAAAAAAAAAAAAAAAAAAGTAACCACAATAGAAAGTAAACAGGTAAGTGTGGCGGCGTTCCAATAAAACTTTATTGAAAAAGATGGTAGGCAGGACAGTGTCAGAGCGCCTGTGACCACACACAGTGAATGCTCCACGGCTTCTAGGGAATGGCGAGCATCCACAGACAGGCAAAATTCCCACCATCCCCACCACAGCCTGCTTCCTCTTCCTTAGAAGGACACATGTGCACCCATTCAGTCACAGACCTACATACATTTTTAAAAGGTTGATGACACCTGAGGAATGGCACCTGGGGTTATCCTCTGGCCTCTACATGCATGCACACATGCAACTGCATAAATGGTAAAGCTATAATAGTGAGGGGGGAAAAAAACATTGCTACATCTAAAAATAGCTAAAATGATAAATTCTTCATCTATGTTTCACCACAATAAAACAGTAGGTGTTAAGAGGTAAAATACCAACCACAGGGGATAAGTTGATATATTTCGGGCTGGAGAGATGTCTCAGTGGGTAAGGTGCTTGCCTGCAAAGCCAAAGAACTCCTGTTTGAATCCTCCAGATGCCACCTATAGCCAGACCCAAGTGACGCAGTGTGCAATGTCGTAGATGCCCACAAGGGGGCGCGCTCTGGAGTTCGTTTACAGTGGCTGCTGAAAGGCCCTGGCAAACCCATTCTCTCTCTCTCAAAATATAAAATTTTTGTAAAAAAAAAAAAAAATGACATATTTGAAGAATTGGTTATTGAGGAATTCCAAATGGTAGAAACCAGCGGTACTTTCTAACCTCTTAGAATGGAAAGTTGAGGAGCACAGAGAACTCTCAGCTCCTTACTGAAGCTTGCGAGCCTTCTGCACAAGTTTTCTCCTTCAAAGCTAAAGTTGCAGTGAGCGCACAACGCACCGTTTTGCTGCCAAGAACGCTCTCAATAAAGCTGCCGTCAGCACTGGCACCTTGGGGGGCCACACACACCGCCCGGCAGCTCTGGGGCTTTTCCTGCTGCATTGGGTATGCCGGACGGTGCCCACCATGACGATGGACGATGTCTGGCATCTGCCATGATGGACGATATGAGACATGCTCTGACGGTGTGCTCGCTCTCGGGGAGGGGGTACGTCAGGTCCTCTGCTGTGACCAAACACCTGATAGGAAGCAGCCGGCCTGGCAGGAGAGAAGGAGATTTTTCTGGATGACAGTTTCCAGGGGATGCGTTGCCTTCATGGCAAGGATGCGTGACAGCAGGAGCAGAAAGCTGACGGGTCAGGAAGCAGAGTATCATCAGCAAATGAGACCCAGCTCAAAAAAATGTTAAGCTCTGGGCTGCAGAGATGGCTTAGCGGTTAAGCGCTTGCCTGTGAAGCCTAAGGACCCCAGTTCGAGGCTCGATTCCCCAGGACCCACTTTAGCCAGATGCACAAGGGGGAGCACACGTCTGGGGTTCGTTTGCAGTGGCTGGAGGCCCTGGCACACGCATTCTCCCTCTCTCTCCTTCTCTCTGTCTGTTGCTCTCAAATAAATAAATAAAAATAAAAAATAAAAATTTTTAAAATGTTAAGCTCCCCCACCCCACATTGAATCCAGTTTTCTGGTGAAGGCAACATGAATAAACGTAGATAGATGGCCTGTTTGTATGATACACACACCCACACCCCCACGTTCATGATAACATGAATAGCAGTAACAAGTCATGTCTGATGGAACTGGAATTCTCCAAATACCGCACAGAGTTTGCACATATTAGAACCATTAGAACGTGTTCTTTCAGAGCTGCAGCGAGCTCTTGCTGCAGGGGCGGGGAAAGGGCCTGAGTCTAGTCCCCACCATGGCCTGATGTGAGGCCATCCTAGCAGTGACCAGGGAAGAAACAGAAGAATCACTGGGTCCGCTGGTCAGCCATTCTAGGATAAACAAATTAAAAGCCAGCCATGCTATCTTATGCCTTGAACACCAGCACTTAGGAGGCTAGAGGACAGCTATGAGGCCAAGAACAGCCTAACCTGGGTTGGAGAGATGCAAAGCCTAAGGATCCAGGTTCAATTCTCCAGGTCCCACATAAGCCAGATGCACATGGTGGCACATGCGTTTGGAGCTGGTTTGCAGTGCCTGGAGGCCCTGACATGCCCATTCTCTCTGTCTCAAATAAATAAATAAATAAATTTATTTAAAAAACAAAAAAAGAAAACCTTAGCAGCCAGGTTTGGTAGCTCATACCTTTAATCCCAGCACTCAGGAAACAGACATAGGAGGATCACCGTGAGTTCAAAGCCACCCTAAGCCTACATGGGAATTCTAGATCAGCCTGGGCCACAGCGAGACCCTACCTCAAAAAACAAGCAAACAAAACCAAGCAACCAGGCAGGAGAGATGACTTAGCAGGTAAGGCACATGCCTACGAAGCCTAAGGACCTGAGTTTGATTCTCCAGGTCCCACATAAGGCGGATACATGGTGGCACATGCATCTGGAGTTCATTTGCAGTGGCTAGAGGACCTGGCGCACCATTTCTCCTTTTCTCTCTCTCTCTCTCGATCTCTCTCTCTCCTCTCTCCCTCTTGCTGTCTCAAATAAATAAATAAATAAATAAATATCTTTAAAAAAGAGGAAGAAGAAGAGCCTAGGCTCAAGTGAGTCCCTGCCTCAAAAAAATGGGGACTGGAGAGATTGCTTAGTGATTAAGGCACTTGCCTGCAAAGCCAGAGAATCTAGTTTCAATTCCCCAGGACTCACGCAGCCAAATGCACAAGGTGGCACATGCATCTGGAGTGTTTTTTGCAGCGGCTAGAGGCCCTGGTGTGCTCATTATCTCTCTCTTTCTCTCCCTCTTTCTCTCTCTTGCTCTCAAATAAATATTTTTTTTTAAATGTGCTCTTTAAATTCATACCAACTAGATGGGGGACCTTATCAACAGTGCTGGAGTTTACAGTCCTTTTAGCTCAGCAGGTGAAATGACCACATGAACACTACTTGTAAGCCCCCGACCCCTGCAAAAAAAAAAAAAAAAAAAATTATAGAAAAGCAAAGTCAGTTAACTTCTCAGCACTTGCATCCATGGAGCCCTTAGACCACAGACTTAGGAAAGCTTGGAAAACTGACAGAACATAACATTTGACCATTAAACTCCGAAAGAACGGAGTTTTTCCTGGGCTACAGCGATGGCGCAGTGAGTAAATCGCTCGACGCACAGCGTGAGTGCCCAAGTTCTAATCCCCAGGCCCCAGGAAAAAGCCCGAAGCTCTACTGAGCTTCCATAACCCCAGCGTGCCAACAGCAAGATGGGGGACTCCCAGCTCACGGGCAGCGAGCCTGGCAAACGCAGCAGTGGACAGTAACTACAAGACCTTGCCTCAAATGAGGTGGAAAAGTTGTTCTCTGACTGCCACACGCATGCCATGGTACGCCCATGCCCCCACACACATGAACATGCACGCACACTTATTTACCAAAACCTATACACATAACAACAAAAAAATAAATAAATAAATGAAGTACAGTAACATAAAATGTTCCCCCTTGGTTGGTTTTCCTGAGCGGGTGACTTGCGGAATGGCATGAGTGATATCAAGAGATAGGGGCTGGAGAAATGGCTTAGCGGTTAAGGTGTTTGCCTGCAAAGCCAAAGGACCCAGGTTCAATTCCCTAGGACCCACATAAGCCAGATGCACAAGAGGCACATGCGTCTGGAGTTCATTTACAGTGGGCTAGAGGCCCTGACGTGTTCATTCTCTCTCTGTCTGTCCCTCTTCTCTCAATCTCTATCTCTCTGCTTGCAAATAAACGAAATTTAAAAACAAAATAATAATAAAGAGATAGGGAGATATCAGGGGGACAGTAGGTTTGCTTCAAGCACTATGAAGCCTTGGTCCTCATAAGCAGAGCAGAAAAATAAAATACTTTGTATCTTTTTGTTGGCATCAAACCTCCCCTTAAGTTACATTTTGTTTGTTTGTTTGTTTTTTGTTCTTTTTTCTCAAGGTAATGTCTCACTCAAGTCCAGGCTGACCTGGAATTCACTGAATAGTCTCAAGGTGGCCTCAAACTCATGGCGATCTTCCTATCGCTGCTTCCCGAGTGCTGGGATTAAAGGCGTGTGCCAACATGCCCGGCTATAGATGATCACATTTCACCATCCACAGCTCATCACAGATATGTTAATCAGTGCAATAAAAATGTAAATATTGAACCAGCTCACTAGTCTTACAGATTCAAGAGGGCACTGCACAGTCATCTTTCCCCAACATAAATGCCTGATAAATCCGTCATTAATTGCCTTTCAGGCACCTGTTAATCTCCATTACTCCTTCTAATTAACAAAACCCACAACAGCAGGTTTTCATGTTCCTGCCAAAAGACCAATCATGCCGATTTCTTCCACCCGACTCCTTCCTAAAAATGTTCACTTATCTACCTTTGCTACTCTAATAGTTCTGTTTTATAAATGTCTTTATTGTAAGCCCCAAGTTCCCATTAAGAAACATGAAGCCAGGCGTGGTGACGCATGCCTTTCTATAGTCCCGGCACTCGGGAGGCAGAGGTAAGAGGATCGCTGTCAGTTCACAGCCACCTTGAGACTACATAGTGAATTCCAGGTCAACCTGGGCTACAGCAAGACCCTACCTCAAACAAAAACTATATATAGGCAAACGAATGTAATAGCCAAAGGAAGTGGGGAGTACTTTGCAATACTGTCTTCCAGACATAAAGTGGTCGTGTGGTATTCATGAGCCCACAGTGGACTGTGCCATGTACCTAAGACCTATGCAATAGGAGGGGAAAGAATATGACATCAAAATACAAGAGATTCAGCCGGGCACGGTGGCGCACACCTTTAATCCCAGCACTTGGGAGGCAGAGGTAGGAGGATCACAGTGAGTTCGAGGACACCCTGAGACTCCATAGTGAATTCCAGGTCAGCCTGGGCTAGAGTGAGACCCTACCTCAAAAAGCAAAAAAAAAACAAGAAAAGAAGAAGAAGGGATTCCATGGAGGGAGAATTTAGGATGGAGAGATCATGATATGTTGTCCACATGTACAAAGGTTGTCAATAAAAAGTGAAAAGAGGGCTGGAGAGATGGCTTAGCGGTTAAGCGCTTGCCTGTGAAGCCTAAGGACCCCGGTTCGAGGCTCAGTTCTCCAGGACCCACGTTAGCCAGATGCACAAGGGGGCGCACGCGCCTGGAGTTCATTTATAGTGGCTGGAGGCCCTGGCGCGCCCATTCTCTCTTTCCTTCCCTCTTTCTCTCTCTGTCTGTCACTCTCAAATACATAAATAAAAATGAATAAATTTTTTAAAAAAGAAAAGAAAAGAGGGCTGGAGACAGTGGTTAAGGTGCTTGCCTGTGAAGCCCAAGAACCCACGTTTGACTCTCCAGGTCTCATGTAAGCCAGACACACAAGATGACACACACGTCTGGAGTTCGATTGCAATGGTCGGAAGCCCTAATGTGCCAATTCTCTCTCCCTCTCATAAAACAAAAGTTTTTAAGTGAAAAGAGAGTTCAGAGCCTCCAGGCAGGTGGTCTAGGAGCTGGGGCAGGCGTGGAGGTCAGAGGACAACTTGTAGGCTGCTCCTCTGCCTTTCCACCTCTTTGAGGCAGGGTTTCTCTTTCCCTGGATTCTCGCTGTTGCTCTTTGCTGTGGTCACCATGAGTGCCCAGGAAATTCTCCTGTCTCCACCCGCATCTCACCCTCAGCATGCTGGGGTGGCAGAAGCCAGCCACAGCTTCCGGCTTATTTTTACAGGGGTTCCAGGGCATTGGACTCTGGTACGTCAAGTTGAGTGGTAAGCACTTTATCCACTGTGCCATCTCCCAGCCCTCGATTATTTTTGTATGATTTAAAAACTTGGGGCTGGGGTTGGGACTGAGGAAATGGCTTAGTGGTTAAGGCACTTGCCTACAAAGCCTAAGGACCCAGGTTTGGTTCCCCAAGACCCGTGTAAGCCAGATGCACAAGGTGGTGCATGCATCTGGAGTTTATTTTCAGTGCCTGAAGGCCCTGAAGTGCCCATTCTCTATCTGCCTCTCTCTCTCTCTCTCTCTCTCTCTCTCTGCCTCTCTCTCTCTCTCAAATAAATAAATAAAATATCTTTAAAAGATTTAAAATTTATACTTATGTATTTATGTGAATGGAGAGACACACCCTTGCTGCTACAAATGAACACCAGATGCATGTACCACTTTTTTAGAGGATGGTCCGGCTTTACTTGGGTGGCTGGGGAATTGAGCCCTCTTTCACTTTCCTTGGGTGGCTGGGCCAGTAGGTTTTGCAAGCAAGAGCCTCTAACCACTGAACCATCTCCCCAGACCCCAATTTTTTTTTGAAACAGGGTCTCATGTACCCCAAGCTGACCTCAAACTTGCTGTGTTGCTGAGGATGATCCCTGCCTCTACCTCCCAAGTGCTAAGGTTATAGGCGTAGGCTACCATGCAGGTTTATGTGGTGCTGGGGCCCTAACCCAGGCCTTCCTATATGCTACTTGTTAAACACTCTACCAACTGAGCTACATCCCCAGCCTCTTCGGTTCAGATCTCTCTTTTTTAATGTTTATTATTTATTTATTTACTTTAGAGACAGAGAGAGAGAACTGGCAGGGCCTCAGCCACTTTAATCCAACTCCAGATGCTTGCGCCACCTAGTGGAGCTTGCCTCACCGTTGTGTGTCTGGCTAATGCGGGATCTGGAGAGTCAAACATGGGTCCTTAGGCTTCACAAGGCAAGCACCTTAACCACTAAGCCATCTCACCAGCCCTCAATTCAGATTTCTAAGAGAGAATCTGATTGGCTTGCCCTGTCCAATCACATCACTAAAGAAACACTTGTCATGGGGGGGGAGCAGTTCGCAGGAGAGGGATGGCCTTACTATTGTCTCCACTGTTTGCTAAGTAAATCTCATTATTTTAGGCTGGGTAAAATGAGAAAGCCAAGCGTAGGCAGAGCCGGTAGACCCACTAAGCCAGGCGGCACAGCAAGTCTGGAACAAATGAGGTTTTTATGAGAAGATGATGGTGACAGTATTGTCACCAGAGCTGGTGGTGGTGCCTGTGTGATTCCCTTGAGCAATCAGAACAGTCCTCTACTTTATTCCAAAGAGGAGTCCAGTATCCTGCATCTGCTAAGGAGAACGCTTGTGCATTCCAATGGCCAGGCATCTTCAGAGGACACTCAAGAGAAAAAGACACACACACACACACACACACACACACACACACACACACACACACACGGTGGCACACACCTATAATCCCAGCACTTGGGAGGGGAGTCAAGAGGATCACAAGTTCGAATCCAGTCTGGTCTACCTAGCATGTTCCAGGCCAGCTTGGAATACAGAGAAAGACCTGACCTCAAGGGGAAAAAAAAAAAAAGTAGCTATATAGGAAGATGCATGTGGTATGTACATACTCACAATCACACACACACAGAGCCTCATCCACGCACATATGTTTTTTAATTTTAATTTAAAATCTACAAAACACAAGAAAAGATTTAAAATAAAGAACTTGAAATATAGAAAAGGAGAAAGCAAAAATACAGCCAAAGTGAAAGAGATGAGCATTAGCCAGTGGTTTGAAGAGAGAGAAAAAAAAGAGAGAGAGATAAAAATGTAATGCACAAAAGGACTTTCAGGGTGATGAAAGTATTTTGCATAATACTATAATGATGGATAAATGACATGCATTTGTCAAAAGCTATGGAGCAGCTCAACACAATGACTGCAGCTTGATGCGTGCAAATTTAAAAAGAAAACCATTTAGGAGGTTGACAGGAAAAAAAAAAAAAAAAGCCTAGACTGTGCCAAGAGAATTTCACTGCGTCGCAAGTGCTTGGCGGGAGCTGATGGGCGTCGTGGAAAGGCGCCGACCTGGGCAAGCAGCTTGGAGCCTGAGCCGCACGTGGGCAGAGCACAGACAAGCGCTGCACCCCCAGAAGACTGCGTCCCACGGGACCGCGTGATGCCACGGGGCACCCGGGCCCCAACTCGGCCACGATGTGCATGGTGAAGCCACGTGACTCACCGCCGGGTGCAGGGTTTGAGGAGAAACGATGAAGACCGGACTGGTCCATGCAACGGTCACTAGCGGGAGAAATCAACACGTTACGTATCAAATTCCTGTTACACTTAACAGACGAACTGGAGAGATGGCTCAGCGGCTAAAGGTACTGGTTTGCAAACCCTGCCGGCATGGGTTTGATTCCCCAGCACCCACATACTTAACCTCAGACTCTAAGCCAAACTCAACCACTCCTCCTTAAATTGCTTTTGTTAGGTCTCTCTCCCTTTCTTTGCAAATAAATAAATAGAGGTGGAGAGATGACTTAGCAGCTAAGGCGTTTGCCTGCAAAAGCTAAGGACCCAGGTTCCATTCCCCAGGTCCCACGTATGCCAGATGCACAAGGGGGCACACACGTCTGGAGTTCATTTGCAGTGGCTGGAGGCCCTGTTGCATTCATTAGCTCTCTTTCTTGCTTAAAAAATATTTATTTATTTATTTATGGGGGGGGCTCAGATAGAGAGAATGGGCATGCAGGGCCTCCAGCCACTGCAAATGAACTTCAGACGCATGTGCCCCCTTGTGCACCTGGCTTATGTGGGACCTGGGGAATCAAATCTGGGTCCTTAGGCTTTGCAGGCAAATGCCTTAATCACTAAGCCATCGTTCCAGCCCCATAAATAATTTTTAAAAAGCTATTATAATGATGAGGTTGTGCCCAGATAATCCAGGAGCCAAATGGCATGATATTACAATAGTCAACAAAGATGGAAAAATTTGAGCACCAAAATAAATTAATGCTACTATAACCCAAAGAGAAAAATAAATACAGTAGACTTCCTTATCTATTGTATCACTTTCCATAGTTTCAGTAACATACAGTTAACCATAGTCAATATTAAAATGGGCTTGGATGGGCTAGAGAGATGGCTTAGCAATTAAGGCACTTGCCTGCAAAGGCTAAGGACCCAGGTTCGATTTTCCAGGTCCCACGTAAGCCAGATGCACATGGTGGCACATGGGTCTGGAGTTCATTTGCAGTGGCTAGAAGCCCTGGCACGCCTATTCTCTCTTACTTTCTTTCTCTGTCTCTGTCTCTAATAAATAAATAAAAATAAATTTAGCTGGGCGTGGTGGCACATGCTTTTAATCCCAGCACTCAGAAGGTTGAGGTAGGAGGATCGCCATGAGTTTGAGGCCACCCTGAGAATGCAGAATGAATTCCAGGTCAGCCTGGGCTACAGTGAGACCCTGCCTTGAAAAACCAAAAAATAAAAAAATTAGAATGGGCTTGGAGAGTGAGGTCAGCAGTTAAAGGCACTTGCTTGCAAAGCCTGATGACCCTGATTTGATTCTCCAGTACCCAGGTGAAGCCAGATGCACAAAGTGGCAGATGTGTCTGGGGTTCATTTCCAGTGACAGGAGGCCCTGGCACACTCACACTCACTCTGCCTTTCTCTCTGTCTCTCTCTCTCTCTCTCTCTCAAATAAATAAATAAAATAACAAATGGAGCCAGGCATGGTGACTCACACCTCAAATCCCAGCACTCCAGGGGCTGAGGTAGGAGGATCACCATAAGTTTGAGGCCAGCCTTTGGCCACAGAGTGAGTTCAGGTCAGTCCAAGCTAGAGAGAGAGCTTGCCTCAAAAATTAAAATTTTAATGAAAAAATCCCAGAACTAAATCATTCATAAGTTTTAAACGACGCATTATGATGCAGTATAATGAAATCTGACCTTATCCTCCTCTGTTCTACCGAGTTGTAAGTCAGCCTTTGACCCAGGGCATCCGCGCGGTACACGGTCCCCTCCTCTTAACAGCTAGTGATCTTGGTTATCAGACTGACTGTCGCCGTGTCACGGCGCTTGCATGGCAGCGTCATTACTCCCATGGGTTTCAGCACGGAACACGCGCACCCCACGTGAGCGGGGACTAGTGTGCCCGCGGCTCCGTGCTGGTGTGAGCAAGCGACGAAACAGTAAGAAATCTCACACTCAAAAGAGCTCCGAAAGCTATTGCGGACCTCCTCTGCCCTGGAGCAGGGGGGGCGAGGCTCGGCACCCCCCAAGCATGGCACGAACACACTGGCTCCCCTCCAAAGAGCGCAGAGTGAAGGGGCAAGAGGAAGGGCGGGTGACTTTGCCATGGGCAAACCCGAGAGAGCAACTCAAGTCAAAAGCAAAAATGTCAGCAGGGGCGGACCTGAGACGGCTTAGTGGTTCAAGCACTTGCCTGCGAAGCGAAGTACCCAGGTTCAATTCCCCAGTGCCCATGTAAGCCAGATGCACGTGGTGGTGTATGCATCCAGACGAAGTTTGTTTACAATGGCTAGAGGCCCTGGTCTACCCATTCCCCCTCTCTCCAATAATAAATAAATAAATAAATAAATAAAAATTAACTACGAAAAAAGAATGTCAGGGACTGGAGAGACGGCTTAGCGGTTAAGTGCTTGCCTGTGAAGCCTAAGGACCCCGGTTCGAGGCTCGGTTCCCCAGGTCCCACATTAGCCAGATGCACAAGGGGGCACGCGCCTCTGGAGTTCATTTGCAGTGGCTGGAGGCCCTGGGGCGCCCATTCTCTCTCTACTTGCCTCCTTCTCTCTCTGTCTGTCGCTCTCAAATAAATAAATAAAATAAACAAATTAAAAAAAAAAAAAAAAGAATGTCAGGCATGATGGTTGATGCCTGAAATCATAGTACGTGGGAGGCTGAGGCAGGAGGAATGCTGCAGGTTCAAGGCCACCCTAGAATACATAAAATGGGTACTAGACAATCTGAGCTACAGAGTAAAATCCTCTCTCAAAAAAGAAAGAAAGCGGGGCTGGAGAGATGGCTTAGCAGTTAAGGCACTTGCCTGCAAAGCCAAAGGATCCCAGTTCGATTCTCCAGGACCCGTGTAAGCCAGATGCACAAGGGGGCACAGGCATCTGGAGTTTGTTTACAGTGGCTAAAGGCCCTGGTGTGCCCATTCTCTCTCTGTGTCTCTGCCTCTTTCTATCAAATAAATAAATAAAATATATTTTAAGAAGGAAGGAAGCAAGGAAAGAAAGAGAGAGAGAGAGAGAGAGAGAGAGAGAGAGAAAGAAAGAGAGAGAGAGAGAGAGAAAGAAAGAAAGAAAAGAAAAGAAGGCTGGACATGATGGCGCACGCCTTTAATCCCAGCACTCAGGAGGCAGAGGTAGAAGGATCGCCATGAGTTCGAGGCCACCCTGAGACTAGAGTGAGAACCTACTGTGAAAGAAAGAGAAAGAAAGAAAGAAAGAAAGAAAGAAAGAAAGAAAGAAAGAAAGAAAGAAAGAAAGAAAAGGTGGTGGTGCATGCCTTTAATCCCAGCACTCAGGAGGCAGAGTTTGAGGCTCAATTCCCCAGGACCCACTTTAGCCAGATGCACAAAGGGAGCACACATCTGGAGTTCGTTTGAAGTGGCTGGAGGCCCTGGAGAGCCCCTTCTCTCTCTCTCTCTCTCTCTCTCTCTCTCTCTCTCTCTCTCTCTCTCTTTCTGTCTCTCTCTCCCTCTTTCTCTCTGTCACTCTCAAATAAATAAATAAAAATTTAAAAATATAAAAAAAAGAAAGAGAGAGAAAGAAAGGAGAGGGAGGGAGGGAGGAGGAAAAAGCAAGAGGCGGAGCTGAGGAGATGGCTCAGTGGGTAAGAGGGCTGGCTGCAGAAGCCTGAGGGCCGGAGTTCGATCCACAGCACCCTGCAAAATAAGGCAGGCAGGAATGGCATGGCTGTCACCCCAGCACTAAGTGGGGCCGAGACGGAAGGATCGCTGAGGCTCATGGTGAGCTCCAGGTTCGGTGAGGGTCTCTGACTTGGGAAATTAGGGTGAAAGAAAGGGAAACAAAGAGGACGCTGGAAGTCTTCCTCTGGCTTCTGCACACATGCGCACAGAGCACATGCCTCTACTGCACATGTGCGCGTACACACGCACACACACACACCATCATCAGCCATGTAGCTGATGCACAGCCTTCATACAATGGGATGAAAACAGCACCTTATCTCTGTTATGCTCTTTTCCAATCTGTAACCCCCACCCCATTGAATCACGAGGGGCCATCAAATAGGGCCGGGCATGGTGGCACATGCCTTTAATCCCAGCACTCGGGAGGCAGAGGTCGGAGGATCACCATGAGTTCGAGACCACCCTGAGATTCCATAGTGAATTCCAAGTCAGCCTGAGCTATAGTGAGACCCTACCTCAAAACTAAAAAACAAAAATAGAAGTCAAGCCTGCATGACAACCAAACGCACTCTGCTGTCCTGGACAGGGTCAGAGAGGAAGGGGACACTGGCTCAGAGCCAAAGGAATCTACTCTAGTTAATACTGGCATGTGGGCACCGCCTCACTGCCTATAGCCAATTACCGTATTAATGTCAGATGTCAGTAACAGGGAAACAGAGAGGGGGTGTGCAGAGAACTCTCTGTACTGTCTGCTCAAATTCCCTGCAAATCTGAGACTGTTCTTTTTTTTTTTTTTTTTTAAGTGTCTGTTAAAATTGTTTGAAAGGGTTTTAAGTGGAAGCAAAGAGAAGAAAAGCCAGGGAGAGCTTTGAGGGCTGTCAGTTTCCAAGGAGGGCAAGTGGGACCCAGAATCCTGCTCGGCTTCTTGGGGAGAGAAAGCTGTGTTCTAAGGTGGAATCTCTCGTGTGTGTGTGTGTGTGTGTGTGTGTGTGTGTTCAAGTGTGCGCACCCATGTGAGTATGTGCTTGTAGAGGTCAGGACAAGCTCCCCAGGCGTCCTCCACCTTCTTTGAGACAGGGTCTCTCCCTGGGCTGCGACGTGCCAGGAAAGCTAGACTGGCTAACCAGCAAGTGTCATCCTTTCTTACTCTCCCCAGTTGCTGGGATAACATGCCCAGGTGTTTTCTGGTTTTGTTTGTGTTTGTTTTTGTTTTGTTTTTAACATGGGCTCTGACCCTTGGGAAGGGTGGGGAGAAAGGGCTGGAAAGTTCGGCAGTTTTAAAGGCTCTTGCTTGCAGAGCCTGCTGGCCCAGGTTCAATTCCCAAGTTACCCACAAAGACAGATGCAAAAGGTGGCAAAAACATCTGGTATTGGCTTGCAGTGGCAAGAGACGCTGGTGCACCCCTCCCCCGCCAAAAAAAAAAGACACATGTACAAATAAAGACTTTTAAAAATTCATGAATAGGGCTGGAGAGATGGGCAGCAGTTAAGGCGCTTGCTTGCAAAGCCAAAGGACCTCGGTTGGATTCTCCAGTACCCACATAAGCGAGATGCACAGGGGAGTTTGTTTGCAGTGGCTGGAAGACCTGGCATGCTCATTCTCTTTTTTCCTCCCTTCCTCTTTTCCTCTCTTAAATAAATAAAAATAAAAATATTTTTAAAATAATAAACAAATATTGGTGGATGTTACTATTTAGAGATTTTCTTTCTTAAGGCAGGGTCTCACTCTAGTCCAGGCCGACCTGGAATTCACTATGTAGTCTCAGGGTGGCCTCGAACTCACGGCGATCCTCCTACCTCTGCCTCCCAAGTGCTGGGATTAAAGGCGTGCGCCACCGCGCCCAGCTCGATGTCTCTATTTAAAAAAAAAAAAAAAGCTCAGGCATAGTAACACGCCTTTCATCCCAGTAAGCAGGAGGCAGAGGATCGCCATGAATTCAAGGCCACCCTGAGACTACATAGTGAATTCCAGGTCAGCCTGGGCTAGATCAAAAAAACAAAAACAAAAGCCTCAGGTCTTCACACTTGTGAAGGTAGCATTTTATGAGTGAGCTGTGTCCCAGCCCCCTAAATTGGAGAGCTCATCTGGGTTCCCCACACCCCTTGGCTCTAGGACAGTACTGCCGGCACTGGGGAGGGAACACTGTAAAACACAAACCCAAAACTATTTTTAATTAAGTATCAGGAGTTTCCAGAAGCATTATAGGGAGCTGTTGTGAGGGTCTCACAGGGTATAAAAATCACTTGGGGGCTTTAAACAAACAAAGGCAAGAGGCCAGATGAAAGAGAAGCCTTGTGGAAACACTTCACAAAGAAAGAACAAGGAGCAAGGTCCCGGACCATAAATGACTAAAAAGGCATTCTTCATTTATCTGCATGGTTTCCTAGGGCAACCAATCTCCTGTCATTGAGGAGTCTCTCAGGACAAGAAAATCCTGCGAAAAGCGAAAAGCCGGGCTGGCCAGACGGGTGGGGGAAAGGCTGGCAAACCAAGCCTCTCATTCTGGCGAATTAACATTGTCCCTGATTAACATCTGGCTGTTACCCCAGAACTCGCTAGCGCAGGCAGGCGCTCTCTCTGTCTCTCTCTCTCTCAAAGTGCAGTTTCTACCCAAACACCAGTACCTGGCCTGATAGTAACAGACTATAAATGTCACTGTGAAACAGAGGGAAGAAATTAACATGGCCACTGAGATGAGAAGTCAGACAACCAAGAAAAGAGTTCTTGCTTTTTTTTTTTTTTTTTAGTTTTTCAAGGTAGGATGTCACTCTAGCTCAGGCTGACCTGGAATTCACTATGTAGTCTCAGGGTGGCCTCAAACTCTCAGCAATCCTCCTACATCTGCCTCCCGAGTGCTGGGATTAAAGGTGTGCGCCACGACACCCAGTTCTTCTTGCATTTTTTTAAAAAAGATTTATTTTTATTTATTTATTAGAGACAGAGAGAGTGAGAGAGAGAAAATTGTCCCCAGGCCCTCTGGCCATTGCAAACGAACTCCATACGCATGCGCCACCATGTGCATCTGGCTTATGTGGGACCTGGATAATCGAACTTGGGTCCTTAGGCCTTGCAGGCAGGCACCTTAACTGCTAAGCCATCTCTCCAGCCCTTCTTGCATTTTTTTTAAAGATAAAAATACTATGGGGACTAGGGAGATGGCTCAGCAGTTAAGGCAAGTGTCTGCAAAGCCTAATTATCCGGGAATGATTTCCCAGTACCCATGTAAAGCCAGATGCACAAAGTGGCACATGCATCTGAAGTCCGTTTGCAGCAGCTAGAAGCCCTGGTGCACCCATTTTTGTTCTCTCTCTCTCTCTAACTAAATAAAATAGCTGAAAAATACTAATGGTTGAAGATGTAGCTCAGTTGGTAGAGTGTGTGGCTAGCATTCATGGCACCTTGGATTTCACCCCCAACACCACATAAAACAGATCACACTTGTGATCCCAGCACTTGGGAGGAGAATCAAGAGTTGAAGGCCATCCTCGACTACATAGCAAGTTCAGGAGCGCCCTGGGGTGCACAAGACTCTGTCTCAAAACAATTTATAATATTTATATAAAATAACCCTATTTAAACCAGATAGGGTAGCATCGGTTTCTAATCCCAGCTACTCCAGAGTCTGAGGTAGGAGGATTACAAGTTCAAGCCCAGCTTTAAATGATTGGGCTAAAGGAGATCTTGTCTCAATTTTTAATTTATTTATTAGAGAAAGATAGAGAGAATGATGGAGAATGGAATTTCAAAGGGGAAAGTGTGGGGGGAGAAGGAATTACCATGGGATTTTTTTTATAATCATGGAAAATGCTAATAAAAATTAAAAAAAAAAAGAGAGAGAGAGAAAGTGGCCTCTAGCCCCTGCAAACGAACTCCAGATGCATGTATCACCTTGTGCATCTGGCTTATGTGGATCCTGGGGAATCGAACCTGGGTCCTTAGGCTTCACAGGCAAGTACCTTAACTGCCAAGCCATCTCTCCAGCCCTCACTTTAAAAATAAATAAATAAATAAGGGCTCAGTAGCAGAGTACTTGCCCAGCATGTGTGAGGCCCTGGGTTCAATTCCTAGATGATAGATTACAGATGAATAGATAAATGAAACAGGTAGATGATAGGTAGATAAATATTTTTACTTTCAAAAGCCCATGAGATTTTGAGATAATCTCCTTGGTGATTTGGGTAGTGGAAATGTAAAAGAAAAGCTGTTAGACTTGGCCAATAGGCAGTTGTCACAGGTAGGCAGTACCAAGTCCCAGGGCAGAGTACCTGAAAGCCAGGCAGCCCTTCTCTGTGAGCTCGGCGACATTTCCAGGGAGTCACGCCAGCTTTCTTGGCATGAAGAAGCCAAGTTCTACTTGAGCCCTCTCTTGGGGGAAAAATCCTGGAAAACGCATTCTTTACTGCAAGACTAAATGCAAGCCCATCTTGGAACAAATACATTTAGGAAAACCAGCATGGGGCAGGGAGTTAGCCCCACAGGTAAAGTAGTCATCCTACAAACATGAGGGTCTGAGGCACAGCCCCAAGAACCCATGTGACAAAGTGGGGGGTATGCATTCAGAACCCCAGCACGGAGACAGTGCAGACAGACGGGCCCCCAGAGCTCGCTGGCCAGCCCAGCTAGACTACGGGGTGCGCTTCAAGACAACAAGAGACTGCTTCGAAAAATAAAAGCAGAGGGCTTGAGAGATGGCTCAGTGACTGAGGTGCTTTCCTGAAAAGCCAAAGGACATGTTCCCGTGTAAAGCCAGATGCACAAGGTGACACATGTGTCTAGAGTTCGTTTGCACTGGCTGGAAGTCCATTATCACCCTTCCCCCTGCCAACAAATAAATAAATATAGAAGTTGAAGGTGTCTGAGGAACAATACCTAAGGTTGTCCCATGACTTACAAAACACACACACACACACACCAGCATAGCCCATTCTTGTTTTTGTGTGTGTGTGTGTTTTTTGTTTTTTGGGGTTTTGTGTGTGTGTGTGTGTGTATTTTGTTTTGTTTTGTTTTGTTTTTCGAGATAGGGTCTCACTCTAGCCCAGGCTGACCTGGAATTCACTATGTAGTCTCAGGGTGGTCTCGAACTCACGATGATCCTCCCACCTCTGCCTCCCGCATGCTGGGATTAAAGGCGTGCGCCACCACGCCCGGCTCAATTAGCCCATTCTTAAACCACCTGAGGTGCAAACTGAAGACGTGAAAAACACTTGAAGGATTCGGTGAGAAAGATACTTAGTCCAAGTTGGGTCTGAGATGGGCACACTTTGCTCCTTAAAGGCCCAGACAGACTGGTCATAGTGATGTAATCCTACCTCAACACTTGCAAGGAGGAGCTTAAGGCCAGCCTGGGCTTAAAGAACAAAAACAAATAACCAAACACATCGCAGGTAGCATGAGGAATTGCAAACTATATAGTATTTCTTACAGCTATTCAGCTCTGCTCTCGTAGTGCTGAGGCGGCTGTAAGCAATGCATAGAGGACAGGTTGTGACTGTGTCTCCATAAAGCTTTATTTACAAAAACAAGCAGCACACCACACTGCCTGTAGGGTATACTTTGCTAACCCCTGAATGACATAATTTCATCTTTAATTTTTTTTTTTTTTTTTTTTTTTGGTTTTCGAGGTAGGGCCTCACTCTAGCCCAGGCTGACCTGGATGGAGTTCACTGTGGAGTTTCAGGGCGGCCTCGAACTCACGGCAACTCCCAAGTGCTGGGATTAAAGGCGTGTGCCACCACGCCCGGCTCATCTTTAATTTTTTAATATTTTAATTTATTTAGTGGAGAGAGAGAGAGAGGAGAAAGAAAAAGGATGGAGTGGGGGGGGAAGGGAATTAACATGGGATTTTTTTTAATAAATATTTTTTAATATTTTTAATTTTTTATTTATTTGACAGCAACAGACACAGAGAAAGACAGGTAGAGGGAGAGAGAGAGAATGGGTGCGCCAGGGCTTCCAGCCTCTGCAAACGAACTCCAGACGCGTGTGCCCCCTTGTGCATCTGGCTAACGTGGGACCTGGGGAACTGAGCCTCGAACCGGGGTCCTTAGGCTTCACAGGCAAGCGCTTAACCGTTAAGCCATCTCTCCAGCCAAAACATGGGATTTTTTTTATAATCATGGAAAATGCTAATAAAAATTTAAAAAAAAAAAGAAAAAGAAAAAGGACGGGTACTCCATGACCTCCTGCCATTGACAGCGAACTCTAGATGAGTACGCCACTGTGCATTTGGCTTATGTGGTTACTGGGGAATTGAACACCGACCCTCGGGCTTTGCAAGCAAGTGCCTTTAACCACTGAGCTATCTTTCTAGCCCTCATCTTTTATTTTTCCCTGAAATAGTCATCCATTCAAATTTCAGTAACAGAGTAAACCCTCGTGTGTTTGTAGGCCAAGAAGAAAGCCAAAGTGAAGAGAAGTCTCCTTCACGTGTTCCTTAAAGAAACCTGACAGAAAGGAACACAAGTGTAAAAAGGACATGGGCCTAATCAAGCAAGACCCAGCCAGGGAGAACCACTAGGGGACTTATGTTCTGAAAGAGAGAGGACTTGGAAGACAGTCCACACCATATGGAAGAGACTGGAACTTCTCGAGGCCCCAAAACCTTGCCAAGAAACGTCAGTTGGCTCCTAGATTGTCCGGGACAATTCATCCAGCATAATATGCCATGTAAGACTCTCCCGATACTGAAAACCTACAGCAGAGGGAGTCATGAGCCCTAGGGGTGCAGCGTCTGCTGCTGTCTGGCTAAAAGCATCTACGAGGCTCACCAAACCGCCCAGTAAGCACTTCTCTTAATGTTCATGCCCATGTATTAATGCTACTCTCACTTGTGGTTAGAGGAGCTTCTCTTTTCAGATGGCAGTGACCTTGGGATGACTCAGAAGGCATCATGATGCTGGAAAGAAGTGACCAGAGTGCTCAATACAGCAATATCTCGATCACACCTTCCAAGGCTCAGGGTCCATTGTGGAAGAGGTGGCGGAAAGAATGTAAGAGCCAAAGGAAGGGTAGGACTCTGTACAAAGTGCTCCTCCAGACACAAAATGGCCTGGATATCCACGACCTCACAGTGCCTGACACTACCTACACAAGACCATCATAAGAGGAGGGAAAGATCACGACATCAAAATAAAAGAGAGACTGATTGAGAGGGGAGGGGATATGATGGAGAGTGGAATTTCGAAGGGGAATGGGGAGGGATAAGGGAGGGAATTACCATGCGATATTGTTTACAATTATGGAAGTTGTCAATAAAAAATAAGACTCTTCCAAATGATGCCAAATGATACCTGCTCTCATCTTCCACATCCCTCCCTAAACCACCCCGTGACAACATGAAGCCTCACAGCCCCTCAAACGTTTGCTCATGAGCTTTGAAATGTCAGGTCCATCACAGAGTGGCCATATAATTTACTTCTCAAACCAGGCATTTTTCTTTTTCCAAAGTCTTATTCTAGCCCAGGCTAACCTAGAACTCACGTTACAGTCCCAGGATGGCCTTGACCTCACAGTGATCCTCCTACCTCTGTTTCCTGAGCGCTGGGATTAAAGGGGAATTTTTGAGATCAAAAAGGAAGACTATTAATTAATTATGCTAGCCGGGCGCGGTGGCGCACTCCTTTAATCCCAGCACTCGGGAGGCAGAGGTAGGAGGATCGCTGAGAGTTCGAGGCCAGCCTGAGACTACAGAGTGAAGTCCAGGTCAGACTCAGCCACAGTGAGACCCTACCTCAAAAAAACCAAAACGTTAAAAAGAAATTTTTTTAAGATAATTATGCTGGAACAAGATGCATGGTGGGAGGCAAGCCATGATGGAGAGTTGTTCGGCCTTTATTCATGATAACTTCTTTGGTGGGAATGAATACAACCAAACCTGAGCACACACAGAAGCTAACGGCTCACATGGTATGCTTCCCCTGAGGCTAAGTAGGAACGCTTTCCTGTGCAGTGGCTCTGCCCTGAACTTGGTTCCGTCTGTGCTTGACACCGTGAGGATTCATCGTGTCTGCCCACTTGATAGGATCTATAGTCACCTAGAGACAGATCTCTGAGCATGTCTGTAAAGAAATTTCTAGGGGCTGGAGAGATGGTTAAGTGCTTGCCTGTGAAGCCTAAGGACCCCGGTTCAAGGCTCGATTCCCCAGGACCCATGTTAGCCAGATGCACAAGGGGGTGCACGCGTCTGGAGTTTGTTTGCAGTGGCTGGAGGCCCTGGCACGCCCATATTCTCTCTCTCTCTCTCTCTCTCTCTCTCTCTCTGTCACTCTCAAATAACTATATAAAAATGAACAAAAAAAATTTAAAAAAAATTTCTGGACTGGGTAAAATGAGGAGGGAAGACTCACTCTAACTGTGAGCAGGACCACTTTCTGGACTGTGTAAAAGACAGAGTGCAGGCTGAGTCTGTCCCTCATCTCTCTGTGCTTCCTCAATGTGGATGCAAGATGATGAGGTGCCTCACTCTCCTGCTGCAGGGCCTTCCCAGCCCTGATGGACTGTAACTGAACCCTCAAACTGTGAGCCACAACAAGCCCTTCCTCCCTTCCATTGCTTTCGTCAGATGTGTCGTCACACAGCAATGAGAAAGTAACTAATACAGTCATAGTCTTATCCTTTTTTTTTTTTCAAGGTAGGGTCTCACCCTAACCCAGGCAAACCTGAAATTCACTACGAAGTCTCAGGCTGGCCTCGATCTCAACAGCAATCCTCTTACCTCTGCCTCTTGAGTGCTGGGATTAAGGGCATGCACCATCATGCCCAGCTTTCATTTAAAAAAAAAAAAATTATTTATTTGACAGAGAGAGAAAGAGGCAGAGAGAAAGACAGAATGGGTACACCAGGGCCACTGCAAACAAACTCCAGACACATGCGCCCCTTCGTGCATCTGGCTTACGTGGGTCCTGAGGAATCGAACCTGGGTCCTTTGGCTTTGCTGGCAAGTGCATTAACTGCTAAGGCATCTCTCCAGCACCTCATTTTCTTATAATAACATAAACTACTTAGTTTCCCTCAGAAATCACTCTGTGAATAGCAAAAACCAGTGTTTCTCAACAAGGGGTAATCCAGCCAAACCCGGGATTATCTACAACATTTGGCAAAATTTTTGTTGGCCTCACTAGGGGTCAGGCCAATAATATTTAATGGTCAAGGGCTAGGGAGGTCCCCACACATTTCACAACACTGAGGACGATCCCCCAAAACAAAGAACCGCTCAGGCCAAACCAGAAACAGCACAGAAGGTGAGAAACCCTGAGCCTCCTGCAGCAAGTTATCACGCATTGCAGCGCAGGGAGATAGGGCATTATGGACATTTCCAGAACACATAAACGCACTTACAAAGCCAACACACGTGAGGATTTGGTGTAATACAGGATAAGCAAAAACAGCACAGAGAGATTGGGAATCCATCTAGAAAGCAGGGTGGAGACGCAGGGAGGTCAGCCCAGAGTACTTAGAATGGCACTCTGCGGAAGAAGTCACTAACTGACCCTGTGAATGACAGAGCCCAGATCTGGTAGAAACCCTAACTGAAGTCACGTTCATCATCATACATGCAATCACAGGTGGTGGAAAAGTGAGTCTCTGGGTCTCACGCAAGCCACGGACTTCTGTAATACAAAGTACATTAAGAACTGGGATGCTTGGCGGTTAAGGCTCTTGCCTGAGAAGCCTAAGGACCCATGTTCGTCTCTCCAGATCCAATGCAAGCCAGATGCACAAGGTGGTACACACGTCTGGAGCTCAACTGCAAAGGCTGAAGGCCCCAGCATGCCAATTCTCTCTCTCTTTAAAAAAAAAAAAAAAAAGATTTAAATCATCCCAAGTAGTTTCTCTTCTATTTTGATAACATCATTTTTTTCCTCCTATTATGCAACATCAGCCTCTGAGATCATGAATACCACAGCCACTTTGTGAAATTTGCTCTTTTTCTAGAAGGTTAAATACAGGGCTAGAGAGATGGCTTAGCAGTTAAGACGTTTGCGTGCAAAGCCAAAGGACCTCGGTTCAATTCCCCACGACCCATGTAAGCCAGATATACAAGGTAGTGCACATGTCTAGGGTTCCTTTGCAGTGGCTGGAGGCCCTGGCACACCCATTCTCTCTCTCCCCAACCCCCCCCCCTCTCTCTCTCTGCCTGCCTCTACCATGAGAGTCCAAATACACTATCATGTGTACAAGGAACTCCAGGATATTGAGAGGGGATTTTCAACCATATAAACCTATAAAATTAACTTTTAAAGGAAATCTTGTTGGTTACCTATTTATAACTGCTTCCACGAGAACAAACTGTTTATGTTCCCTTAGTAACAAGAACCATTGGCACCCTTCACACTTACTTGGGAACATTTCCAGACAACTAAGTAAAAACGGAATTTTCATCTATATTATATTTATTATGTGTGTGCTATATATATGTAGTGCTATATTTAGGATCTAAACTGATCTCCCCACCCCCACCCAAATTCCCAAAGACTGGTTGATGTCCAGATTGGCACTATTTGGAGTGGGGTTTGGTGGAAGGACTTAGATCACTGGGGGTGTGTCCTCAAGAAGCACCCAGCCCCTTCTCCTTCCTCTCTTTTATTTCCTAACCATGAGATAAGGGACTTTGCTTCACGACACCACGTGAACCAAAAATAGCAAGGCAACTGACCATGGACAGGTTTGAGGCCAGCCTGGTCTGTAAAACCAGTTCCAGGCCAGCCAAGGCTACATAGTGAGACTCTGTCTCAAAAAGAAAACAAAGAAGGGGCTGGAGAGATGGCTTAGCGGTTAAGCGCTTGCCTGTGAAGCCTAAGGACCCCGGTTCGAGGCTCGGTTCCCCAGGTCCCACGTTAGCCAGATGCACAAGGGGGCGCACGCGTCTGGAGTTCGTTTGCAGAGGCTGGAAGCCCTGGCGTGCCCATTCTCTCTCCCTCTCCCTCTATCTGTCTTTCTCTCTGTGTCTGTCGCTCTCAAATAAATAAATAAATAATTTAAAAAAAAACAAAAACAAAGAGGGCCTGCAAAGCCAAAGGACCCAGGTTCGATTCCCCAAGACCCACGTAAGCCAGATGCACAGTGGGGGTGCATGCTTCTGGAGTTTGTTTGCAGTGACTGGAGGCCCTGGTGCACCCATTCTCTCTCTCTCTCTCTTCCTCCCTCTCTCTCTCATAAATAAATAAGTAAACATTAAAAAAAAAAAAAACAGGAGGCTGGATGAACCATTAGCTAAAGAGCTTGCCTCATAAGCATGATGACCTGAGTTCAATCCCCAGAATCCACATGAAAAACCTAGACAAAAGTTGGGCTTTAAACCGGGCGTGGTAGCGCACACCTTTAATCCCAGCACTCGGGAGGCAGAGGTAGGAGGATTGCTATGAGTTCGAGGCCACCCTGAGACTATGCAGTTAAATCCAGGTCAGCCTGAGACAGAGTGAGACCCTACCTCGAAAAACCAAAAAAAAAAAAAAAAAAAAAAAAGAGTTGGGCTTCGTGGCACACACTCTTAATCCCAGCACTCGGGAGGCAGAAGTAGGAGGATCGCCATGATTCAAGGCCACCTTGAGACTACACAGTGAATTCCAGGTCAGCCTGAGATAGAGTGAGACCCTACCTCAGAAAACCAAAAAAAAAAAAAAAAGGACAGAGAACAGTTGTGTCGAAAGACTGAAGGTAATTAATTACGAGAAATAATTAAATATGAGCCACAACCCATAAAATTTTGAAGGTCATTAAACTAGCGGCTGAGTTCTGTTCATGACATTTTCAACAACCACCCTTGCAAGCACAGATACCTTTAAGGAGAAATCATTGAGATTTACAAATGTTATTTAAGACTCCACAGAATATGAGCACTTAGGTCCTTACAAAACTTTAATTCAGAGGTATTGATCTTTTTAAAAACAGGCAACACAAACGGAAACAGCCTGCCCATTTGGCATCTATCTTAGCTTGCCTGGGGCGGGGGGAGCAAAGTAAATTCAACCTCTAATGGAGAGTTTCAAGAATGACTCAGACATCAAGGTGACTTAGCAGAGTTTATCTGTACGCGAGAGTTATTATCTCAGATAAAAACTTTGGTGTATGTTTCCTCTCCCCCATCTCACCCCCAACAGCCCGTGTTTATTTCAGAGCTCGCAGCACGGGCACAGAGCTCACGTTTGCACAACCAGACAGACCCACAGTGCACACCTACACCCACCTCCTCTTCTCTCTCCCTTCCTCCTCTCTCTCTCTCTCTCTATCTCTATCTTTCTACCCACCACGCCTCCTTGATAAGCACTTGATAGGTGATACCCTCCTTAAAAAAAAAAAAACGAATTTATTTTTGGTCACTCTTACCCGGGCTGACCTGGAATTCACTATATAGTCTCAAACTGGCCTTTAACTCATGGTGATCCTGCCACCTCTGCCTTCCGAGGGCTAGGATTAAAGGTGTATGCCACCACGCCCAGCTAAAGGACATATTTTTTAAAATTGCTGAAGCTAGGGCTGGAGAGATGGCTTAGCGGTTAGGCGCTTGCCTGTGCAGCCTAAGGACCCCAGTTCAAGGCCCAATTCCCCAGGACCCACGTTAGCCAGATGCACAAGAGGGCGCACACATCTGGAGTTTGCAGTGGCTGGAGGCCCTGGCGCATCCATTCTTTCTCTCTCTATATCCATCTGCCTCTTTCTCTCTCTGTCACTCTCAAATAAATAAATAAAAATGAACAAAAAAAATTGCTGAAGCTAGCCAGCCATGGTGACGCACACCTTTAATCCCAGCACTCAGGAGGCAGAGGTAGGAGGATTGAGGCCACCCTAAAACTATTTAGTGAATTCCAGGTCAGCTTGGGCTAGAGTGAGACCCTACCTCAAAAAACTTAAAAAAAAAAAATTGTTAAAGCTGGGCACAGTAGTAGTTCATGCCTATAATCCCAGCACTTAGGAGGCTGAGGTAGGAGGATCACCATTTCAAGGTCAGCCTGGGACCAGGTCAGCATGAGCTAGAGTGAGACCCTGCCTAGGGGACAAGGGAGAGCTGAGCAGACCAAAGCATCACAGCCATGACTACAACCCCGCTGCTCTTTGTCTGCACTCAGCCAGGATGAGCATCTTTCAGATGGTACATCATCCATCATTACCAAAGGCACGGAAAAGACATCTGAGAACAGTCAACATCCACTCTAGGAGGGAGAAAGATAGATAGCAATGGACACTTTTCTCACGGTATAAAATGTATTTCAACATGAAAGCCAACATCAGAGAAGTTCTCCCGAGAAACAAAGTAAGAAGGTTAGCTCTCACCAGTACTTTTTAAACTTTTTTTTTAATTTTTAATTTATTTATTTGAGAGCGACAGACACAGAGAGAAAGACAGATAGGGGGAGAGAGAGAGAATGGGCGCGCCAGGGCTTCCAGCCTCTGCAAACGAACTCCAGAGGCGTGCGCCCCCTTGTGCATCTGGCTAACATGGGACCTGGGGAACCGAGCCTCGAACCGGGGTCCTTAGGCTTCACAGGCAAGCGCTTAACCGCTGAGCAATCTCTCCAGCCCCCACCAGTACTTTTTAAACCATGACTCAGGACAGTTCAGCCAATGTAACTAGATAATTTAAAAAAATTATGAACACAAAATTAACATAGTATGTAAGTAGATTTGATAAAGACAGAAATGTTATTATATAATAACATAATAATATAATCAAAGAAAATACCATTTGTGATGGATATAAAAGAAGAAATATCCTGAAATAAGCTCAATAAGAAGTGTCAGAGAAAACTTTGAAACACTCCAAAGGCATCACTAAGAAAACCTACAATGAAAGAAAGACATTGGTTGGAATGTAGCTCAGATGGTGGAGAGCTTGCCTAGCAGGCATAGAGTCCTGGGTTCGATACCCCAGCACGGCAAAAACAGAGCAAGCGACCCATGCCTATAATCTCAGCACTTGGAAGGTAGGAGGAGAATCAGACGCTCAAGGTCGCCCTTGGTTGTATCGAGTCTGAAGCCAGTCTGGGCTGTAAAAGAACTAAAAGAAAGAACAATGGGATAGAGATAGCTCAGAGGTTAAGGTGATGACCCTGATTCGATTCCCCAGTGCCCACGTAAAGACATATGCACAAAGTGATGCATGCAACTGGAGTTTGTTTGCAGCAGCTAGAGGCCCTGGTATCTCTCTCTCTCCCTCCATCTCTCTCTCTCTCTCTCTCTCTCTCTCTCTCTCCTTGTAAATATGAAGAAAGAAAGGAAGAAAGAAAGAAAGGAAGGAAGGAAGGAAGGAAGGAAGGAAGGAAGGAAGGAAGGAAGAAAGGAAGGAAGGAAGGGCTGAAGAGATGGCTTAGCCATTAAGGCGCTTGTCTGCAAAGCCAAAGGACCTAGGTTCAATTCCTCAGGACCCATATAAGTCAGATGCACAAGGTGGCACATGCATCCGGGGTTCATTTGCAGCAGCTGGAGGCCCTGGTGTGCCCATTCTCTCTCTCTCTATCTGCCTCTTTCTCTCTGTCTGTTGCTCTCAAATAAATAAACAAAAATAAAAACAAAAAAATTAAAAGGAAGGAAGGAAGGAGAGAAGATGTTTTGGGACTTGGAGATAAACTTTACATCAAGATGTTAATTCTCTCTAAACAGATTCAATGTGCTATAAACTCAGCATGATTTTAACAAAAAGGGCTATGGATGGGGGGGGGGCTGTGGGATGTTGTTTAAGGAGGAAGCATTAAGTGAGCATACTCGAATTCACATGGGAAACCAACAGAGAAGAATTACCAAGAAAATTCTGAAAACAGAGGTGATGGTGTGCCCATTCTCTCCCTCTCTCTCTGCCTCTTTCTCTCTCTGTCTGTCACTCTCAAATAAATGAATAAAAGTAAACAAACAAATAAATAAGCCAGATGTACACAGTGGCACATTAACCACTTGAGGCAAATGCCTTAACCGCTAAGCCATCTCTCCAGCCCAAGTTGCATTCTTTTAAAACTTCAGTAGTACACTCCTTTCCTCCTCCAACCCTCGACACTTATTTGTCTCTGTCCATTCCTTCTCTAGCACATCTCATTTACCATTCTCCTCCCCAACTCTGTGGCTGCCACCCAACTCCAACTCCTGGGAAGTTCTTGGTATCCCCTCTCCCATTAACAATGCACCTTCACCTCCCCTGTGGGGTTCCTCTTAAGGAGGTGAGCTTCTTGAAGTCTCCACAAATCAATTGGCACGAGCTACATTCAGCAGAGATAATATTCAGATTTAAATGTCAAATTATATTATACTACAAAACCAAAAATGGGGGACTGAGGATTTGGCTTAGCAGATAAGGCTTGTGAAGCCTAAGGACCTATATTTGACTCTTCGGATCCCTTGTAAGCCAGACACACAAAGGTGACAAAAGCACAAGGTCACACATGCACACTAGGTGGCACAAGCATCTGGAGTTCAACTTCAGTGGCTGAGGCCCTGGCACGCCAGTTCTCTATCTCTCTCTCAAAAAATGAAAAAAAAAAAAAAAAAACTAAAAATGGGGCTAAAGAGAAAGCTCAGCAGTTTAGGTACCTGTCTGCAAAGCCTAAGGGCCTGGTTCAATTCTCTAGTCCCCACTCTATGCATTTGACGTTCGTTTGCGGTGACAGGAGGTCCTGGCCACTCCATTTCTTTCTTTCTTTCTTTCTTTCTTTCTTTCTTTCTTTCTTTCTTTTCTTTCCTTCTTTCTTCTTTCTATCTGTCTGTCTATCTATCTATCTATCTATCTATCTATCTATCTATCTATCTACTGTGCATTTGATGTTCGTTTGCAGTGACAGGAGGCCCTGGAATACTCCATTTCTTTCTTTCCTTCTTTCTACCTATTATCTATATCTATATCTATATCTATATATTATATATAGATATAATACACCTCCACCGCAGTGAACACCACAGTCTCAATGCCACAGGTCCAAAAGGCCGAGGACTGAACCTCTGAAACCGTGAGACACAATGGCCTTTCCCTTTGATCACCTCGGGTGCCTGTTATGGTGAAGGAGAGCCTAGTGACACACTTCAGCTCTTTCCTCATGTCCCCAGGGGCACTGCCTCAAACTCAACATCCTCCAGGACCCCGCTCCATTTCAGAGGCAACACCAACGGCCAAGGTTCCTCAGCGCTGCTTCTGCTGATGATGGTCTTAACATTAACAACGGGGGGGGGGGGGGGGAGCGCTGGAAAGACGGATCACTTATTTCATTGATCTAGACTCCAGTTTCCCCATAGCTCAAAGCTAATACGCACTTTATCTCCCCAGATCCACAGGAAAATCTAGAAGGTTTTAAGCTGCATATAATAAAAATAACTCAACCTACCAGATCCCTGCCTGCTGAATTTTTTTCTCTCTGAATGCTGTCAAAGGACAGTACAAGCTCCCGGTATGATACAGAAGCTTGGATTTAACATCAGTCAAAAGCTACTTTTCATCCTCCTTTTTGGCATCATACAAAAAAGTGGAATCAAAAAGAAAAGAAAAAAAAAAAGTGGAATCAAGCCAAGTGTGGTGGCACACACCTTTAATCCCAGCACTTAGGAGTCAGAGGAAAGAGGATGGATCGTGGTACGTTCAAGGCTGGACTGGAATTACAGAGTCTCAGGTCAGCCTGAAATAGAGTGAAATCCTACCTTGAAAAAAATAAAACAAAACAAAGAAAGTGGAGTCAAAAGTTTGTCAGCCTTCACGGGGCTGTGGTGATGGCTCACAGGGTAACAGGGCTTGCTGCACAAGACTGAGGGTCAGAAAGGGCTTCCCCTTGACTTCAACCCCAACACCCACGTAAGCAGCCTGGCTTGACCACACATGCCTGTAACCTCAGCCCTATGGGGAGCGGAGACTGGAGAATCACTGGGGCTTACTGGTCAGTTTCACAGGAGACAGTAGCTCTGGGCTCAGGGAGACTCCAGCTCAAGGAAACACAGGGATGAGTGACACAGAAGGACACCGGCTGCCAAACGCACACTCAAGGGGTACACATACCTGTGCGCACACCCATGCACACACCACACACACACACAATGCAAAAAAGAAAGCTTATCAGCTTTCAAGAAAACAATTTGAAATATGTGAATTTTTTATATTTTATTTTTATTTACTTGAGAGAGAGAAAGAGGCAGAGATGCGCATGAGGGCCTCCAGCCATTGCAGACCAACTCCAGACGCATGTGCCACCTTGTGCATCTGGCTTACGTGGGAGATGAACCTAGGCTTTGCAGGCAAGTGCCTTAACCACTAAACTATCTCTCCAGCCCATATGTAATTTTTTTTTTGGAGGGGGGTTGAGGTAGGGTCTCACTCTAGCCCAGGCTGACCTGGAATTCACTATGTAGTCTCAGGGTAGCCTCGAACTCACGGCGATCCTCCTGCCTCTGCCTCCCGAGTGCTGGGATTAAAGGCGGGCGCCACCACACCTGGCCCCTCCCGATTCCCCCAGAAGCACAGCCAGGTGTGGGACCCCTGTGTCAGTGAGTGTGGAGGAGGTATTCTCAGGAAAAGCCTGGACGGAGGCAGAAGAAGGTACTGGAGGGCTGGAGAGGTGGCTTAGCGGTTAAGCGCTGGCCTGTGAAGCCTAAGGACCCCGGTTCGAGGCTCGGTTCCCCAGGTCCCACATTAGCTAGATGCACAAGGGGGCGCACGCGTCTGGAGTTCGTTTGCAGAGGCTGGAAGCCCTGGCGCGTCCATTCTCTCTCTTTCCCTCTATCTTTCCCTCTGTGTCTGTTGCTATCAAATAAATAAATAAATAAAAATTAAAAAAAAAAAAAAAAAGGTACTGGAAGGAGGCTGTGAGGCTGTGTGGTAGTCTGGATGGATGTCCCCCAACCGGCTCCCTTGTTTGATTGAAGCTGTCACCTGGGTCTCCAGCTCTCTGGCAGGAGGAGGCGTCACTGTGGGCAGATCCTGGGGTCCAGCCCTAACGTGCTCCTGGGGGCAGATCTGAATTCCAGCCTAATTCCAGGCATGCGGAGTGCTTGGGCTCCACGTGCGGTGCCCAGAGCGTGCTTGCTCTGGCTGGTGCTGGTGTTTTTTGTCTCTGCGTGGACCTGTGTAAAGGGGGGCCCCTCTCCCACCATTATGGAACTTCCTCTGGACCTGAGCGCTTCGATAAATCCCGTTCCTCCCATACACTGGGTCTGGTTTAGAGGCTCATCCAGGTCGCGTGGAGCTGACCATGATGGCCTGATGTGACAAAGGCCAGTGACCCCAGGAGGGAGGGTGAGTGTGATCGCCCAGTCACCTTCAGGTCAAGGACCCCGACCCAGGCAAGAAGGGTACAAATGACGGTGGCAAATACACTAGTTACTTTCCCATGGCTGTGAACAAATACCTGACCAGAAGCAACTTAAGGAAGTTCAAGGCCACATTCCATGGCGGTGGGAAGGCATGGGGGCAGGAGCTTACAGCAGCTGCTCACACTGCATTTGCAGTTAGGAGGTAGAGAGTCATGAATGCTACGTCTCCCCTAGCTTTAGCTATTTTAAAATATATTTTTTTATCTATTCATTTATTTGAGAGAGAGAGAGAGAGAGAGAGAGAGAGGTGAGAAAGAGGTAGAGAGAGAAAGGGAAGGAGAGAACGGGAGCACCAGGTCCTCCAGCCACTGCAAATGAACTCCAGATGCATGCTCCACGTTGTGCATCTAGCTTACATGATGGGTACTGGGGAATAGAACCTGGGTCCTTAGGCTTGGCAAACGAGTGCCTTAACCACTAAGCCAGCTCTCCAACCCAGATTTAGTTTTTATACGCAGTCCAGGTCCCCAGTCTGGCGAATGGTGCTGAGGCACAATTAAGGTGGAATCATCCCACCTCCGTGAACCTGGTCAAGATATCCCCTAAGGCTCGCCTGGAGGCTAGCCTAATCCACATACGACCTCATACTCGTGCCCAGCGGCTGGATTCGGAGAGTGTTCTAGAACCTGTCAAGTTAGCCATCACAGTAGCCAACCTCTGAAAGGTCAAGGGTTGGGTGCAGGGTGCCACCCAGGCCCGCTCAGGAGTCCACAGGATGGCCTGTGCGGAAGGAAGGAGGGAGGGGATCGCTCCGGGCTAGGAACCATCATTCCCCTGCGCACTCCCTGCGCGCTGTCCAGGAGCGGCGGAAGCTCGGGAGAGCCCTGAGCGGGGAGCGGTTGATTCCACAGCCCACACGGCACGCCTGTCTCCCGAGCACGGGCCGGGCTTCCTTCCCGATCCGCCCCTGCGAGCAGCCAGCAGCCGCCTGCAGCGCAGTTCCATCCGCTCCGGCCCCAGGGCGCATCAGCCTGCGTCCATCCCCGCGACCACTCGGAAGCCACCGAGGGGCAGTAAGCCTCTGCCGTGCGATGACGGCTTCCCTCCCCTTTCTACGGTGCCTTTAGGTGCGCTTGGTAAAGCTTCACTTTTTATTTTTTATTTTTTTTTGCATTTCGCCGTGTGTGCTCAGGCGCACCCTGGGGGTGTGGCTGTGAGCTTTATGAGACGTTTCCTCTGCCTCCTTTGCACTAAAGCATAGCTAAGAGATGGCCGGGCATGGTGGCGCATGCTGTTAATTCCAGCATCAGGAGGAGCCCTGTGAGTTTGACGACAGCCTGAGAGTACACAGTGAATTCCCCGTCAGCCTGGACTAGAGTGAGACCCCACCTCAAAAGACCAAGGAAAGAAAAACACGCTAAGAAATTGGACAGGACCTCCAAGGAAGGTTTTAAAAAAAAAAAAAATTAGTTGTTTATTTACTTAAGAAAGACAGAGAGAAAATGGGCGCTCCAGGGCCTCCAGCAACTGTAAAAGAACTCCAGATGCATGCGCCACCTTGTGCTGGCTAACGTGGGTCCTGGGGAACCGAGCCTCGAACTGGGGTCCTTAGGTTTCACCGGCAAGCGCTTAACTGCTAAGCCATCTCTCCAGCTCAAAATATTTTTATTTTTATTTATTTATTTGACGGAGAGAAAGAAGGAGAAAGAGAGGGAGAGAGAGAAAATGGGCACACCAGGGTTCCAGCCACTGTAAAAGAACTCCAGATGTGTGTGCCCCCTTGTGCATCTTGTTTACGTGGGTCCTGGAGAATCGAACTGGGATCCTTTGGCTTTGCAGGCAAACGCCTTAACCGCTAAGCCATCCCTTCTGCCCCAAAGCAGATTTTTTATGCAGTGGTTCAAAGGATTCAAGACAGAAGAGACTTGGGGAGAACATCAGAATAATAGCTAGCGCCCCCATCTCACAGTTTGATGTATTCAGAGGCTGTGGAAATGCGGGGCCAAATAAGTGAAAAATGTGAAGTAATAAAATTAGCCTTGTGATAAAAGGCAAATTATTGCAGGTGAAGGAAGCAAGAGCTTGGAAAGGTGCCGGGGAGATTCCTGTATCACCAGCTCGGGGCAGGGGGAAATAACGCGAACCAGTGAGCTCGTTAATCATGACCAAACCCACAGAGCAAGCTTCTGGGGGAAGGGAAGCCAGGCTGCTTTCTCTGCCTCTCTCTCCCTGTTTTTTGTTGTTGTTGTTGTTTTGGTTTGGTTTTTTTTTTTGCATGTGTATACTTGTGTGGGATGCATGTGTACAGGCATGCGTTCTTGCGTGGGCCCATGCCAGAGGTCAACATGTATCTTCCTTAGTCACTCCCCCCTTCTTGTATTTTATTTTATTTTTTTTAGTTTAGTTTAGTTTTGTTTTGTTTTGTTGAGAGAGTGATCAACAGAATTGGCACTTCAGGGCCTCAGCCACTGAAATCCAATTCCGGATGCTTCCGCCACCTAGTGGGCATGTGCCACCTTGCGCTTGCCTCCTCTTTGTGTGTGTGGCTTACATGGGGTCTGGAGAGTCGAACATGGGTCCTTAGCCTTCACAGGCAAGTGCCTTAATCACTTAGCCATCTCTGCAGCCCTTTAATTTTTTAAAAAAAATATTTTATTTTTATTTATTTATTTGGGAGAGAGAGAGATATATAGAAATAGGCAGGTAGAGAGACAATGGGCTCACCAGGGCCTCCAGCCACTGCAAATGAACTCCAGATGCATGTGCCCCTTGTGCATCTGGCTTAAGTGGGTCCTGGGGAGTCGAACCTGGGTCCTTTGGCTTTGCAGGCAAGCACCTTAACCGCTAAGCCATCTCTACAGCCCTAATTTTTATTTATTAGCGAGCAGAGAGAGAAGGAGGGAGTATGGGCAAACCAGGGCTTCTTGCCACTGTAAATGAACACACACACACACACACACACACATGCCGTTTTGTGCTTTATGTAGGGAATAGGGAATCGAACCCAGGCAGACAGACTTTGCAAGTAACCACCTTCAACCACTGAGACATCTCCTCCCCAGTCACTTCCTTGTTTTTTGAGACAGGATCTCCTATTGACCCTAGACTTCACCAGTCTGGCTAGATTAGCTAGCCGGCAAGTCTTAGAGATCCTTCTGTCTCTGCCTCCCCGGGGCACGCCACTAGAACTGGTTTTTATCATGGTGGGATCTGAACTCAGGTCCTCGGGCTTTACATGACAAGCACTTTACTCACTGAGCCATCTTCCCTGACTTTTTTGTTTTATTTATTTTGTCCCTTTTTTTTTTTGTTTTATTTATTTATTTTTATTTTTTTATTTTTTTGAGGTAGGATCTAACCTCTGCAGCCTCAGGCTGGCCTCGAACTCACAGCAATCCAACCTCTGCCTCCTGAGTGCTGGGATTAAAGGTGTGCTTAAGGCAGGGTCTCATGTAGCCTAGAGTGCCCAATCCCACTGTGTAACAGAGGCTCCCCTTGACATGATCCCCCTGCCCCAACCTCCCGAGTACTGGGTATCCGGTGTATGTCACCACACCCAGCCCCTCCAGGTTGATTTTTTGACTAATGTCACTTGGGCTCAGTTGTCCTCCCTAATGTGTACAGTAATGACTTCATGAAGGACTGCACCAATCAACTGGAAAAAGAAACACTAGCAACAGGGCTGGAGAGATGGCTCAGCAGTTAAGGCACTTGCTGCAGAGCCTAAGAACCAGGGTTCGATTCCCCAATACCTACGTAATACCAGATACACAAAGTGGATCATGTATTTGGAGTTCATTTGCAGTGGCAAGAGGCTCTCTCTCTCCTCACAAATAAATAAAAATGAAAAACATTTCCTGACTGTTGTACACTGGGCTGGAAAGATTGGTTAGTGGTTAAGGCACTTGTCTGCAAATCCTAACAACTGGGGTTCAATTCCCCAGTTCCCACGTAAAACCCAGATGCGCAAAGTGGCATCTGGAGTTCAATTTGCCGTAGCAGGAGGCCTTAGTGTACCCATTCTCTCTGTTTGCCTCTCTTCTCTCTATCTCTTCTGTTTGCAAACAAATTAATAAAAATATTTTTATTTTTATTTATTTATGTAAGAGAGGGGGGCTGGAGAGGTGGCTCAGCAGTTAAGGCACTTGCCTGTGAAGCCAAAAGATCCTGGTTCTACTCTCCAGGTCCCACATAAGCCAGATGTACGAGGTGGTGCACGCATCTGGAGTTTGTTTGCAATGGCTGGAGGCCCTGGCGTGCCCATTCTCACTCTCACTACTCTCTCCCTTTTTCCCTCTCTGCCTCTAATAAATAAATAAATAAATAATTTTTTAAGAAAGAGAGAGGGAGAGAGGTAAAGAGGTAGGCAGGTGCAGAGAAAGAGAGAAAGAGAATGGGCACGCCAGGGCCTCCAGCCACTGCAAACAAACTCCAGATGCGTGCACCACCTCGTACATCTGGCTTATGTGGGACCTGGAGAGTAGAACCAGGATCTTTTGGCTTCACAGGCAAGTGCCTTAACTGCTAAGTCATCTCTCCAGCCCTAATAAAAATATTTTTTATAAAAAACTAGCAACAGTAAATCTTCAGAGCATGTTCCATGCACCTTGAGCAGCACGGGGAGCCAGATACATACGGTATCCTTGATCTCATGAAGACACTACACAGAACAGAAACTATCAGAGGGTATCAAGACCCTATCTCACACCGTATGCTCAAAAGTCCAGACAGATTAAGAGATTAAGGGTGAAAAGTAAACTTTTGAAACTTTCAGAAGAAAATATGAGAAAATGTCTCATTAGCTATATAACATATATATATATACAATAATATGTATAATATATATAATTTCTACTATATTAAAATACAAATTTCTCAGGGCTAGAGAGATGGCTCAGTAGGTAAAGTGCTTGCTGTGCAAGTACGAAGACCTGAGTTCAAATCCCCAGAACCTAGAGGAAATGCCAGGCATCTTGGTGCACACCAGCAATGTGTAGAGAGACACAGAAGGAGCCCTGGAGCTTGCTGGGTAGGTAGTCTAGCTGAACTTATGAGCTCCAGTCACTGGGAGATCTTGTCTTAAGTAATTAAAGTGGGGTTGGAGAGACGGCTTAGCAGTTAAGGCACTTGCCTGCAATGAACGCCTAGGGACCCAGCTTCGATTCCCCAGGGCCCACATAAGCACAAGGTGGCACATGTTTTTGGAGTTGTTTGCAGTGGCTAGAGACCCTGGTGTGCCCACTATCATTCTCGCTCTCACACAAATAAATAAATTAAATTGGATTAAATTTTATTTAATTTAATTTAAAAATAATCAAAGTGGAGCCGGGCACGGTGGCGCATGCTTTTAATCCCAGCACCCAGGAGGCAGAGGTAGGAGGATCGACGTGAGTTCAAGGCCACCCTGAGGCTACATAGTGAATTCCAGGTCAGCCTGGACTAGAGTGAAACCCTACCTTGGAAAACGAAAAAAAAAAAAAAGGAAAAAAATAATAATAAAAATGGAGAGCAATTAAGGAAGACACCTGATATCAACATCTGGCTTCCATACACACATGCACACATGTACACTCACATCTTCACACACGTGTACAACCACATATATGAAAACACATACACATATGTACACACACAAAAAAAAAAAACAAAAAACCCAGGCATGGTGTTATGCACCTTTAATCCCAGCACTCAGGAGACAGAGGTAGTGGGATTGCCTGAGACTACATAGTGAATTTCAGGTCAGCCTGGGTTAGAGCGAGACTCTACTTCAAAAAATAAAAAGACAGGGTTGAGAGATGGTTTAGCGACTAAGCGCGTGTCTATGAAGCCTAAGGACCCCGGTTCGAGGCTTGATTCCCCAGATGCACAAGGGGACACATGCACTTGGAATTCGTTTGCAGTGGCTGGAGGTCCTAGTGTGCCCATTCACTTTCTCTTCCTCTCTGCCTCTTTCTGTCTGTCTATCTGTCTCAAATAAATAAAAATAATTTTAAAAATAAAATAAAAAGAAAGGGCTAGAAAAAAAATAGGGCTGGAGAGATGGCTTAGCAGTTAAGGCACTTGCCTGTAAAGCTAAAGGACCCAAGTTCTATTCCCCAGGACCCATGTAAGCCAGATACACAAGGTAGCACACATGTCTGGAGTATGTTTGCAGCGGTTTGAGACCCTGGCACACTGATCTCTCTTTCTCTCTCTCTCAAATAAATAAAAATTTAACAAACAAAATTTTGAGAGTGACAGACAGAGAGAGAAAGAGGCAGATAGAGAGAGAGAATGGATGCACCAGGGCCTCCAGCCACTGTAAATGAACTCCAGATGCGTGCACCCCCTTGTGCATCTGGCTAACATGGGTCCTGGGGAATTGAGCCTTGAACCGGGGTCCTTAGGCTTCACAGGCAAGCGCTTAACCACTAAGCCATCTCTCCAGCCCAAAATAAAATATTTTAGAAAAATAAAAATAAATAAATAAAACTCCCCCAAGAACCGAGTCGGCTGCAGTGGCGGGGGGCTGGGGGCTGGGGGCTGCTCTCGGTGACACAGCGGAGCTGGCAGTCCTGTGGGCTGAAGCGGTCAGTCGTGTAGAAGTCAGCGATTTCTCAAGCGCATCTCTGTTGGAAGCCCTAATTCTGTGCGCTTGTGTTAGCTGCCCAGATACCTGAAGAGGGGCTGTCAGGACGGATGGCTTCTTCTGTCATGGAACGGAACGGTAGGTGACATAATTGAATTATATTTTTAGCCGGGCGTGGTGGCGCACGCCTTTAATCCCAGCACTTGGGAGGCAGAGGTAGTAGGTTCGAGACCACCATGAGGCTAGATGGTAAATTCCAGGTCAGCCTGGGCTAGAAGACCCTACCTCAAGAAACCAATAATAATAAAAGTAATAATTTTGTTCCCTCAACAAAATACCTCAGAGTCTTACTGTCAATACCCACAACTTTCCCTCAGGTGGGAGAAATATATCTTGCCCAAACATGGTGATGAGATCTAGAAACAGCTTATACATATCAATGTGGCCCAGGGTGGCGGCCAAGACAAGGTGGGAAGCTCTACCAGCTATGCCATTTTTAGTCAAAAATAAGGAAAAACTATGAGGCAGTTGGGCCTCTTTCCTGCTGTGGTGAATGACTTATTCCAAATACAATTCCAAAACAATACCTTTGAAATATTTTGAGCAATGGTACTATTGTAAATCAGAAAAATTTTGCCATTCTTGGATAGACATATGTGGAAATTCTTTTTTTTTTTTTTTTTTTTTGGTTTTTTGAGGTAGGATCTTTCTCTGACCCAGGCTGACCTGGAATTTACTATGTAGTCTCAGGGTGGCCTTGAACTCACGGTGATCCTCCTACCTCTGCCTCCCAAGTGCTGCATATGTGGAAATTCTTATTCAAAACAACCACATCTTTGGTTACAGAAATGGCTCAGTGGTCAAAGGCACTTGCTTGCAAAGCCTGCTGGCCAGGGTTCAATTCCCAAGCCACTCAAGTAAGCCAGATGCAAAAAGTAAAAAGTGGTTCAAGTGTCTGGTGTTCCTTTGCAGCAGCAAAAAGGCATGAAACACACACACACAAATGTATACATATAAATAAATATTTTTTTAACTCCTGTAGGGCTAGAGGTACTTGCCTGCAAAGCCTAAGGACCCAGGTTCAATTCCCCAGTACCCACATAAACCAGATACACAAGATGGTGTACGTGTCTGGAGTTCATTTGCAGTGGTTGGAGGCCCTGCTGTGACCATTCTCTGCCTCTTCCTCTTTTTTTTTGTTTGGTTTGTTTGTTTGGTTGGTTGGTTGGTTTGTTGGTTGGGTTTTTTTCAAGGTAGGGTCTCACTCTAGCCCAGAGCCACCTAGAATTCACTATGTAGTCTCAGGGTGGCCTGGAACTCACTACGATCATCCTACCTCTGCCTTCCAAGTGCTGGGATTAAAGGCGTGAACCACCATGCCCGGCTCTTGGCTCTTCCTCTTTTCTCTTTCTCTCTCTCTCCCCACCTCTCTCTCAAATAAATAAATAACTTTTTTAAAAAACTTCTTTTTAAAAATTTATTTAAACTTATTTTTATTTGACCCAGAGAGAACAGGAGGGAGAAAGAGAAAGATCGAAAAAGAAAAAAATATTAAAGTCAGGTGTGGTGGTGCACGCCTTTAATCCCAGCACTTGGGAGGCAGAGGTAGGAGGATTGCCGTGAGTTCAAGGCCACCCTGGGACTACACAGGGAATTCCAGGTCAGCCTGGACTACAGTGATACCCTACCTCAGAAAAACAAAACACGGTAACAAAAAAAAAAAAAAAATTAATTAAAAGAGTAAAGGTTTTAAAAGGCACTTAGTAACCATAGCCTAAGGTAGCAAGTCCTCAACACCGAAGGCGTGTGCATTGGGATCAAACAGCTGATTTGCTGGGGAAACGGCTCAGTAGATGCAGTGATCGCTTCTCAAGCCTGAGTGTGGATCCCCAGGACGCGCGGAACGAGCTGGAAGCTGCGGAACGTTTCTGTAGTCCCAGCATGCCCACAGCAAGACGGGAGACAAAGACAGGAGAATTTCCTAGAAACTTGCTGTGAGCGCAGCAGTCACAGGAGTGGAGAGAGTGCTCACAGGGGTGAAGACAAGACCAACTCAAAACGTCCTCTGACATCCACTCACGCACCATGGCATGTGTGTGCCCACAACACACACACACACACACACACACACACACACACACAGAGTAATTAAATTAAAGCATAATTTAGAGAGTGACAGGAGTGCTCAGGACTGCAATATCTCTATCACACCTTTCCAAGGCTCAGGGTCTAATGAGGAAGAGGTGGCGTAAAGAATGCAAGAGCCAAAGGAAGGGTAGGACTCCTTACAATGTGCTCCCTCCAGACACAAAATGGCCTGGATATCCATGACCTCACAGCGCCTGACACTACCTACATAAGGCCATCATAATAGGAGGAAAAGATCATGACATCAAAATAAAAGAGAGACTGATTGACATGGGGAGGGGATATGATGGAGTTTCAAAGGGGAAAGTGGGGGGGGGTATTACCATGGGATATTTTTTATAATCATGGAAGTTGTTAATAAAAATTTGAAAAAAAAAGACTAAACAATAAAAAAAAACAAACCATAATTTAGGGCCAAAGAGATGGTTCAGCAGTTAAAGGTGCTTGCTGCAAAGCTTGCTGGCCCAGGTTCGACTCCCCAGTGCCCGTGTAAAGCAGGGCACACAGTGGCACATGCACCTGGTGTCTGTTTGCAGTGGCAAGAGACTGTGGTACACACACACACACACACACACACACACACACACACACAAATAAAAAACTAAATGCAGGGCTGGAGAAATGGCTTAGCAGTTAAGGCACTTGCCTGTAAAGCCTAAGGACCCATGTTTGACTCTCCAGATCCCACGTTGGCTGGATGCTCAAAGTGAGGTAACCACACAAGCCCACTAGGTGGTGCAAGCACCTGGCGTATGACTGCAGAGGCTGAGGCCCTGGCACACCGGTTCATTCTCTCTCTCTGAAAGAAAGGAAAGAAGGAAGGGAGGGAGGGAGGAAGGAAGGAAGGAAGGGAGGGAGGGAGGGAGGGAGGGAGGGAGGAGGGAGGGAGGGAGGGAGGGAGGGAGGGAGGGAGGAAGGAAGGAAGGAAAGAAAGAAACCTAGGGGCTGGAGAGATGGCTTAGCAGTTAAGGTGTTTGCCTGTAAAGCCAAAGGACCCAGGGTAAACTCCCCAGGACCCATGTAAGCCAGATGCACAAGGGGGTTCATTTGTCTGGAGTTTGTTTGCAGTAGCTGGAGGCCCTGATATGCACATTCTCTCTCTCTCTCTCTCTCTCTTTCTCTCTCTCTCTCTCTCTCTCTCTCTTCCCTCCCCCAAAGGGGGAAAAACACTAAATGCATACATACTGTGGTGGTTTGATTCAGGTGTCCCCGATAAACTCAGGTATTCTGAATGCTAGTCTCCCCAGCTGATAGCAATTGGAAATTAAAGCCTCCTATTGGGGGTGTATTGTTGGGGGCGGGCTTATTGGTATTATAGCCAGTTTCCCCATGCCAGCGTTTGGCACACTCTCCTGTTGCTATTGTCCACCTTATGTTGGCCAGGGGGTGATGTCCACCCTCTGCTCATGCCATCATTTTCCCCTGCCATCATGGAGCTTCCCCTCAAGCCTGTAAGCCAAAATGAACCTCTTTTTCCCACAGCTGCTCTTGGTTGGGTGATTTCTACCAGCAATGCGAACCTGACTGCAATAAATATATAAACGAATAGATAATATTTTAAAATTTATTTATTTATTTATTTATTTATTTATTTATTTATTTGAGAACAACAGACACAGAGAGAAAGACAGATAGAGGGAGAGAGAGAGAATAGGCGCGCCAGGGCCTCCAGCCACTGCAGACGAACTCCAGACGCGTGCGCCCCCTTGTGCATCTGGCTAACATGGGACCTGGGGAACCGAGCCTCGAACCGGGGTCCTTAGGCTTCACAGGCAAGCGCTTAACCGCTAAGCCATCTCTCCAGCCCAAGATAATTTTTTAAATTTAAATATTAAAAAGTACATTTGCAAACAAGCCACCATCCTGTCCTAAAGAACTGGCAGAAAGTATCTACAATCTCAGTGCAGTGCCCTCACAGCGGGGCCAGGCATCTTCCCAAAGTGGGAAGTCCCTCAGCTTTTTGCAGGGCAGTAAACAGCGTGGAATGCGAAAGACTGCTTCTTCATTCATCACATGAGAAATAAAAGCAACTCTGGCTACTGGCAGCCACCAGGATTCAACCCAGTTCTCCCCGCTAAGTAACTGAGGAAATTAACATCAGGGAAGAGATAAGATATCCCAAACACGATCTTTTAATATTCCAGAACACAGGAAGGCCCGCTGCACATGGTGAAGCCTTCTCCATCACTAGACACAGGCTGATAAATAAATAAACCGGAACATCAGGTGAGTCTCCGGTCAGAAAATATGAAGCTGGGAAGGGCATCCATTTGCTATTTAACAAAAATACAGGACGAAGAGGCCATTTTTAGCATCACCTTTCTGGAGTTTTCTCAATACCGTCTGAGGAGCACAGATCTGATTTCTTTTTTCTTTTTTTTTTTTTTTTAATGGTTTTTTGAGATAGGGTTTCACTCTAGGCTGACCTGGAATTCACTCTGTAGTCTCACGGTGGCCTCGAACTCTCGGTGATCCTCCTACCTCTGCCTCCCAAGTGCTGGGATTAAAGGCGTGTGCCACCACGCCCAGCCAGATCTGATTTCTTGCTCTAATTCAGCCACAGACTCTGGATATAAACTAAACGTCATCTCTTGGGGACATTTCTTCACCTGGGAAACAAAGGCAAGGCAGTTCACTTGAGGCCTTCAGGGCCCTAGCACCAGTGCCCTAGGAAGGGAAACGTTAGTTTTCCCTGCCCTCAATGGTGACGTTAGACGTTATTTGATTTATTTTGGAAAATGGTTCCAGAAAAAGGAAAGAGGAGAAATGCCAGGATTATTCCTGGAGGCTGACATGTGGCCGCTCCGCTGCTTAAAATCGGGCTCACCCAAAGGCAGAGGAGGAAAGTGGCTATCAGACACAAACGTAACTGTGCTCCAAGACCCCGTGATTCCACCGGAACGTTGTTCTTCCAAACCTCAGGAGATGCAGAGGACCAGCCTCCCCAGTTCGAGCAAAGGGAATACACAGAAGAAAGCTCTGGAAGAAACGAACGTCTCAAGAGCCAGAGATCCCACACACACGGAACACAGAGATCCCATCCCGAACTGGGGTCAGCCTCCCTTCAAAGCAGTTCACTGGGGGCTAGGGAGATGGCTCAGTGGTCAAGGTGCTTCCCTGCGAAGCCTAACAACCCATCTTCAGCTCCCCGGTCCCCACGTAAAGCTGGACACTCAAAGTGGTGCATGTGTCTGAAGTTCATCTACAGTAGCTGGGGGTCCTGGTGTGCCCATTCTCTCTACCTCTCTTCTCTTTCTCTCTTTCTATTTGCAAATATATATACTAGGTGTGTGTGTGTGTGTGTGTGTGTGTGTGTGTGTGTGTGTATGTATGTGTATATATATACATATACACACACACACACACATACATACATACATGCATATGTATGTATGTATGTATATTTAAAGCCCGGGGCTAGAGCGATGGCTTAGCAGTTAAGGCACTTACCTGCAAATCCAAAGGACCCGGGTTCAATTCCCCAGATCCCATGTAAGCCAGATGCCCAAGGTGGCACACACATCTGGAGTTCATTTGCAGTGGCAGAAAGCTCTGGCGCAACCAGTCTCTTACTCTATCTACCTTTCTCTCTCTCTCTCTCTCTCTCTCTCTCTCTTAAATAAATAACCTTAAAAAAAAAAAAAAGCTGGCATGGTGGCGCACACCTTTAATCCCAGCACTCGGGAGGCAGAGGTAGGAGGATCACCGAGAGTTCGAGGCCACCCTGAGACTCCATAATGACTTCCAGGTCAGCCTGGGCTAGAGTGAGACCCTACCTCGAAAAACCAAAAAAATTCCTTGGGATGAGGGTGAACCCAGTGGTACAATGACTCTTTAGCATCCAAAACACACACAGACGCAACTATGTTCCTTTCCTGACACGGCATGAGCACTGTGCTCACAAACTCATGGCAACAGCAGTTGCCTCCACAAGACCTTCACACGACTGGCCTGTCAGCCTTCCGTCATGGGTGGTAGAGGGTGTCATGAGGTGCTGACCCTCTCTGAGCAGTTACTGACAGTAAACAGTTGCTGGAGGAGGAGAACTCATTTTTCTTCAGCAGTGTAGCCACTAGCAAGGCACTCATGCTTTGGGAAATAACCCTCTACCCATGGTCATGCAAGCTTAATTATGCTCAGCGGCTCACAAAAAAAAAAAACAAAAAAAAAAAAAACAGAGGATATAATTCAGTGGTAAAGGGCTTGCCTAATGAGCATGAAATGTTGTGTTCAATCCTCAGTACTTTAAAAAATGATAATGGGGCTGGAGAGATGGCTTAGCGGTTAAGCGCTTGCCTGTGAAGCCTAAGGACCCCGGTTCGAGGCTCGGTTCCCCAGGTCCCACGTTAGCCAGATGCACAAGGGGGCGCACACGTCTGGAGTTCGTTTGCAGAGGCTGGAAGCCCTGGCGCGCCCATTCTCTCTCTCTCTGCCTCTTTCTCTCTCTGTCACTCTCAAATAAATAAATAAAAATGAAAAAAAATTATTAAAAAAAAAAGTAATAGAGGGGCTGGAGAGATGGCTTAGTGGTTAAGGCTGTTGCCTGCAAAGTCTAAGGACCCAGGTTCAATTCCCCAGTTCCCATGTAAGCCAGATGCACACGGTGGCTCATACGTCTGGAGTTTGTTTGCAGTGGCTAGTGGTCCTGGTATCCTCGCTCTCTCTCTGTCAATATATATCTCTCTCTCTCCAACAAATATACAAAATATTTTTTTTTAATTTTTTATTTATTTATTTGAGAGCGACAGACACAGAAGGAAAGACAGATAGAGGGAGAGAGAGAGAATGGGCGCGCCAGGGCTTCCAGCCTCTGCAAACGAACTCCAGACGCGTGCGCCCCCTTGTGCATCTGGCTAACGTGGGACCTGGGGAACCGAGCCTCGAACCGGGGTCCTTAGGCTTCACAGGCAAGCGCTTAACCACTAAGCCATCTCTCCAGCCCACAAAATATTTTTAACGTAATAGTGGCGCTAGTTTGGATGGGAAGAAGGGGATAAAGATAATGGGAGTTGGTGAATGTAATCAAAATACATTTATACACATGTAAAAAGAATTTTCCAAAAACCATTAATTTTTGTTTTGTTTCATTTTTTCAAGACAGGTGCTCACTCTAGCCCAGGCTAGCCTGAAATTCACTATGTAGTCTCAGGCTGACCTTGAACTCACAGTGATCCTCCTACCTCTGCCTCCCAAGTGCTGGATTAAAGGCATGTGCCACCACACCAGGCTAAAAATAATTATTTTTTAAAAAACAGAATCTGTTCCTAAGAGGTGGTGGAAAGAATGAAAGAGCCAAAGGAAGGGCAGGACTCCTTACAACGTGCTCCCTCCAGACACAAAATGGCCTGGATATCCACGACCTCACAGTGCCTGACACTACCTACCCAAGACCATCATAATAGGAGGAAAAGATCATGACATCAAAATAAAAGAGAGACTGATTGAGAAGGGGAGAATGGAGTTTCAAAGGGGAAAGTGGGGGGAGGGAAGGGATATTTTTTTATGATCATGGAAGTAATAAAAATAAAATAAAAATTATGAAAAAAAATTTAAATTTTAAAAAAGAATATTTTCCTATCACTGTAGCCGTAGATGCCAGAGGAATCCCTCAAAATGAAGCTGGTACTAGCTTGTCACTCAGACCCCCAGCTACGCCCCACCCACCAAGCTCACCGTTCAGTAATCCGATGGAAAGCTATATTCACCAGGGCCCTGCTTGCAGTTGACATTGACAGTCAAAGACAGACTATGGAAATTATATGTAATAAAGGAATTAGTTTAAATATTTTGTCATGAGGCCAAATTCCTGCCTCAGATCCATTTGACCTAAATGAGAAAGGAAGGCTCAAATGCACGGGTTCTGTCAGGAGTGAATTTAAACAAACTAGGCTCTCCCCCACCCGAAGCAAAGCAGCTTTTTCCCAGTAGGAGCCGCTCAGGAATATCTCTGAAGCTTCCGGAATCCCTAAAGACTGTCACCAGAGACTATGTCATCTACCTCTCTGAAGAGCATCGCCCACATGCCACCCACACCCCCACCCTAGAACCTTTCCCCTCTCCCTTTCCCCCTCTCCACCTCTCTCCTTACTTCTCTTTTCCCTTCTTTCTCTCCCCTCTTCTCTTCCTCTCTCCCCCTTTCTCTCACCCCTTTCTTTCCCTCTCTCCTTCCACTTTCTCCATCTCCTTTTCTGTCTCTCTTTCTCTCTCCCCCTTCTCTCCCCTCCCCCCTTCTCTCCTCTCTCCCCTTTCCCTCCCTCTTTCTCCCTCTCCTCTCTCTCTCTCTCTCTCTCACACACACACAAAACTGTACTCCTTGATCCCTTGCTCAGCCTTTCCAAGGGAAAGTAGATTCCCTTGGGGAGGTTTAAATCTGAGCTTTACAACCTCTCCCAGAAGCCGGGCGTGGTGGCGCACGCCTTTAATCCCAGCACTTTGGGAGGCAGAGGTTGGAGGACAGCCGTGAGTTCGAGGCCACCCTGAGACTACAGAGTGAATTCCAGGTCAGCTTGGGCTAGAGTGAGACCCTACCTCGAAACCTCCCCCAGAAAGAGTTAAAACACGACTTGTTTGTAACATCAAAGCTTGCCGGGAAGATCCACCTAGCTGTTCACAGGCCCCCAGGGGCCTTGCCTCTGTCAATGTTCACTCAAGCAGGGGCTGTGTCATTGTTAGAATGCAATGCCTGCCTGCACGAAGACCAGGGTTCAATCCCCAGGACCACCTTTCAACTGGTGCACACCTGAAATCCCAGGACTCAGGAGGTGGAGGCAGGAGGATCAGGAGTTCAAAGCCATCTTCAGGCTACCTAAGAGTTGGAGGCCAGCCTGGGCTACATAAGACCCTGCCTCACAAAACAGGGAAGACTGGAAGTCAGGAGACATGTCTTCTGAGTGCCACATGACCCTCTCAGTCAAGAGCAAGCACCCAACCAGAGTTTCCATCACAGCTACCACACCAAGTAGTGGAAGGTCCTGGGGGCAAAACCTCTCTAGCTGGTGACTTTTCATCACATACACAAAGGCACCTGAAGGCGGGTGTGGAGAAGCAAGTGAGAGAGGGGTGTACAGTTAGGGTGACTGGACCCCCGAAGGTAAAAAGGGCAGGAAAATTTACACTTACTAGAAATCAAAGATGATCTGATGTCTTACCTCTCTCTCTTTTTCTTTCTTTCTTTTTTTGGTTTTTTTAATGTGGTGTCTCAGGGTCTCACTCTAGCTCAGGCTGACCTGCAATTCACTATGGAGTCTCAGGGTGGCCTCGAACTCACGGCGATCCTCCTACCTCTGCCACCTGAGTGCTGGGATTAAAGGCGTGTGTCACCACACCTGGCTGATTTCTTCTCTCTTGCCTAGTGCCCCAGACCTGTTTTTCCACAAACAGCCAGGACTCCTGGGAGGGAGATCTTTCATAAGATTTAAACATTGTAGGAAAAAAAAGAAAAAAAGATTTAAACACTGTGGTTGGTCAAGTTCAGCCCCTGGAACTTGGTGCCTGAGATAGCCCCTAGCCCTAACCAAACGGCTGTCCCTCTGGTTCACCACGGTAAGGTTATAAATACCTTTACAAGGGGAGGGCAGGCTCTCTAGAAACTTCCAGCTGTGGGTGAGCTTTTTCCTTGGCTCAGCTGGGAGGGCCCCTTTGCACATGGGTTCTTTCTTTTTTTTTTTTAACTTTATATTTTCATTTATTTATTTGAGAGAGAGAGAAAGAAAGAGGCAGTGAAAGGGAGAAAGAGAATGGGCACACCAGGGCCTCCAGCTGCTGCAAAGGAACTCTAGACGCATGCGCCCCCTTGTGCAACTGGCTTACGTGGGTCCTGGGGAATCAAACCAAGGTCCTTTGGCTCTGCAGGCAAGCACTTAACCACTAAGCCATTTCTCCAGCCCCGCGCATGGGTTCTTTATTCCCTCCAGCTCCCCACATGGCAACAGCTCATTGAACTTTCTTTTCTTTTTTCTTTCCATGCTTTTTTTTAAAGATTTTATTTGTATTTATGCATTTATTAGAGACAGAGAGAGAGGGAGAGAGAGAGAATGGGCACACCAGGGCCTCTAGCCACTGCAAATAAACTCCAGATACACGTGTCCCCTTTGCATGTGGCTTACGTGGGACCTGGAGAATCAAACCTGAGTCCTTAGGCTTCGCAGGCATGCGCCTTAACCACTAAGCCATCTCTCCAGCCCTCCATTCCACGCTTCCCCTCCCCAGGCTCTCCACGTGGGATCTCTAGCCACGTGGATGGCTTTATAAAATAATTTAATAATTATCCTTCTCGGTCTTCTTTTCTATTAAGTTATTTGATTAAAATTAGACGTGAACCCAGAGTTTGTGGGTGCAAGGACTGTCCTGGACCCTTAGCCATCAGTCATATAAACACACCCTCTGGGCACAAGGCGCATGCAGGCCCGGGAAGAGCCAGCAGTAAGGGCAGTGCTGTTCTGAGTTCATTCCTTAAACAAACACACGGGTACAGTGCCCACTACAAGCCAGCTTTGGGCCTGCCGCCCGTGCTCCTGGATCTTGCAAAACAATGACCCACTTGGCATCCCAACGCTTCACCCCTTTGTCAATTTCCCACAGTGTGGCAGGACACACTATAGTCCTTTGTCCCAGAGAAACACCCACCCTGGACTCCTGCATCCCTCCTTCCTTTGTACCTTGAAATGATTCAGACTTACAGGTGAGTTATGAAAACATAAACCAAAGTTTTTGTGTCTTAATGATGATCAGTGTTTGGACACATCTGCTTTGTGAGACGCTCTGGCCATCCCTCCCTCTCCCTCTTGCCCCTTCCCTTCCTCTCCTCCATCCACAGCCATCTACCTCTCTCCCCTTCTCCCTCCGCCTTGCTGATCTGCCGTTCCCCTCTCCCTTCAAGCTTTTCTTGAACCCTTTGCAAACGGAGTTGTAAACATGTCTCTATTTAGGCTCTCCTGATTACAGGTGTGCACCACGGCCAGTTTCAGGATATGTTGGGTGTTTGTTGTTTTTTTTTTTTCTTCGAGGTAAGGTCTCGGATGTAAGGGCGATCTGGCTGAGACATCTGTCACCCCATTGATCTCCAGGGTTTTTTTTGTTATTGTTTTTTCGAGGTAGGGTCTCACTCTAGCTCAGGCTGACCTGGAATTCACTATACAGTCTCAGGCTGGCCTTGAACTCATTCAATATTATTTTTTTTGTAGATATCTCCTTCTATGCCTAAATATTTCATTATGTATCTTTCAAGAACACAGGCATTCCGTTATGTAGCAAGGGTATTTGTTACCATCAATTTCTGGCAAATGAACATTGGCTCGATAGTGTGACAGTCCCCATCTCATTGCGCAGACAAAGCGCCCAACCAGAAGCAGTTTGCAGAAGGAGAGCGTCTGTTTCTGGATGACAGTTTTGAGGGGAAGCTTCATCGAGGTGGGGAAAGCATGGCGGCGCAGAGAGCCAGGCATCACAGCTCCGTGTCAACACGCGGGAAGTAGCAAGTGAGCTGCGTGTGTCAAGCTGGACTGGGTCACAAAGCCCCAAGTCCCACCCCCAATGTCACACCTCCTCCAGCAAGGCTCTGCTTCCCAGAGGCTCCACAAACTTCTCGAACAATGCCACCAGCTAGGGATTAAGCGTGAGGCTTAGCTACAAACACATGAGGCTACCGGCGACATTTTACATTCAAGCCACTACAAATAGTCATTTGTGCCGGGCGTGGTGGCTCACGCCTTTAATCCCAGCACTCAGGAGGGAGAGGTAAGAAGATCGCTCTGAATTCAAGGCACCCCTGAGACTACATAGTTAATTCCAGGTCAGCCTAGGCTAGACTGAGCCCCTACCTTGAAAAACCAATAAAATAAAATAGGACTGGAGGGATGGCTTAGCAGATAAGGCATTTGTCTGCAAAGCCAAAGGACCCAGGTTTGATTCCCCAAGACCCAAGTAAGCCAGATGCACAAGAGGGCGCATGCATCTGGAATTGGTTTGCAGTGGCTGGAGCCCTGTCATGCCCATTCTCTCTCCCTCTCTTTCTCCTTCTTTCTCTGTCAAATAAATAAAATAAAATAAAAATAAAATGTTTTTTAATTGCAAGTAACATATATATATATATATATATATATATATATATATATATATATATATATTAAGCAATTTGTTTCCCATTTCATCCCACGGACACGTGAAAACCCAGTTGCTGGTTATGTAAGATAAAAACATCTAGACAGGGAACGGATAAAAACCCAAATCTCCCAAGCCTTGGGCTTACTGGTCCTGTCCTAAGCTGCAAATATGCCGGCTTCACCTAGTTTCATGCACTGCCAAATTCAGCCCGTTTCACTGTAAGTTAACGTCCAGAACGAGTCCTTGTGACCACACGGAGCCTCTCCCACGAGGGCGGCCTGCAGGGTGCCTCCCTCCGTGGTGGCGGCAGAAGAACGGGGTAATGACAAACACGACAGAGGCTGGAGCCGGGCAGCATAGGGTGTGTGCCCCACCCCGCTGCTTCTTGGTACTGTCCTTGCTTTTTGTTTGTTTGTTTTGTTTTTGTTTTTTAGAAATCTGCTTACTAATCCCTAAGCTTCTATATTTAATGATCTGATAGAGAGAGGACTGATTGTTAGGGTCTCTTCTCACTGCATACAAACTGACTCCAGACTCAGGTGACACTCTCCGCATCCAGCTTTACATGGGAACCAGGAACCAGGGACTCACACCCAGCTCCGCAGGCTTTACAAGTACCTTCAACCCCCAAGCCATTTCTCAGCCCTAGTTTGTTTTTCTTATGAGGTTGTATCTCACTCTAGCTCAGGTGGACCTGTAGTCCCAGGCTGCTCTCGAACTCACGGTGATCTTCCGTCCTCTGCCTTCTGAGTGCTGGAATTAAAGGCGTGCGCCACCAGACCAGGCACTGTTGTTTCTTTCTCTCTCTTTTTTTTTTTTTTTTTTTTTTTGTTTCCCTCTGGTCCAGGCTGACCTGGAATTAACTATGTAGTCTCAGGGTGGCCTCGAACTCATGAAGATGCGCCTACCTCCTCCTCCTCCCCTGAGTGCCGGGATTAAAGGCGCGCGCCACCAGGCCAGGCACTGTTGTCTTTGAAACAGGGTCTCAAGTAGCCCTGAGTGACCCTGGGCTGGCCTCCTGATCCTCCTGCTTCCACCTCCCAATTTCTAGGACTACAGCCCGGTTGGTGAGCTGCTGAGAATGGAACCCAGGTTTTGCGCATGGTAGAAAGCACTTGACCAACTGAGCTCGAAGGCCTAAGCCCCAACCTCGCCGTTTTAAAATAGGTCAAATATTTTTATTCACTTTTCAATGTAATTTCACATTTATAGAGAAGTTACAGTAATGCAAGGAACTATTCACAGTAATGAAAAAACAACTAACGTTTATTGTGCGGGCGTGGTGGCGCACGCCTTTAATCCCGGCACTTGGGAGGCAGAGGTAGGAGGATCACCGTGAGTTCGAGGCCACCCTGAGACTACACAGTGAATCCCAAGTCAGCCTAGGCTAGAGTGAGACCTTGCCTCAAAATACCAAAAAAGATAAAGAAAAATCAGAAGAAGGACTATTTGGAGGATGCTCAGTGGAATAGGGGCTGGAGAGGGGAACGGGAAGGTAATACAATGAAATTACAGAATGTTCATGTGTAAAAGGTCTCAATAAAAATGGTTTTTTAATTTATTTATGCCAGGACCTTTAGCCATAGCAAACAAACTCCAGATGAATGTGTCACTTTATGCATGTGGCTTACATGGGTCCTGGGGAATTGAACCTGGGTCTTTAGGCTTTGCAGGCAAGCACCTTAACTGCTAAGCCATCTCTTCAGCCAGAATTTTTTTTTATTATTTATTTATTTATTTATTTATTTCAGAAAGAGAATGGATGCACCAGGGCCTCTAGCCACCGCCAACGAACTCCAGATGCATGTACATCAGAGGCACAGGACACACGTGTCTGGAGTTTGCTTGCAATGTATGGAGGCCCTGGTGTGCCCATATTCTCATTCATATTCTCTCTCTCTCTCTCTCTCTCTCTCTCTCTCTCTCTCTCTCTTTCTCTCTGTCAAACAAATAAATAATAAATAATAAAATATTTCTTTTAAAGCTACAAACAGCCAAGCATGGTGGCATACACCTTTAATCCTAGCACTCGGGAGGCAGAGGTAGGAGGATCACCGTGAGTTCAAGGCCACCCTGAGAATACAGAGTGGATTCCAGGTCAGTCTGAGCTACACTGAGACCCTACCTCGAAAAACCAAAAAACAATAAAAATTTAAAAAGCCACAAACATCTGTACATAAGCTTTGTTTCCAGAAAGTGCCTTCAAGGTGGCATATGTATCTGGAGTTCCTTTGCAGTGGTAAAAGGCCCTGCTGTGACCGTTCTTTCTCTCTGCTTGTTTCTCTCTTTCTCTCTCTCAAATAAATAAATACTTTTTTTTAATTAAAAAGAAAGCATCTTTAACCACTGAATAATCTTCCCAGCATAGGTTTCATTTCACAAACATACATTTAGTTTTCTATGTCACAAATATTTTCTAGACAGGGCGTGGTGGCGCACGCCTTTAATCCCAGCACTTGGGAAGCAGAAGTAGGAGGATCGCCATGAGTTTGAGGCCACCCTGAGACTACATAGTGAATTCCAGGTCAGCCTGGACTAGAGCAAGACACTACCTCAAAAAAAAAAAAAAAAAAAATCCTGAAATATATCTTTAAATTTTTTTTTAATTTATTTTCAAGGAGACAGATGAGGGGAGGTAGAGAATGGGTGTGCCAGGGCCTCTAGCCATTGCAAACACACTGCAGATGCATGCACCACTTAGTGCATCTGGCTTTATGTGGGTACCAGGGACTCAAACTGGGGTCATTAGGCTTTGTTGGCAAACGCCTTAACCACTGAGCCTTCTCTCTAGCCCCTGAAACATATCCTAATATCCGGCCTATAAAAATAGCCCATGCCAGAGAATGGAGTTTCAAAGGGGAAAGTGGTTGAGGGAGGGTATTACCATGGGATTTTTTTTATAATCATGGAAGTTGTTAATAAAAATTTGAAAAAAAAAAATAGCCCATCCCCGGCTGGAGGGCTGGCTCAGCGGTTAAGGCATTGTCCTGCAAAGCAAAAGGACCCAGGTTCGATTCCCCAGAACCCACAGAAGCCAGATGCACAAGGTGACATATCATCTGAAGTTCGTTTGCAGTGGCTAGAGGTCCTGGCATGCCCATTCTCATTCTCTCTCTCTCCCTCCCCGTCCTGTCTCTAACAAATGAATAAAAGTAATTTTTTTTTAAACAGCCCATCCCTGTTATTCAACATAAAGGGGGAAACTTGTGAATTTTCAGCTGTTAATACACTGGTCTGAATTTGAGCAGAATCCAAAGCAATTGTGAAAAGTGACATTTGATTGAATCATTTCGGTTACAGGAAACTCCAAATTCACTAAGCAGCGACGCCATCAATGGTCATTGATGCACTTTGGGCTGAAGTATCGGCTGCAGGTGTTCACTAAGGAAATTAGCCAAGCTGACAAAAATGACCACAAGACCTGATGGAGCAAAGAAAGGCATCAGCGTGAACCCTGGCATAATAAATGCCCAACAGTGCCCTCTGCACAGACTGGCTGGTGGAAACTGGCTCTGTCCCGCTCAAATACTTGGAGACCAACTCACTCGGTGATTTAGGGGAATAAGGAAATCGAAAAGTTCTGGGCTTTGTGGTTAATCAAGGGGTCAGGAACCAGGAGCCCCCCCCCCCCGCACTTTCTGTCTCTCTCTCTCATTTTTGTCTTTTTTGTTTGTTTGTTTGCTTTTGTTTTGGTTTTGGTTTTGGTTTTCAAGGTAGGTTCTCACTCTAGCTCAGGCTGACCTGCAATTCACTATGTAGTATCAGGCTGGCCACAAACTCACAGTGATCCTCCTCTGCCTCCTAATTCCTGGGACTAAGAGTGTGTGCCACCATGCCCAATTTGTGTGTGTGTGTGGTGTTTTTTAATATATTTTTTTAAATTTATTTTCAGGCAGAGAGCGAAAAGAGAGAATGGGCAGAATGTCAGGGCCTGTGCCATTGCAAACAAACTCCAGATGCATATGCCACCTTGTGGGATTAAAGGCGTGTGCCACCACCAAAGGTTTCTTTGTTGTTTTGTTAGTTTTGTCCAGGTAGGGTCTCATTCTAGCCCAGGCTCGTCTTGAATTCATAGCAATCCTCCTACCTCAGCTTCCCTGAGCTCTGGGATTAAAGGTGTGCACCATCATACCCAGCTCCTATATTTTTAAAACAAGGCCTCATGTAGCCCAGGCTGGTCTAAAACTCACGATGTAGCCAAGGATGACCTTGAGTTATTTTTGTAATATTTTATCTAGTTATTTATTTATTTATTTATTTATTTTGAGGTAGGGTCTCACTGTGGCCCAGGCTGACCTGGAATTCACTATGTAGTCTCAGGGTGGCCTCAAACTCACAGCGATCCTCCTACCTCTGCCTACCAAGTGCTGGGATTAAAGGTGAGCGCCACCACGCTCAGCTACTTATTTATTTATTCATTTACAAGAAGAGAGAAAGAGAGAGATGAGAAAGAGAGGAGACAGGTGTGCCAGGGTCTCTTCCACCGCAAACAAACTCCAGATACATGCACATGCACCACTTTGTGCATCCGGCTTTATGTGAGTACTGGGGAATCGGACACAGACAGTAAGGCTTTGCAAGCAAGCACCTTTTACCACTCAGCTATCTCTCCAGTCCACCTCTTGAGTGCTGGGGTCACAGACATGCCTGTTTTGTGGAGTGCTGGGATCAAACTCAGGCTTTCACCGCATGTTCTAGGCAAGCACTCTACCAAATTAGCTACCTCCCAAGTTCATCATTGGTGGGCGTATTATTTGTGCGCGCACACACGCGCGCGCGTGTGTGTGTGTGTGTGCACGCACAAGCCACCCACACACATGTGGGGTTCAGAGGAAGACACTGGGTGTCCTCTATCACTCTTCCAGCTGATTCCCCTGAGCCAGAATCTCTTGCTGAGCCTGCAGCTCCCCCATTCTCCAGCTGACCCAGAATCACAGTGATCCCTCCGTCTCCACCCCACTCGGTGCTGCTGGGTTACAGGCCTAAGCTCTTATACTTGGCTTTTAAAAATATACACTTATTGTCGGGCGTGGTGGTGCACGCTTTTAATCCCAGCACTTGGGAGGCAGATGTAGAAGGATCATCGTGAGTCCGAGGCCACCTGAGAATACATAGTGAATTCCAGCTGGAGGGATGGCTTAGCGGTTAAGGCGTTTGCCTACAAAGCCAAAGAACCCAGGTTCAATTCCCCAGAACCCACATAAACCAGAAGTACATAGTGAATTCCAGGTCAGCCTGGGCTGCGGTGAGACTCTACTTTGAAAAACCAAAATAAATAAATAAATAAGTAAGTATATGTATGTATGTATATATATATTTGTAAGCAGAAAGAGAGACAGATAGAGAGAATGTGAGAGAGGTACAGTTAGGGTGACTGGACCCCTGAAAGTAAAAAGGTAGGAAAATCTGCACTTGCTAGAAATCAAAGATGATCTGAATTCTTTTTTCTTACCTAGTTCCCTAGACCTGTTTCTCCACAACCACCCAGGACCCCTCCTGGGATAGTGGTCTTTCATAGGATTTAAACATCGTGCTTGGTCAAGTTCAGCCCCCGGAACTTGGTGTCAGGGCTAGCCTCTTCCTGAGACAGACAACCCCTAGCCCTAAGCAACCAGCTGCCCCCCTGGTTCACCTGAGCCAGAAGACAGCCCACCTCCCTAAAGTCCTAAGTATCTTTGTAAGGGAAGGACAGGCTCTGTGTCCACTCGGGAACTTCCAGCTGTGGGTGAGCTTCCCCTCCCCCCCCAGGCTGGGCCTTCCCCTTCTCCTCACCCCCACATGGCTCCTTTGCCCCTTCCAGCTCCCCACATGACAGGAGCTCCTTGAACTTTCCTTTTTCTCTTTTCTTCCCCCAATTTTCCCAGGCCCTCCACATGAGATTCTAGCCACGTAAGTGCTTTTCCTTGGCTCTGTACTTCCCTCAACAAAAATAATAATTTAATAATTATCCTTCTTGGTCTTCTTTCTGACTCAATTCTTTGATGACAATTAGAAATGAACCTAGGGCTTGGGGGTTCAAGGATCTTCCTACACCCCTAGCACCCCGTTTCAAACGGGCACACCAGGATCCCCAGCCACTGCAAACGAACTCCAGGTGTATGTACCACTTCGTACAGCTGGCTTTATGTGGGTACTGGGGAATTGAACCCGGGTCATTAGGCTTTGCAGACGAAATGCCTTAACCGCTGAGCCACTGAACTCGGGTCCTTAGGATTGCACAGCAAATGCTCCTATCCGCTGAGACATCTCCCTGTCCCCTTGAGGCCTGTTTTTAAGGAATAAGTAATAGAAAAAACTCAAATCCACAGGAATGCTAAAAGCCAAGTGCATTCCACAAATTTCCGCCAGAGCTCCCCCTTAGTTTAGCAAATGAAGACCCACCCAAGCGGCAGAGCTGCAGACACTGCCCAGTGTCTGAGTGTTTGCCGAGTAGGCTGAAGGCCCTGAGTTCGATCCCCAGCACTGCAAAAGAAAAAAGACAAAAATCCATCTAAGTCAGGCATGGTGGCTCGCACCTGCAATCCCAACACTTGGGAAACTGAGGTAAGAGGATTGCTGGCTAATAAAAATATTTTTAGGACTGGAGAGATGGCTTAGTGGTTTGGGCACTTGCCTATAAAGCTTAAGGACCTAAGCCAGATGCACACAGTGGTGTATGTGTCTGGAATTCATTTGCAGTGGCTAAATGCCCCGGCGCACCCATTCTTTCTCTCTCTCTCTCTTTCTCTCTCTGACTCTTTCTCTGTTGCTCTCAAATAAATAAATGAAGGGGGGGAGACAGAGAGAGACAGAGAGAGAGAGAGAGAGAGAGAGAGAGAGAGAGAGTACAGGCACACCAGGGCCTTCAGCCATTGCAAACAAACTCCAGACGCGTGCGCCTCCTTGTGAATCTAGCTAAGGTGGGTCCTGGGGAACCCAGATACTTAGGCTTCACAGGCAAGTGCTTAACCGCTAAGCCATCTCTCCAGCCCTCCCTCTCTCTCTTCAATAAATAAACAAATAAATACTCCTGCTCAAAAAAAAAAAAAAAAAAGGAAAGAACTCGTGATCGAATCCTCCAGATCCCACCTATAGCCAGACGCAACAGTGATGCATGCAATGCCACACATGCCCAAAGGGGGTGCACCAGTCTGGAGTTTGTTCAGAGCAGCCCAAAGGCCCTGGCGCACCATTCTCTCTCATTCTCTCTCTCACGCTCCCTCTCTCAAACAAAAAGGGGGGGCTTGGAGGGATGCTCAGCAGTTAAGGCACTTGCCTGTAAAGCCTAATGACCCAAGTTGGATTCCAAAGTACCCACATAAGCCAGATACACAGAGTGGCCCATGTGTCTGGAGTTCATTTGCAGTGGCTGGAGGCCCTGACGCCCCCATACTGGTTCTCACTCTCTGTCTATCCCTCTGCTTGCAAATAAATGAATGAAATATTAAAGATGGACAGCACCAAGGAAAAACACACCAAGATTAGCTTCTAACCTCCACGTGCAGGCACATTCACGTGCACCCACACCCACGAGCACACACCTAAAAAAACAGAGTCTCCATCCAAGATTATAACATTCAAGGAGCCAAGGAGTGCCCTGATTCCGCCGGGAAAGCTCAAAAGCAGAGCACCAGCCTCAGAAGGTGCATGAGCTGGCAAGGTTACCTAAGGAGAGAAGCTGCAAACATCCAGCCAGGGCAGTCAAGAGTTCTAACCACCCACTCACAGAAGAGACGCCGCCCAGGATGCCCCAAGACAACAAATTGAGGCACTGGCCTGCTCCTTCCAGAAGGCCATGCCTGAGCCAAGGAACAGAGAAAGAGCGAGAAGGAATGGTGATTATCTTGCAGCGTAATGAGCCGTGACTGGTCTACCCTGAGGCACAGCCCTCAGCCACCTCACGTAGAAGATGTGGCCGTAGACCTCCAAGGATATCCAAGAGCTGCGGACGGAAGGTGGTTTAGGTGTAAAGTGTTCCCCACAGCCTCAAGTGATTGTGATCAAACCTCCTACTTGGTCCCCAGCTGATGGAGGCCTTGGGAGGTGGCGATCTGCTGGAGGTGTGTCACCGTGGGCGGGCCTGGAAGTTTGTTAACATAACCTCTGCGGGGTTCCCAGTTAGCTCACTCTGTTTGCTCCTTCTACTGCTGTGTATGAAGACTGGAGCCTGCTGCTGTCTGTACCATGGTGAAATCTCCCTTGAAACTCTAAGCCAGGACTGGGGAGATGGCTCAGTGATTAAACGCACTTGCTTTAATAGCCTGACAGCCTGGGTTCAATTTGCCAGTACCCAGATAAGCCAGATACACAAAGTGGTATATGGGCCTGAAGTCTGTTCGCAGCAGCACTAAACCTTGGTGCTCTTTTCTCCCCCTCCCTCTCTCCCTCTCTCTCTCCCCTTTACAAAGGGAATTTTTTTTAAAGAAACTATAATGGGCACTGAAAGACAGCTTAATGCACTTGCCAGCAAAGCCAAAGGACCCAGGTTCGATTCCCCAGTACTCACATAAAGCCAGATTCACAAGGTGGTGCATGCAACTGGAGTTCGTTGAAATGGCTAGAGGCCCTGGTACACCCATTCTCTCTCTCTTTCAAAATAAATAAATAGGGCTGGAGAGATGACTTAGCGGTTAAGCGCTTGCCTGTGAAGCCTAAGGATCCCAGTTCGAGGCTCGGTTCCCCAGATCCCACGTTAGCCAGATGCACAAGGGGGCGCACGCGTCTGGAGTTCGTTTGCAGAGGCTGGAAGCCCTGGCGCGCCCATTCTCTCTCTCTCCCTCTATCTGTCTTTCTCTCTGTGTCTGTCGCTCTCAAATAAATTAATTAATTAAATAAATAAATAAATATTTTTAAACAAACAAAAAAGAAACTATAAGCCAAAAGAAATCCTTTTCTCCCAGCAATGAGAAGATACAATTCCAAGACACACTTTGGGGTCAGGCAAATCCAGGCTCCACAAAATACTAACTTTGCAGAATGTGTTGCCACGCCTCAGTCTTTTCACCCGGAACACAGGAGTTCTACCTGCCACCGTTGGGTTAGATCTCACTGTGAATGGGAGCTAATAAAAAAGCCATCAGCCTGGAGAGATGGCTTAGTGGTTAAGATGCTTGCCTGTGAAGCCTAAGGACCCATGTTCAACTCTCCAGGTCCCATGTAAGCCAGACCCACAAGGTGATACAAGCGTGTAAGGTCTCACACGCACCTGGAGTTTGATTGCAGTGGCTGGAGGCCCTAGTGAACCAATTGTCCCCCCCCCACACTTGTTCTGCTCTCACTCTTTCATATTAAAAAAAAAAAAAAGGATGTCGGGCATGGTGGCGCACGCCTTTAATCCCAGCACTCGGGAGGCAGAGGAAGGAGGATCGCCGTGAGTTCGAGGCCACCCTGAGGCTCCATAGTGCATTCCAGGTCAGCCTGGGCTAGAGTGAAACCTCACCTCAAAAAACCAAAAAAAAAGAAAAAAAAAAAAGAAAGAAAGAAGAAAAGGAGAGCGCTGGCTGAGCCCCTCACTCTGCTTCCTCACTGTAGATGGATGTGAGCAGCCGCCTCGAGCTCCTGCTACTACGCCTTCCCCGCCCTGAGGAGCTCCAACCTGGAAATGGAAGCTGAAATAAGCCCTTTCTCCCTTAAGCTGCTTTTTTTTAATTTGAGAGACAGAGAGAATGGGTGCACCAGGGCCTCCAGCCACTGCAAACAAACTCCAGATGAATGTGTCACCTTGTGCATCCGGCTTACATGGGTCCTGGGAAAATCAAACCTGGGTCCTCAGGCTTTGCAGGCAAGCGCCTTAACCACTAAGCCATCTCTCCAACCCTAAACTTTTTTTTTTTTTTTTTGGTCAGGCATTTTGTCCCAGCCATGAGAAAGAAGATAACTAAGGTAGCTTTCACTTTTGTCACCCGGAGATTCAGCACAGCTACTGGAATTCCTCCTTTCGTGTCTGCATTCCACAGTGAAAAGAAAACGCAACAGTGATTGTGACGGGGAGGTAATATGATGGAGAATGGAATTTCAAATGGGAAAGTGGCGGGGGGGAATTAACATGGGATTTTTTTTATAATCATGGAAAATGCTAATAAAAATTTTTAAAAAGAAAATACAGGTAAAAAATAAATAAATAAAAATAAATTAAAAAAAAAAGAAAGAAAAAGAAAAAGACAATCCCAGAAAGCTACCATAGGACTACCCACCTGACATCCAGATTACAATCTTATGTGGCCATCTCTAGTTGCAAAGGGCAAAAGTATAAAAATAATCTCATTTAAAAAAAAATCACTGGTGTGTGCAGTATTTGTATACGTAGGTATGGATGGGTACACATGTACACATGCCACAGCGTGCATGTCATGGCACATGTGGAGGAGTCAGAGAACAGCTTTCTAGTCGGTCTTCACCTGTTGTTTTGTTTTGTTTTGTTGAAGTAGAGTCTTGCTCTAGCCCAGGCTGACATGAAATTCACTATGCAGTCCCAAGCTGGCCTCAAACTCATAACAATCCACCTACCGCTGCCTCCCAAGTGCTGGGATTAAAGGCAGTCGTTGCCTTTACCTTCACTGAGGAAGGAGAAAAAGAGGGAGGATGGAAGGAAAAAAAGGAACAAAGGTGGGAGGGAGGTAAGGATGGAGTGAGGGAAGAAAGGAAGGAAGGGAAGGAAGGAAGAGGGAGGAGGAGAAAGGCAAGTGGGAGAAAAGGAAAATAAAAGGGCTGGAGAGATGGCTTAGCGGTTAAGCGCTTGCCTGTGAAGCCTAAGGACCCCGGTTCAAGGCTCGGTTCCCCAGGTCCCACGTTAGCCAGTTGCACAAGGGGGCGCACGCGTCTGGAGTTTGTTAGCAGAGGCTGGAAGCCCTGGCGCGCCCATTCTCTCTCTCTCCCTCTATCTGTCTTTCTCTCTGTGTCTGTCGCTCTCAAATAAATAAATTAAAAAAAAAAAAAAAAAAAAAAAGGAAAGTAAAAGAAGTGGGAAGTTAAGTTGCTTGTCCAAAGTGACAGAGGTAGTTCAGGGCCACCGCCCTGGTCCTCCTTGATAAGATGCATAAGGGTTTCATGTGAAGACTGAATACAACCCACAACCCACTGCCTGTTTTGTTTTGTTTTGTTTTTAGTTTTTCCAGGTAGGGTCTCACGCAGGCTGACCAGGAATTCACTCTGTAGTTTCAGGGTAGCCTTGAACTCACAGTGATCCTCCTACCTCTGCCTCCCCCAAGTGCTGGGATTAAAGGCCTGCGCCACCACGCCCGGCCCACTGCCTGTTTTATAAATAAAGTTTTATTGGAACAGAGTCCCACCTGCTTGCTCACAGCAAAAGAATGGCACTGTTCCTACAGAGACCATCGTGCCCACAAAGCCTACACTGGCTCCTCTCTGGCTCCTTACAGAACGTGTGCCCTCCCTTGGTGTGATCTGTCACGTCACACATCACAAGTGGCACACACAACACCAAAGCTGCCCAGGAAATACTTGGAAGAAACCACGCAGCAGGCCACATGACCTGCAAAGAGGGAGGGGCCTGAGCCACATGCTACCACTTCGCGGCGGCCTTTCAAAGTTTCCTGGACCTGCCTAGGCTGTCCTTAACAATCCGAAGGCCCAGGGAAACTAATAAGGTGGTGAGATTCCATTGCCTTGTTGACAGCTGCCCAAAGCTCTGACAGAGGTGGTGATAATGCAGGGGTCATCTGTCACCTCCTCCACTGAATCCCCCTGAACACAGGCCTGAGAAGAACCCTCCCCCCATCCGATTCACATGACCCAGGAGGGTTCCTCACTCCACACCATAGCCTCAAGGCAACC